>NW_027211795.1:67500-390149 GCF_036971445.1 Narcine bancroftii
CTCATCTCTCCTGGCAGGGTCTCATCACCTTTCCTACCCGTGGACCATGACATCTGTCTGCTCATCCTCCTTCCTGAGAATGGTGTGAACTCTACCCTAGAAACCCCACAGCAAAGAAAAGAGACCCTTCGGCTCGTCTCGTCCATGGTGAAATATCATTCTGCCAGTCTCATCGACCTGCACCCAGTCGCTAACCCTCCTGACTTCCCACATCCATGCATCTCTGTAATTGATTCTTAAAACGTAAGAGTTTGAATGTTAAATGGCAGACCATTGAGGAGTGTTGTCAAACAAAGGGATTGAGGAACTGTGGTACAGAACTGCCCGAAAGTGGAGTCGCATGTAGAGATGGGGGGGTGGGGTGAAGAAAGCTTCTGGTATTTGGCCTTCAGAAATGAGAGGATTGAGTGCAGGAGGTGGGAAGCCACGAGGAAGTTGGACAAGGCATGGGTGAGGCCATCTTGGGAACATTGTGTACCGTTTGGGTGGCCGGAGGAGAGGAAGGATAGGAATGAGACAGCGCGTCGAGGAGAGGGACAAGAAGGTGGTCTGGCTTTCGGGGTTTGAGTTCCAGGGGAAGGTTGGACAGGCTGGGACTTTATTCCCTGTGTGATATAGAGAATTTAGGTTAAAAAGACTTAAGTTAAAATGTGATGATTAATCATAAACAGGGAAGCCAGAACGGACAGAGAGTTTACTAGCAGTCAAGGACAGAAGGAGCTGCTGAATATGTTTTTTTAAACCTATCTTTTCATGGTCATAGTGAGAGACATGCAGGAGACAAAGGATTGATAAGAAGTGTGAGAAACAGAATTCAGTGAATGTAGAGTTCACAGCGTACGTAACGAACGTGATAATTAATAATGCAGTTATACTTAGAATGTTTTTGTAATACTAACCAATTAAAACAGTATTAATAAGAAGGGGAAGGGCAAATAATAAAGGTATAAAAATCAATGCACTGTATGTATCGGGGCTTAACTGGTGAGAAACCAGTTGAGTCCAACTCTGCAGACTTGTAAATAAAGCTTGTCGTGTCATCAGTTTTAAAGAGACTCATGTGTGAGAAGTTTTATTTCTGACAAATGGGGGCTCGTCCGGGATCTACACTCCGGCCGTGAGGGGAGGCGAGAAGAGGGACATCGGAGGCGGTGCACCCCGCTGAGTTCAGCGGCTCCTAGTCCCTTGCTCGTCGCTTCGGGCGGCTTGAGCGAGTGGTATCCGGACAGGGTGACACGACAAGACGGAGAGGAGAAGGGTGACGGTTCAATCCCCGGGAAGACACCGGTAAGTGACGACTTACGATTGTGGTGTGGGGATTGGGTAACAGGTGTAACGGGATACACCTGTTTGGATAAAAACCTAACGGAATAGATTAAGTATAGATCTTTTGTCGTTGTGTGAGGACCCTGTCGCGGGACTCTAGGATAGACCCTAGGGAAACCTCGGCGGTAACCGAAGGAGGGACAGCACCTCCGACGAAGTGCCGAGAAGAGAGGGGTCAACCCCAGGAAAACCTCAGCGGTAACCGAAGGAGGGACAGCACCTCCGACGAGGCGTCTGAGAGGAAGGGAGTAGGGTCCAGAGCGAGAGGGTCCTCAGCAACGATAAACAGATCTAGGTGGGAAAATGGGAGGATCAAAATCTAAGGGCTCGTCTGAAAATTCAGGACAATTCCTGGGAGTACCCCTTGACAGCCCTTTGGGGAGAATGTTTGAAAATTGGGATAGTAATAGATATCGGGACAAAAACAAGAAAAAGATGGTCCAATATTGTCTCCTTTGGTCAAAACAACCTATTAAAGGTTCCTCGGTCTGGTGGCCGAAATTTGGATCTGATGAGGATTGGGTTAGACAAGCATTAAACATATATGTAAATTCGAGACCAAAGGTGAATCAAGAAGAGTCAGCATATGCATTTTGTTGGGTTCCCTGGCCAGGATCCTTAACAGAATGTTTTAAATTGAGAGTGGCAGGAGAAAAGAAATGGGAACCTCTGGACAACCTTCCCCCTCCTTATATTCCCCCGGTGCCTACTGCGCCCGAGGAAAGCTTATTACCGGAGGGGAAAGGTGATGAATCTGATTGCCCCGAAGGGGGCCGGGATAAAAAGGATGAATTAAGGGAGTCGGACCCTAAACTTCCACCGGTAAACCGACCCTGGACAAGATCCCAGACTGGTCCAGGACCATCAAAGTTTTCAATAAACCTAAATCCCCTGAGAGAAGTTCCTATGGGAGGACCGGGAGGGGGAACGGGATATGTGAATGTTCCCCTAACTAGTACAGAGGTGCGGGGATTTAAGAAAGAAATGAAAAAGTTATTGGAAGATCCTATAGGACTGGCTGAACAGCTTGACCAATTCTTGGGACCAAACACATATACGTGGGAAGAGATGCAGGCAATAATGGGAACATTATTTTCACCCCAGGAGAGGCAGATGATTCGACGGGCTGCCCTCCTCATGTGGGAATATGAACAACCTGGGGACCCTAGACCCCATGAACAAAAATATCCCTTAAATGAACCCAGGTGGGACAAACGAACACCTGAGGGATTGGCAAGTATGAGACAATATAGAGAGTGGACAATTAAAGGGATACGGGAGGCTGTGCCAAAGGGTCACAATTTTACCAAGGCATTTGGGAACCACCAGGGGAAAGACGAGTCCCCTACTGATTTTTTGGAGAGGGTGAGAAAGAATGTCCAACAGTATGCTGGTGTGGACCCTAGTACACCAATGGGTGAACAGCTTATTCGAATTGAATTTGTTTCCAAATCATGGCAAGACATTAGAAAGAAACTAGAAAAGGAGGAGGACTGGAGTGAAAAACCCCTAAGTGAACTGTTAAAAAAGGCACAAAAAGTATATGTGCAGAGAGAAGAAGAAGATCAAAAGAAGGCGACAAAGGTTATGGTACAGACTATCCGACAGATGAATGCTGAATCCAGAGGGGAAAGAAAACAAAACCTTCCTCTAAACAATCCAAAATATCCAAGAGAGGGAAGACCCCGGAGGTTCGTTAAGTGCTATTACTGCAATGAGGAAGGACACTTTAAGAGGGAATGCCCCCGATACAAGAGGGAATTGCGTGCCCTCGAACTTATGGAAGAAGATTAGGGGTGTCAGGGGTTCCAAATGTTAGGGACCAAATATAAGAGGGAACCCCTGGTAAAACTAAAAATTGGTCCCAAGGGAGAAGAGGTGGTGTTTATGGTGGACACAGGAGCGGAACGAAGTAGTGTAATAACTGTGCCAATCGGAACTGAGCCTATAAAAAGTAATTTGACAATTTCTGGGATAGAAGGGGCTCCCAGAATGGTATCAATAATTCCCCAAGTAACAGTGAAACTGGAAGAAAGAGAAGGGGTACAAGACCTCTTGTTATTACCTTCGGCTGGATTTAACCTCCTAGGAAGGGACTTACAGGCTCTCCTAGGTTTGGGTGCTCTCCCTGTGGACGGAGAAGTGCGAGTCCACCTCTGCGCTTTAAAGGAAGAGGATGAACGGCAGATTGACGAGAGAGTCTGGTATAAGGAGGGAAATCGAGGAGGTCTGGACATCCCACCTTTACATGTCACATTAATACCAGGTCATCAGCCGGTAAGGAAACGTCAGTATCCTATTTCTTTGGAAGGGAGAAAAGGGCTACAGCCGGTAATTGAGACTTTAATACGAGACGGACTATTAGAAGAATGCATGTCACCTTATAACACCCCTATACTCCCAGTAAAAAAGTCAGATGGATCCTATCGCCTAGTTCAGGATCTAAGAAGTTTGAATGCTATTGTTCAGACCCGCCACCCAGTGGTGCCTAATCCCTATACTATTATGAGTCGGATTCCCCCAGACCATGAGTGGTTTAGTGTTATCGACTTGAAGGATGCCTTCTGGACTTGTCCGTTAGAAGAGGAAAGTAGAGATATGTTTGCGTTTGAATGGGAAAATCCATGGACAGGTAGACGGAGACAGTTTCGGTGGACTGTATTGCCCCAAGGGTTCACTGAATCTCCAAACCTGTTTGGACAAATGCTAGAACAAATCCTGATGGACTATCCACAATCTGATGATTCCCAACTAATGCAGTATGTGGATGATTTACTATTATCAGGACCCAAGGAACAAGAAATGAGGAGAGAGACCATTAGACTCTTGAATTATCTGGGGAAAAAGGGTCTACGAGTGTCCAGAAACAAGTTACAGTTTGTTGAGAAAACTGTGATATATCTGGGACACCAGATAAGTAAAGGACAGAAACGGATTACCCCTGAACGAATTGCGGGAATCACTAGAATGCCTTTACCCCGTAATAAGAAGGAAATAAGACAATTCCTGGGACTCTTAGGATACTGTAGGTTATGGATAGAGGACTACTCAGCTTTGGTGAAGTTTATGTATGATAAACTGACAAATGAAAATGACTATCCATTGAAATGGACCCAGGAGGAGGAGGGATGGTTCGAGGACTTGAAACATCGCCTAACACGAGCCCCAGTGCTCACTCTGCCCTCTTTAAAACAGCCCTTCCAGCTATTTGTCACTCATAACCAAGGAACAGCTGTGGGAGTTTTAACACAGGAAAAAGGCGGTCAGCGACACCCAGTAGCTTTCCTTTCCAAAATGATGGACCCAGTGTCTCGCGGATGGCCGACGTGTATCCAGGGAGTAGCGGCTGCTGCTCTGTTGGTAGAGGAAGCACGTAAACTTACTTTTGGAGGAAAGATGACTGTGTACACCTCCCATTCTGTAAGTGTTTTATTAACACAAACTGCCCATCGATGGCTGACTGATTCTCGCATATTAAAGTATGAAACCATTTTAATGGTTGGAGAAGATTTACAGTTTGCAAAAATTAATAGCTGCAACCCAGCTCAATTTTTATACGGCAGTGAAACAGAGAAAGAGGTGGAGCATGACTGTGTCGAGTTGACAGATCTTCAGACCAAGACCCGAGAAGACCTTTGCGATACTCCGCTGGGAGAAGGATATGAATTCTACATTGACGGCTCCGCCAGATGTGTTGACGGAATGAGAAGAAATGGGTATGCTATAATAGAAGGAAATACTTGGAAAGTAGTAGAATCCACGAGACTACCCGGAAGCTGGTCAGCACAATCCTGTGAACTATATGCCTTGCAGAGAGCCCTCAGAATACTGGCAAAGAAAATTGGAACAATTTACACAGATTCCAAATACGCATACGGGGTAGTGCATACCTTTGGTAAGATCTGGAAGGAGCGTGGTCTAATTACATCAAGAGGAAAGGAATTGGCACACGAACAGATGATTACTCTGACTCTAGAAGCCTTAACATTACCCCAAGAAATAGCAGTGGTCTACATACCAAGCCATCAAAGGGGAGATAACCCGACAGCAATTGGAAACAGACTGGCTGATGAAGAAGCCAAAAGAGCAGCCATGCAACAAGAAGTCCGTTTGCTGACTTTAATCCCAATAAGGCAAGGCATAAAGACAGCTCCCATTTTCACTGCTAAGGAAGAAAAGAACATGGATCAGCTGGGCGCAAGCCAGTTACCTGATGGAACATGGAAAACACCAGATGGAAGAATTGTTCTAAATAAAGAAATAACTCGCAATATTTTAAAACACCTGCATCAACAGAGCCACTGGGGCACCCAAGCCTTATGTGACACAGTGCTTCGAGAATATGTGTGTAAGGGAATCTACACCTTGGCCCAACAAGAGGTGCAAAATTGTTACCTATGCACAAAAATTAATAAGAAGGTAATGAGGACAGGGACCATGGGAGGTCAACCATTAGCCATACGCCCTTTTCAACGTATCCAGATCGACTTCACAGAGTTACCTCAAGTTCAAAGATGGAAATATCTGTTGGTGATAATAGATCACTTTACCCGATGGGTAGAAGCCTTCCCAACAATAAATACTACAGCCTCTACAGTAGCTCGCCTCCTCCTAGAGCAGATAATCCCCAGATATGGTATAATGGATTCTATAGACTCAGACAGGGGTCCACATTTTTCTTCAAAAATCCAGCAATTGATTTGTGATGCATTACAGGTCTCTTGGAAATTACATACCCCTTGGCATCCACAAAGCTCAGGGAAGGTCGAGCGTATGAATGGAACACTAAAAATCCAATTGACAAAGTTAATGGTGGAAACTAAAATGCCTTGGATAAAGTGTCTGCCCCTAGCCTTATTAAGAATTCGTACTGCCCCACGAAAAGATGTAGGGCTGTCCCCTTATGAAATGATGTTTGGGCTTCCCTTCTGGAGTACAGTTGAGGGGTGTCCCACCTTGGGGGAAGGGGATATATTTGTTAGGAACTATTTACAGGCACTGTCACGCTCTCTTACAGATTTACGAAAGAGAGGACTATTGGCACAAACACCGCCTCTAGACTTTTCTTTACACAAAGTGGAACCAGGAGACTGGATTCTTATCAAGACCTGGAAGACTGAAAAACTCCAGCCCCAGTGGGAAGGTCCATACCAAGTTCTCTTAACTACAGAAGCTGCAGCACGAACAAGAGAGAAGGGGTGGACACACGCATCCAGATTTAAGGGACCTGTAGAGGCGCCACAGGACCCTAATACGAACTCAGATTGGACTTGTATTCCTGGAGAAAAACCTCTTACCTTACGATTTCGCAAAAAGACTTAATTCACAATGTTATTGTTATGTTCTTTGATTTTTCTTAGTTTGCCTATGTCTTTATCAGGTGTGAAATGTAAGAAATGCAGAGATACAGTGGTCCTGTTTCAGGACCACATTTGGGGAAGAAAGGAAGGTAATTTAATTTCCCATACCTCAGTTCCTGAGAAATGCTGGGCAGAAAATACCACCCAACATCCATATACCCCTTGTGTGGAAAAAGAAGGAAATAATATGGGTCATTATATACAGATTCCTAATACCACTCCTTTCCCTCTTAACGGTTGGAAAGGTGACTCAAGCCCACCATGCCCTGATGGACTCTGGTTTTGCATACACCAACGTACTTTTCCAATGAGAAGTTACACTCCACACTCGAAATTGCCTGTCCCTTTAAGACAGCCGGACTTAGTTCGAGTCCATCCACATAACCATGTAAGTTTCGGTAATGCAATTGAGGGAGATAACCTTTTTGTAGATCTGGCAACTAAAATTGCAGGAACTTTTAATGTAACTAATTGTTGGGTCTGCGGGGGTCCACGGATGTCAGAACAATGGCCTTGGTGGGGAGAACCTCTCAATTCATTGACCATGATTTCCCGCATTTGGACAACTAACCGAACGAGATCAAGAGAAACCTGGTCTCTCTCTAATGTCCCCTCTGGTTTTTATTGTCTCTCACGAGCCGGCAAATACCCAGTAGGAGAAAGTCCCTGCAAGGCTGTATGGATTCGCATTTCGCCTGGTGTTTTCACTTGGTTTCCTAAACCTCAGACTTGGTTCTTATCTACTGTTTTTAAAACTAATTGCCTACCCCTGTCTAATAGCAGTATTCAGTTTTGGAATTGTACCACTTCCACCATCACAGGACCATACCAATCAAATCCTGTTCTTAAAAGAGTTTGGGAAAGGGGGTATGGAGTATCCCCAAATGGATTATTCTGGGTATGTGGTAATAAAGCTTATACTCGTCTTCCCTCACAGTGGAGTGGAACTTGTTTCCTAGGAATAATCCGCCCAGAATTTTTCCTTCTACCCCACGATCACGGTCATAAATTAGGCGTGAAGGTCTTTGATACATTACATCGTGAACCCCGCTCTACCACGGTACATTTGGGAGAATGGAGAGATGATTGGCCTCCAGAGCGCATAATTCAATATTATGGTCCCGCTACATGGGCTCAAGATGGATCTTGGGGTTATCGTACTCCTATATATATGTTAAATCGCATAATTCGCTTACAAGCAGTGCTTGAAATTGTTACAAATCAAACAGCTATAGCCCTGCAATTACTTGCATCCCAGCAAGGTCAAATGCGCTCTGCTATATATCAGAACCGTCTAGCCCTAGACTATCTCCTAGCCACGGAAGGAGGTGTAATTTGACTAACTGCTGCTTACAGATTGATGATAATGGAAAAGCCGTTCGTAAAATCGCTGATAATATTCGTACATTGTCCCATGTACCGGTTCAAACCTGGCATCCTTTCCCACAATTTAATTGGATGGACAAATGGTTTGGAGGAACCTGGTGGCGTACCTTCTTGTGGGTCATCGGAGGTATTTTATTCCTCCTACTTATTTTGCCCTGTATTATTCCCTGTCTACGCAGCCTGGTGATTTTCATGGTCGAACAAGCTATGCAACCAGGGGGGATGGGAGACCCTGTAAGACTTTTATTTCAGCGTGAGATTAATGTATCATAAAACATTTCTCTTCCCTAGCTTAGAATCCCCATTCATATCTATACATATATTCAACACATTTTAAAGAGAGAAAGGGGTGGATTGTGATATAGAGAATTTAGGTTAAAAAGACTTAAGTTAAAATGTGATGATTAATCATAAACAGGGAAGCCAGAACGGACAGAGAGTTTACTAGCAGTCAAGGACAGAAGGAGCTGCTGAATATGTTTTTTTAAACCTATCTTTTCATGGTCATAGTGAGAGACATGCAGGAGACAAAGGATTGATAAGAAGTGTGAGAAACAGAATTCAGTGAATGTAGAGTTCACAGCGTACGTAACGAACGTGATAATTAATAATGCAGTTATACTTAGAATGTTTTTGTAATACTAACCAATTAAAACAGTATTAATAAGAAGGGGAAGGGCAAATAATAAAGGTATAAAAATCAATGCACTGTATGTATCGGGGCTTAACTGGTGAGAAACCAGTTGAGTCCAACTCTGCAGACTTGTAAATAAAGCTTGTCGTGTCATCAGTTTTAAAGAGACTCATGTGTGAGAAGTTTTATTTCTGACACCTGGACCGTAGAAGATTGAGGAAGATTTCAAAATTGTGAGAGGGGTACGGATCGTGTTCATGGGGACAGGCTGTTTCCAAGGAGAGTGGGAGAGATTCAAAGAGGAGGACATGGATTGAGATTGAAGGGGGATTTTTTTTTTCCCTCAGTGGGGGGTGGGGGCGTGGAATGAGCTTTGGGCCAATGTGGTGGAGGTGGGATGGACTGGAATCTTGGGGAGAATGTGGGGCAGGTCCTGGTGTGGAAATGTGCAGCCTGAAGGGGAGATGGACTGGAGGCCCGAGGCAACTCTCGGACCCTTCCCCAGTGGGACGAGGTTCTCAGGACAGAGGGGGCTCCAAAGGGCTGGACCTCGAGCCCTGGGGCTCCATCCAGGGGCTAGGGGTGGCGGAGAAGCGATCCCGAGGATGGGTGGCCCAAGCTCTCGCAAGAGCGACCCCTGGGGGCCGCCATGTTGTTGATCTTTCCCGCCTTTGGAGGAGTTGGTCGCGAGCGGGAGAGGTTCGTGTCGGTGCTTCACGGGCGCGAATCGGGGCTTTTGGGAGCGAGACCAGGGAGGACGGAATTTCCACGTGTCGCCCTTTGGGTCCGGGGCGGCCGGAGCTCGGAGGGGAACGGGCGGGGAGATGGTTGTGAGGTGGGGCCGGGGAAACGTGAGGGAGTTTGGGTCGGGGCCTGTGGGGGGGAGGGGGACCCACGAGGCTGAGGGGGGTCGGGGCCCGTGAGGCTGAGGGGGGTCGGGTCCCGCGACGCTGAGGGGGGGGACCCATGAGGCTGAGGGGGGGGACCCGCGAGGCTGAGGGGGGTCGGGTCCCGCGACGCTGAGGGGGGGGAACCATGAGGCTGAGGGGGGGGACCCGCGAGGCTGAGGGGGGTCAGGGCCCGCGAGGCTGAGGGGGGACAGGGACCCAGAAAGGTGAGGGGGCCTCATGGACCGGTGAGGATGAGGAGGGAGGGGGAACCAGAAGGGTGAGGGGGAACCAGAAGGGTGAGGGGGAACCAGAAGGGTGAGGGGGAACCAGAAGGGTGAGGGGGAACCAGAAGGGTGAGGGGGAACCAGAAGGGTGAGGGGGAACCAGAAGGGTGAGGGGGAACCAGAAGGGTGAGGGGGAACCAGAAGGGTGAGGGGGAATCAGAAGGGTGAGGGGGAACCAGAAGGGTGAGGGGGAACCAGAAGGGTGAGGGGGAACCAGAAGGGTGAGGGGGAACCAGAAGGGTGAGGGGGGGTTGGGGACCTGTGAGGCTGAGAGGGGGGGTCGGCGATCCTTGAGGCTGAGGGGGTTGTCGGGAACCCAGAAGAGTGAGGGGGAGCGGAGACACGTGAGGCTGAGTGGGGAGGAGGGAGGGGGTCCAGAAGGGTGAGGGGGACCTGAGAGCCTGAGGCAGTCCTATGAAGCTCAGGGGGTTGAGGACCCAGAATGGTGAGGGGGTTTGGGAACTGCGATGGTGTGGAGGACCAGTGAGGGTGAGGGGTTCGGGGACCCTTGGATGGGAATGAGCGGGAAGTTTGTGATCGATGTGAGGGGGCTGGGGATGGGGACCTGCAAGTGGGACAGGTGGTCGGGGCCAATAATAGAAAGCTTCCACTTTTCCACAGGACTCTCTGTTCCTCAAGTAGATGCGGCAGTGATGTTCCCCCCACCCCATCCAGTGCCAGGATTCCAGGCATGGGGGTCGATGAGGGTTCAGGGATGCTATGAGGGCGGTCGACAGTCTGACCCGTTTGGGGACCTCTGACCTCAACCATCAAGTGTTACTAAAAGGAATGGATGAAGTTCTGGCAGAGGATGAGGTTTGTCTTCATTTTGGTGAGGCATTTGATAGGCTCCACAGACTCAGTCATAAGGCTTGGGATCTATGGATGTGTGGATTCAGAAATGGCTTAACTGCAGAAAGCATTTGGATATGGGCATGGATGGGAGGGGTATGAAGGGATATGAAATGGGTGCTGGTCAGTGGGTTGAGAAAATCAGTTCACCACAGACTGGAAGGTTTCTGTGCTGGAATGAGACGTCATTAACAATGACACCGACAGCCCAATCCTCTTTCTGCAAGTTCCGCTGCAGACATTGGAAGACGGTCCTGTTTAAAATAATCCGAATACCCCTGGGCGTGGACCCACCGAAACCACAGTTTAGTTCCTCCACCTCAGATGGTGAAATCTACAGATTTTCCTTTAAAATATTGTTTACATTGTAAAACAATTTGAAAAGTGCATTAACATATATCATAATGTTCAATTCAAAAGGAAAAAAAATGAAAAAATCTTAATTCAAAGCCCTAGCACTAAGCAAGGTTCAAAGCAAACACACAGGAATAAAGTGCGAACATGCTGGAGATGGATTTATCAGTGGCTAAGAACCAGATTTGTTCTCGTCTCTAGCCGTGAACACACGAGGATGAGAGCAGTGTTTGAGGTGCTCCAGGCTGCGTGTTACAACGTGTAACCAGCCAGAAAGAATTCCGATCCATATCTCCACGTTTTTATTCCTGGGGCTGATGGCAAGGTTCAGACTGAAATAGCAGAGGATGAGAATCCAGGCAAAAGGACAGAAGCCCAGAGCAAAGCAACAATTGGAGCACAAGGAGCCTCAAGACTCACACCCGCAGGTTCAGCAACAGCTGCTCCCCCTCCTCCTTCAGACTCCTCAACAACAAACTCAATCAGGAACTCATTTCAGGACTCTTGCAGCACTTTATTGATTTTCTTTGTTTTCAATTCTTTTATCTTTCCAGGTTTCCACTGAACCGTTTATTTTTGCACGACACATTCGTGGTAATTCGGCCGTGTCCTCAGGAAAAAGGGAATCTCAGGGTTGGATGTGATGTCGTGTATGTTCTCTGCCAATCAATGGGAAATCTCCAAATCTTCAATCTTGGTGCAAGAGCCCATGAGGTGCAAACCAACCATCTCCTGTCCAAGCTGCAGATTGCAAGGGCTGTAAAGTGCTGCCACCGCCTGTTCACACCGAGTACTGCATGCATGAAGCTAGGGAGAGAGAGAGAGAGAGAGAGAGAGAGATCTAGGTATAATACCACCACGTGGTGTCCGGACTCGCGAACTACAGGATACATGATTTTTATTTTTCATGGGAGTGTGGAGAATGAGAGGAGACTTGATTAAGGTTAACAAAATAGAGCAAGATGGATAATATGGAGCTCCAATGAACAGGGAGGTCTCACCTGTGAAGGAGCAAGTGTGAGATCTCCCAGTTCATTCTTGCTCGGGCAGTGGTGGCCAATTGCAAGACAGTGCCAATTAGGGGAAGAGAATATGCTGTTTCAGGTCATGGGTTTGAAACGGTTTCCCCAGTTGTGCCATTCAGACTCAAGAGAGCAGATGCTTGCAGACAGGAAGGAAACCTAGTTTTATTGTGGAGAATTGCTTGTTTTTCGGGGTGAAGGTTCTTTGTGGTCTGAGATCCCTAAATACTTTACAATGGAAGCAGCAATTTTCCTTGTGCCTGATTGCTACATAGCGGGTAAAATGTCTCAAATCCATCACTCAGCCAGTACTTTTGGTCATTGATTTGGAGAGAGAGTGATGGCTTGGCAATATTTATAGCATGGTGAATCCAAAGCTCTCAAAGTGACAGTGTGGAAGGAGTTTGTCTGTTCTTTGTGTTTTCTGCCACCCTTGAGAACTTAAAAAGTGTCCGTGAATTGTGGTATTGGTGAGACACAAGCTTGTTTTGCCCTCTTTTTGTTCTGTATGTCTATAAAGTTTCAGTTTAAGGATAAAATGTCCAGACACTGTTCTGTTCAAAAGTCTAGTAACCAAATCAGATTCTCCCGAGTTCTTGTCATGGATATGCCTCATGAAGCCTGTTTTGCAGCAGTCGTGTTGCATTAGAGGTGCACATACAATTTTCAAAAATAATGAGTTTGAAACCAGAAAAAGATCAGGTCGTGCCCAAAGGTTCATCTGTGCTGTTGAATTGAATTGATGCCCCCAGGACCAGAATGTGCACTTCCACCCGATGGTCTTGAGCTTCCCAAATCGCCAATGAACTTACGGCCCCCTTGAGCTGTGGAGTGTGGGAGGAAATCCACACAGTCACCAAGAGGATGTAGAAACTTCTTGCAGTCAGTGCTGACTTGATCTTGGGGTGACTCGTGCTGGAGAGGTGGGACTACTGTCCTGCCTTCACCTTGTGATGGCTGATTTTTGTCTGTTGGTGGATGGAGGTCTGACATGATATTCCCTTGGCCTTGAGGGAAAGAAGAGTAGACATTGCAAGGGCTCTGACAGGAATATTTAAAACCTGTTTATCCACGGGTGAGGTGCCAGAGGAATGGATGTAATCTAATGTTCCTTTGTTTAAAAACGGCTTCAAAAGCTAAGCAGGTGAGCCTGACCGTGATAGGTTAATTATTGGAGGGTAATCAGAGAGTACCTCGAAAAGAATCTGTTCAAATAGCTGGCCTTGATCAACCATCGCATAGAATACAGGAGTCGGGCAGTGAGGTTGAGACTAGACAAGGTATTGGTGAGGCCCTGTTGAGAGTACTGTGTGCAGTTCTGGTCACCAAATGAGAGGAAAGCTATCAACAAAGTAGAGAGGGTGCAGAGAAGATTTACGTCAATGTTACCTGGATATCAGCAACTAGATTACAAAGAAAGATTGAGCAAATGAAGTCTTTATTCTTTGGATTGTAGATGGTTGAGAGGGGATTTGATCGAGGTCTTTAAAATTACTAGGAGGATAGAACGAATTGATGTGGATAGACTTTTTTCATTGCAGGAAGCAGAGATTGAAACAGGAGGTATTGAGATAAGAGGCAAAAGTTTGTAATTAACATGAGGGGGAACTTCTTTACTCAGAATGGTGGCTGAGTGGAGTGAGCTTCCGGGAGAAATAGTGGCGGCTGGGTCCATTTTGTCATTTCAGGGAAAATTGGAGGGGAGGGGAATGCAGATGGGTGGTACGAGAGGAGAGTATTTAGTTCAGTGCGGACAAGAAGGGCCAAATGACCTGTTTCTGTGCTGTAATTGTTATAGGGGTAAAATATGTGGCAGTAACTTGGAAGTCCGATGTGTATTTGGGAATGGGTCGATGGCCACACTGAAATAGGCCGTTGTATCCCACTTGAAATAATTACATCGAATTCACGGAACAGATTTGAATTTCATAACATAACATAACATAACAATTACAGCACCGAAACAGGCCATTAGACCCTTCTAGTCTGCACTGAACCAAACACCCCTCTCTAGTCCCACCTCCCTGCACAATGCCCATAACCCTCCATCTTCTTCTCATCCATATACCTGTCCAACCTTTTCTTAAATAATACAATTGACTCCGCCGCCACTATTTCTCCTGGAAGCTCATTCCACACGGCTACCACTCTCTGAGTAAAGAAGTTCCCTCTCATGTTACCTCTAAACCTCTGCCCCTTAATTCTTAACTCATGTCCTCTTGTTTAAATCTTTCCTCCTCTTAACGGAAATAGTCTATCCACATCCACTCTGTCTATCCCTTTCATAATCTTAAATACTTCTATCAAATCCCCTCTCAACCTTCTACGCTCCAAAGAATAAAGACCTAATCTGTCCAATCTCTCCCTATACTCTAGATGCTTTAACCCAGGTAACATTCTGGTAAACCTTCTCTGCACTCTCTCCACTCTGTTTATATCCTTCCTATAATTAGGCGACCAGAACTGCACACAGAACTCCAAATTAGGCCGCACCAACGTCTGATACAATCTCAACATCACCTCCCAACTCCTATATTCCATGCAATGATTGATAAAGGCCAGCATACTAAAAGCCTTCTTCACCACCCTATTCACGTGAGTTTCTACCTTCAGGGAACGATGTACCGTTACTCCTAAATCTTTCTGCTCTTCTGTATTCCTCAATGCTCTCCCATTTACCACGTATGTCCTATTCTGATTCTTCTTACCAAAATGAAGCACCTCACACTTATCAGCATTAAATGTCATCTGCCACACACTTATCAGCATTAAATTCCATCTGCCATTTTTCAACCCACTTTTCTAAGCAGTCCAAATCCCTCTGCAATCCTTGAAAACCTTCTTTATTATCCACAATTCCACCTATCTTAGTATTGTCTGCATATTTACTAATCCAATTCACCACCCCATCATCTAGATCATTAATGTATATAACGAACAACAATGGGCCCAATACAGATCCTTGAGGCACACCACTGGTCACCGGCCTCCAACCTGACAGACAATTATCCACTACCACTCTCTGGCCTCTCCCTTTCAGCCAATGTTCGATCCATTTGACTATCTCAAAATTTATACCCAAAGACTGCACTTTCCTAACTAACCTTCCATGTGGTACCTTATCGAAGGCCTTACTGAAGTCTATATGGACAACATCCACTGCGCTACCCTCATCCACATTCCTAGTCACCTCTTCAAAAAATTCAATCAGATTGGTCAAACATGACCTTCCTCCCACAAATCCATGTTGAGTGCTCCTGATCTTTTGAAGATTTGGGATGTGTATTTACTAATTGTAGGAATTAAGTTTTAATCACCCAACACGAACTTTCTGACTCCTAAAACCAAGAAAAGCAAGATTTTATTTGAGAGTTTTGGTCAATTTTTATAAATACTATCTAGATGTTTTCTCTCTTTATTTTTTTCTATTGGGCAGCTGTGGGAGGGGTTACTTTTTAAATCACTATGTATTAATTTTATCTTATTTTCAAAGAAGAAATTTAAGTTTTTTAATGCATATGTTAAATTAAATGTAAAAATGTTACAAATAAGATAAATGATGAATTGTTTCAGGAACTGGTGATCTTCCACGAGTGCCGTTAACCCCAGGCAGCAGGAATGTGTGAACGAAACACAAAACTGGCCAGAACAACTGAGGAAACACGGGTAAAAGTGCCCAAAAAGGTGCTGATGCCATCTTGATTTTAATGTAGGTGACACCGAGGAATGCATTGGGGAAGAGATGGTCTATGGACAGCCAATACGGACGCCTTGGGGAACAAAGCCCGCACCACCAGTAGGGATGGATAATGGTGGGTAATGAATAAGCAAATATTAGAGACAGCGAGAGAGAGACACACACACACCCAGACAGACACACACACAGACACAGAGAGACAGATACACACACACACAGACACACACGCACACAGAGACACACAGAGAGACACACACAGAAACACACACAGACAGAGAGGGAGACACTGACAGCGAGAGAGAGACACAGATAGAGGCACACACAGACACACACAGACAGATAGACACACACAGACGGAGAGCGAGACACACACAGACAGAGACAGAGAGACACACATAGAGACAGAGAGAGATACACACATGACAGAGAGACAGACACACACACAGACAGACACACAGACAGACAGACACAGAGAGACACACATAGAGACAGAGACAGACACAGAGACACGCAGATACAGAGACACACACAGATACACAGACAGAGAGAGAGACACACACACATACAGACACAGAGACACTCATTGAGACACAGAGGGAGAGACAGAGAGAGAGACACACACAGACAGCGACACACACAAACAGACAGAGAGAGACACCGAGAGAGAGACACACACATACCCAGACAGACAAACACAGACACAGACACAGAGAGACAGATACACAGACACACACACACATACAGAAACACACACAGACAGAGACAGAGAGAGACACACTGACAGCGAGAGAGACAGAGAGAGACACACACAGAGACACACACAGAGACACACACACACACACACACAGACACACACACCGAGACACACACACAGATAGAGACACACAGACAGACACACACAGACAGAGAGACACACAGAGAGTGACACAAAGAGAGAGAGACACAGAGACACAGGCAGAGAGAGAGACACACAGACAGGGAGACACAGACAGGGAGACACAGACAGGGAGACACAGACAGGGAGACACAGACAGGGAGACACAGACAGATAGACACAGAGAGACACACAGACATAGAGAGTCACACACAGTCGTAGTGACACACACACACACAGACAGACAGAGAGAGACCCCTTGGTTGTGCCCTTCACCTTCGCACTTAACTCCCTCATCTCACCTGGCAGGATCTCATCACCTTTCCTACCCGTGGACCATGACATCTGTCTGCTCATCCTCCTTCCTGAGAATGGTGTGAACTCTACCAAGAAACACCACAGCAAAGAAAAGAGACCCTTCGGCCCTTCTCGTCCATGGTGAAATATCATTTTGCCAGTCTCATCGACCTGCACCCAGTCCCTAACCCTCCTGACTTCCCACATCCATGGATCTCTGCAATTGATTCTTAAAACGTAAGAGTTTGAATGTTAAATGGCAGACCATTGAGGAGTGTTGTCAAAGGGATTGAGGAACTGTGGTACAGACCTGCCCGAAAGTGGAGTCCCATGTAGAGATGGGGGTTGGGGGGGGGGGGGGGGGGTGAAGAATGCTTCTGGTATTTTGACCTTCAGAAATGAGAGGATTGAGTGCAGGAGGTGGGAGGCCACTAGGAAGTTGGACGAGGCATGGGTGAGGCCAACTTGGGAACATTGTGTGCCGTTTGGGTGGCCGGAGGAGAGGAAGGATAGGAATGAGACAGCGCGTCGATGAGAGGGACAAGAAGGTGGTCTGGCTTTCGGGGTTTGAGTTCCAGGGGAAGGTTGGACAGGCTGGGACTTTATTCCCTGGACCGTAGAAGATTGAGGAAGGTTTGAAAATTGTGAGGGGGGACGGATCGTGTCCATGGGGACAGGCTGTTTCCAAGGAGAGTGGGAGAGATTCAAAGAGGAGGACATGGATTGAGATTGAAGGGGGATTTTCTTCCCTCAGAGGGGGGGTGGGAGCGTGGAATGAGCTTTGGGCCAAGGTGGTGGAGGTGGGATGGACTGGAATCTTGGGGGGAATGTGGGGCAGGTCCTGGTGTGGAAATGTGCAGCCTGAAGGGGAGATGGACTGGAGGCCCGAGGCAGCTCTCGGACCCTTCCCCAGTGGGACTGGGGTGGCGAAGAGATCCCGTGGAGGGGTGGCTCAAGCTCTCGCGAGAGCGACCCCTGGAGGCCGCCATGTTGTTGATCTTTCCCGCCTTCGGAGCAGTTGGTCGCGAGCGGGAGAGGTTCGTGTCGGTGCTTCACGGGCGGGAATCGGGGCATTTTGGGAGCGAGACCAGGGAGGAGGGAGTTTCCACGGGTCGCCCTTTGGGTCCGGGGCGGCCGGAGCTCGGAGGGGAACGGGCGGGGAGATGGTTGTGAGGTGGGGCCGGGGAACCGTGAGGGAGTTTGGGTCGGGGTGGCGTTAGGGTGTGTGGTAGTCGGGGACCCGCGAGGTAAAGGGGGGGCGGGGCCCGCGAGGCTGAGGGGGGGTCGGGGCCCGCGAGGCTGAGGGGGGGTCGGGGCCCGCGAGGCTGAGGGGGGGTCGGGGCCCGCGAGGCTGAGGGGGGGGGTCGGGGCCCGCGAGGCTGAGGGGGGGGGGGTCGGGGCCCGCGAGGCTGAGGGGGGGGGGGTCGGGGCCCGCGAGGCTGAGGGGGGGGGTCGGGGCCCGCGAGGCTGAGGGGGGGGGTCGGGGCCCGCGAGGCTGAGGGGGGGGGGGTCGGGGCCCGCGAGGCTGAGGGGGGGGTCGGGGAACGGCAACGGTGAGGGGGGGAGGGGAATGGTGAGGCTGCTGGGGGAGGGGACGAGGACCCAGAAGGCTGAGGGGGGACGGGGACCCAGAAGGCTGAGGGGGGACGGGGACCCAGAAGGCTGAGGGGGGACGGGGACCCAGAAGGCTGAGGGGGGACGGGGACCCAGAAGGCTGAGGGGGGACGGGGACCCAGAAGGCTGAGGGGGGACGGGGACCCAGAAGGCTGAGGGGGGACGGGGACCCAGAAGGCTGAGGGGGGACGGGGACCCAGAAGGCTGAGGGGGGACGGGGACCCAGAAGGCTGAGGGGGGACGGGGACCCAGAAGGCTGAGGGGGGACGGGGACCCAGAAGGCTGAGGGGGGACGGGGACCCAGAAGGCTGAGGGGGGACGGGGACCCAGAAGGCTGATGGTTGACCCGCGAGGCTGAAGGTGGGGGTGGGAACCCGAGTGGTTGAGGGGATCCATGTGGTTGAGGCGATCGGGGAACTGCGAGTGTGAGGTGGACCCGTGAGGGTGAGGGAGTCCCGGACCCATGGATGGGAATGAGCAGGAAGGGGTGCTGGTCAGTGGGATGAGAATATCAGTTCACCACAGACTGAAAGCTTTCAGTTCTGTAATGAGACGTCATTAACTATGACACCGACAGCCCAACCCTCTTTCTCCCAGTTTCACTGCAGACATTGGAAGACGGTCCTGTTTAAAATAATCCAAATACCCCTGGGCGCGGACCCGCCGAAGCCACACATTAGTTCCTGCATCTCAGATGGTGAAGTCTTCAGATTTTTCTTTAAAATTTTGTTTACATTGTAAAACAATTTGGAAAGTGCGTTAACATATATTGTAATGTTCAATTCAAAAGGAAAAACTAATGGAAAAATCTTAATTCAAACACCTAGCACTAAGCAAGGTTAAAAAAAAACATACAGGAATAAAGTGCCAACATCCTGGAGATGGATTTCACAGTGACTAAGGACAAGATTTGTTCTTGTCTCTAGCTGTGCACACACGAGGATGAGAGCAGTGTTTGAGATGCTCCAGCCAGAAAAAATTCCGATCCATATCCCCACGGTTTTATTCCTCGGGCTGACGGCAAGGTTCAGACTGAAATAGCAGAGGATGAGAATCCAGGCAAAAGGACGGAAGCCCAGACCAAGCAACAATTTGAGCAGAAGGATTTAGTTCCACCGGTAGAGAGAGAGAGAGAGAGAGAGAGAGAGAGAGTGGAAGGACACTGTCAGAATGCCCATAGGATTTAACCTGTTTAAAAGCAGGTGACACAAATCTGTGCAGAGGGCCACAATTTAAAGGCGATTGCAGATGTTTGATTGGGAAGCTGCAGGAATTCAGCCCATCAGAATGAAGTAAATGCAATATCCAGACAGAGAAACCTTGGGCTTTTCTCTGGAGTGATGCAGAAAGCTCATAGAGTGAATGGATTTGTGGCAGAGCTTGGTGGAGGAGCAGGCAGTGCTGAGGAAACACAAGGCTGCTGAAGGACTTGTAGAAAGAGAACGTGCAGAAGTCTGCGGTTGCCTGGAGCGCATGGCCGGGCAGGATGGTGGAGTCTGGAATAATAGGGACCGTTAACATTTAGACAGGCACATTGATGCAAGAAAAATAGTGGGTTTACGGGTGTGAGGGGTGAAAGGTTCAGTTTGTAGTAGGTTTGAGCTGTTGTCTTGTGACACCAATACCCCTGAGCAAAAAGCTCTGCAAAAGTATGGACACCACCCAGGACATCTCAGGTAAAAACCCTTCACCATTGAGAACATTTGCAGGGAACGCTGCTGTCAGAGAGCAGCAGCAATCAAGGATCCACATCTCCCGCTCTGTTCTCACTGCTCCCATCAGGAAAGAGGTATAGCCAGGTTCAGGAACTTCTGCTACCCCTTCACTACGAGACTCAACACACATTCAGGGACTCATTTAAAGACTCTTCCTTTTGCACTTTGAATTTTTTCTCTCTCTATTGCAGTTTGTTTTCATATCCACATTTTCAGAGATTACAAGTAGATGAGTCCAGTTGGGGAAACTTGGTTTTGGTTTATATAATGGTTACTTTTATCCCCTTTTATTGTTCATTTATATTAGTGTCTGGGCCCCTATATGGTCCAGGTACAGCTGACAGACCTTTACCAAAGGGTCACGTTTATGTGATTTTTTTTTTCTGTAGGTAACAGCAGTTCATTTCCACAGCCCAGCGTGCTATCGGACATCCACTTGATCGTGATACATCTTTTCGCGAAGGCCAGTGCTATTTTTATAAATGAGATTAGATATTTGGTTAAGTTGTCGCTTGTTTCCATGAAGATATTGCTCCAGGTCTCATGTGGAGGCCACTCCTGTGATCGTGGTTAATTTTTCTGTGCTTTCTTGCCAAAATGGCCTCACTTTCATGCACGACCACGTAGAAAAGTTTAATGAAGCTCATCATCCCATTGGCCTTCATAACTATCCTATCAACCTGAGCGGCAACCTTGAGGGATGTTTGGATTTGAACCCCAAAGTCCCTCTGTTTATCCTCACTCATGTAACCGACTGGTAACCTTGTACCCAGCCTTCTGGTTTGTCCTTCCAAAATGCATCACCTCACACTTACCTGGATTGAAATCAATCTGCAACTTTTCTGCCCAAATCTGCATCCTGTCTGTATCCTCTTGTATCCTTCGACAACCTTCAGCTTCATCCACAACTCCTCCAATCTTCACATCATCTGCAGACTTACTGACCCATCTTCTGCCTCTCCATCCAGGTCATTTATAAAAATCACCAAGTGCAGGGGTCCCAGAACAGATCTTTGTGGCACTCCACTGCTCTCTGCTTTCTTCCAACAAGACAATTTTTTATCCACAGCCAAAGATACCCTGATCCTTTGCCAAATTACTTTCTGATGAGTCTCGTCAAATTCTTGCTAAAATCCATGTAGACCACATCTACCACACAACCCTCATTCATTTCCTTTGTTACCCCCCTCAAATAAAACTCATTTAGACTTATGAGGCATGACCTTCCCATCACAAAGCCATGCTGACTGTCCTTGAGAAGTCTGTACTTCTGCAAATGCTCATAGATCCTATAATTATAGGATAATTCCCAAGATTCTCCCCATTACCTTTTCTAAACAAGGCAACTGCATTTGATGGTTTGTGCTGGATTTTGGGGGCAGGGGGCTGGGTGTTTGTGGGCAAGGGCTGGGTTTGGGTGCTGTAGGGGACTCAGGGAATTCTCTTTTCCTCTTGACTGCAAGGAACACTATGTCTAACTTCCTGCTAATGTGACCCTGTCTGCTTTATGTCTGAATGAAGTGAATTTTGTGTAATATTGCACTTTATACCATGACAATCAATTGAATTTTGATCTTGGCATGTTTGGAAGAATGTTCTTAGTGACAGTGACCCAGGTTCAATCTCTCACCATGTAAGGGGTTTGAGTGTTTTTTTTTCTCACCCTTGTTGAAGTCAAGTTCCTGTCAAGGTACAAAAAGGTACAGTAACAAACCACAAACTCTAAAACACAGTCTTTATTGAGTCATGCCAGCAAGAATGAGGGGTACCAGTGGTGGGTGAACAGACTCACCTCACTATTAATGTTTGAACGGGAGTTAAAGAACACAGTCACATGGTAGAGCTTTTAAGACATTTTCCTGCCAACAAATTGGATAACATTTCTTGGAAGCTATTGGTACAGCTTCTGCTTTACATTTTGCACATCCTCTTCCTCAAGACATAGAAAGGATTTGTTGTTGGCAATTTAATCTCATGTGCCCGTTAAAATTAAGAACATCCTTCTGGTCTACAAAATTTCAACAGAAATCTGGAAGGGTTGCTCACAGTACACATTGGTAATCATTCTCTGCCTGTCTGATTTCTGGTTTCCAATTTACATATGTAAATGTCTAGTTTCTTAGTAATTTTAAATTCTTGAAGTTGACAATGGTGGCTAACAGTTCAAAGCAGAAACTGCCATTCTTGGACTGAGTGGTGCTGAAGGCTTCTTGCAGCCTTTGGATCAGGCCTGATGAGCCTCCTTCAGGTGGCCAGAATACCACCGATGTAAAGTCACATATTCAACCCGAATGCTGCTGTATGGAGGCCATGTGAAAGAGCCTGATGCGGCTCGGAGGAGTACTTACCAATCTTCCTTCGGGAGGTATAATCTCTGTGTCTGAGCAATTCCCCCGAGGAACCTGAATGCAGCCGCCTGATGATAATCAGCCAGGGACCCAAATCCCCGCGCCTGACAGCCCCCCTCCTCATGCCCGACAACCCACCCTTCCCGCGTCCGACAGCCCCATTCACCTCACCCGAGAGCCCCCATCACCGCGCCCGACACCACCCATCACTGCTGCCTGGCAGCCTCCTCTGCCCCAACATCCTTAGCTAGCCACACCTGCCCTGATGTCCCGCGCTGACAGGAACTGGAGTGCACTCTGAGGCGCCTCTCCTGCAGCTGTCCCTTTCAGGCTGCCACCTGAAAGAACTTTCCACAGGGCTGTTTCCGCTTCTGCAGACTGATTCTTGATGTAGAATGCACCTGAAAGTGGCTCCATCTGTAGTCAATTCGCACTATTGTTTTAGAGATGAGGGAGGCATTAGGATATGAGACTCAAGTCGAGGAGTTGAAAATTGATTCCTGTCTGAAATGTCCTTGGTCACTCTCTCTCCTAGCTTCCTGGCAAAATCTGTGTGATGGTGTCTTCATCACAATTATCAGAACAAGATCCAGCTAATATTCTGCACCCTTCATCAAATTGGAAAGTTAATGGGGGGATTTGTGTGGTCAGGGCTTAATATGACACAGAATGATGCAGGTCTGTGTGGATTCAGTTGAAATGAGAGGGCAGATAACCTTTAACTTATCCCTGATCCCCCAACAAACCCACACCTTACCCCCAACCTTCAATACCTGACACTCCCCCAATACTAATCCCCCAAATGGCACAAGGTTGAACTGTGTCCTTTCAGGGTGAGAGGCAGAAGAGTGGCCTTTGTTCTGTACAAGGGCCAACAGATGCCAAGGACCGATCACCTCAAGGAGTGAACGAGGATTTAGAATAGGTTTTCCCCAACACAGAATAAAGTAGGAGCAGGAGGCTGTTTCTCCCCGTGAACCCATTCTGCCTTTAGGTGAAGGACCACCAGAATGAGGAATAAAGAATGAAGCTGGAGGAACTCAGCAGGTTAGGCAGTGTCCATGGAGAGAGATGGTCAGTTAATGATTCAGGTCCGTACACAGACTGAAGCGAGAAGGGGAGCTGGCACAAAATTGGGAGGGCCCAGTGCCTCGGAAGCCACAGAGCATCACAAGACCACCCGACAGGCTGAACCTGTGATGGACACTATGAACTATGTATGTCATAAAGTACAGTATGTGCTCTGTGTCGCCACATCATCTCGTTGGGTTTTATCTCAAAGAAGAGGTGAAAGGCTTTTATATAGATGTATGGACTGGCCAGTCCATATCTACCTGACCTCCAACCTCTCCCTTAGCTCCACCCTGGATTTCCCGGACTTGCCCCCTCTTGCTTCTGTTCATGGAACCTGGCCCAGTTGTGTATCAGTAATGCTCAGGTTTTTGGTCATTGAAGGTGTTTAATCACTCCATCCTATTTGACGTGATTATTGTGTGCACCACAATGCTGATCCCAAAGGCTTTGGGCAATGTGTACACCTGGTGTAACTGTGCCCAAAATGTCTGGGCTGCACACGTAGATGAGGAATCAAACTCCCACTTTGAGTTGACTCAGAGAATTAATGAAGAACACAGAGTTTCACCAAACCACACCCCAACTCTCTTTAGTTCTTATATGCAAGATTCTTTGCACAAAACAGAGAGAGAATTATTGATCGTATTTACACCAGCTTGACTTCAAGTCACAAGATGGTCTCGTGAGCCATTTACTTGAATGATGGCTCGCGTGGCAGCACCCACTCCTGGCGACTGTGGGTCACTCTGATTAGGGCGTCCGAGCAATGCCAGCATAAATGTTGCCAATATTTAGGGGAAGTGTTCCCCAGTTAAGGAATGGTTGTGGTGTTTTGGAGAATTTGTGTACAATGGTTGTTTTGGGAGAAGTGGAGGTTCTAATAAACAAAAACTGAAGGTTGTGTTTTGAAGGAAAGTATAGAGTGTTTTGTTTAAAAAAAGACAAAAGTTGTATTTTTCAAACTATGTCCTGTTTTTGGGTCAAAACTGACATCTTTGCTGTGCAAAAATGTGTGCAATTTACATTTCAAAAGCCAAAACTGTGATTTACAAATTGGGGTTGAAAAAAACATCTGTGCTTTGTAAAATATGAGACAATAAGATACAGGAGCAGAAGTAGGCCATTTGGCCCATTGTGTCCATTCCATCATGAACTGATCCATTCTCCCACTCACCTTTAATACCTTGACTATTCAGATATGTCACGGAGTTGTGTTAACCTTTAATATTAATTTAATATTTCTCATATATAAAAATGTCTTAGTAAAGTAAATCACAGAGGTAAAATATTGTACCTGTATTCTTGATCAGTTAGCTTTGATGTTTCAGGGGCACAAGGACAAAGCATTAGCATTTTAAACACACATTGTTCTTGGAGAAGGTGAAAAGGATTTATGATGTTCTTGAGATATTGAAAACAATAGGTGTTAGTTCAGAAGCACCTGTACAAATGCAGGCCATTTTAGTTCTGAGGAAAGCAGACTTCTCAGAGGCATAAATGGATTTAAATGCTTTTTAGCACATTCTTGTCAAAAGGTCCTTTAGTCCCAAACATAATTAAAAAGGTTGTTAGTTCATAGCATATTTTGGGCTTGTCCTTGCGATTTGGAGTTTTGGGATCTGAAATCTTTGGAGTTTTTGTGATTTATTAGTAAACTCATTAAAAGGCTTATTTTGTGTGTGTATGGTTCAAGTACAGCGATGGATTTTGGTCTATGTTTGGCAACTCCAATCTGTGTCGATTTGAAAGTGGAAACTTTGTCAGTTTCTGCAGAATGTGAATGTTTTAAACCCCAATATGAAGTGAGATTCTGCACAAAGTACAGATGAGTGTGTTTTGGAAACAAAACTTAAGTGTGGGCCAAGTGAACTTGTCCAAATAGAAATTAAAAATGTGTTTGGAATCACTAAACTTTTCAGATCTGAAAAAGGAGGAGTTGTTGCTTATTGCTAAGGAGATGAAACTTCTGGAGGTTAAAAGTTGAACAACGGAAGTTGGCAGTTATGTTGAAAACCTTGGTCAGTGAAGAAGATATTGGACAATTGATTTCAAGAAAGCTTGAGAGATTCAGCAGCTGAAAGAAACAAGCTGTCAGGTACAGAAGCAAACTAATTAAGAGATCAAAGAGTCAAGCTGTGAATCACCAGTCATTTTAAATATTTTCTTCAGTCAGAATTCTGATTCTGATTTTAAATTTGTAAGTTGTGACAGTGAAGGCAGTGATGTCTAAAATGATTTAAAAGTTTGTGACAGTGAGCAGCAGTTGGAAAAAGGATTTTTCAGAACTTCGAGGAAAATTGATAGAAAAACAAAATGGAGATGGATAGAAACCATTCTCTGGTGAAGGAATTAAAAAGGGCCAGTTGGATATTATTTCAAAGGAGGTTTATTGATGAGAAAATATAATGCGATATTGGCTAATGAAGAATGGGCAGAGGTTCATTGGGTTATAGATCCTACAGCCTATAGAGATGAGATTTTGAACATGGCTCATAAAACACATTTGGGTGGGCACCTTTGGGTAAAGGAAATGATGAAACAATTCTACTGACCTAATTTGGAAAAGGATGGAAAGAGATTTTGTAAGACTTGTCACACTTGTCAAGTTGCAAAGAATTTTCTATTCTTTTGATCCCTTTTTTCTCCCATTCTCGAAAGGAAAGGTGATCTATTGTAAAAGGGATTAGTTGATTTTGCATCAGTATTAGTTTTGGTAGTTGGTAATTTGTTTTATTCCTTTCCACATGAATCTTCTTCCAAATATTGAGCAGATGATGTAATACTGGAGAATTTCTACGTTGTACCAATTTTTCATCCCATTTATATAATATATGTTCGGGTATCTTCTCCCATATTTTATCTAGTTCTAATCTAGTCCAATCTGGCTTTTCCCTTGTTTGATAAAAATCTGATAGGTATCTTAATTGTGCGGCTCTATAATAATTTTTAAAGTTTGGCAGTTGTAAGCCTCCTTGTTTATACCATTCTGTTAATTTATCTAGTGCTATCCTCGGTTTCCCCCCTTTCCATAAAAATTTCCTTATTATTTTCTTTAACTCCTTTAAGAATTTCTCCGTCAAGTGTATTGGCAATGGCTGAAATAGGTATTGTATCCTTGGGAAAATGTTCATTTTAATACAGTTTATCCTTCCTATTAGTGTTAGTGGTAAGTCTTTCCAATGCTCTAAGTCATCCTGTAATTTTTTCATTAGTGGATAATAATTGAGTTTATATAGATGGCCGAGGGTTTTTTTTATTTGTATACCTAGGTATCGTATTGCTTGCATTTGCCATCTGAATGGTGATTCTTTCTTAAATTTTGAGAAATCCGCATTATTCATTGGAATTGCTTCACTTTTATTTGCGTTAATGTTGTATCCCGACACTTCTCCATATTCCTTCAATTTCTTGTGTAATTCTTTTATTGATACTTCTGGTTCTGTTACGTATACTATAACGTCATCTGCAAATAAACTGATTTCATATTCCTTGTCTTTTATTTTTATCCTTTTTATTTTATTTTCTGTTCTTATCAATTCTGCTAGTGGTTCTATGGCTAACGCGAACAATAAGGGTGATAGTGGGCATCCCTGCCTTGTTGATCTGCTTAAGTTAAATTGCTTTGATATATATCCATTTACTGCCACTTTCGCCAATGGCCCCTTATATTAATCCAATTAATATATTTCTCTGGTAAACTGAATTTTTGTAGTACTTTGAATAAATAATTCCATTCTACTCTGTCAAAGGCCTTCTCTGCGTCTAAAGCAACCGCTACTGATGGAGCTTTATTTCCTTCTTCTGCATGAATTAAGTTAATAAATTTACAAATATTGTCTGTTGTTCATCTTTTTTTAATAAATCCAGTTTGGTCTAGATTTACTATTTTTGGTACATAGTCAGCTAATCTGTTTGCTAATAGTTTAGCTATTATCTTATAATCTGTGTTAAGTAATTATATTGGTCTATATGACGCTGGTGCGAGTGGATCTTTCCCTGTCTTTGGTATTACTGTAATTATTCCTGTTTTGCATGAATCTGGTAAGCTTTGTGTTTTATCAATCTGGTTGATTACTTCCAGGAGGGGAGGAATTAATAAATCTTTAAATGTTTTATAGAATTCTATTGTTCCTTTTTATTACTGTATCTGGGCCCCTTTTGTGGTCCAGGTATGGCTGACAGACCTTTACCAAAGGGTAATGTTTATGTGATTTTTTTCCATAGGTAACAGCTGTTCATTTCCACAGCCCAGCGTGCTATAAGTAGAGGGGAGTCGAACATCGTGATCCATTCTTTTGCTAAGGCCAGTGCTATTTTTATAAATATGATTGGATATTTGGTCACGTTGTCACTTGTTTCCATAAAATTACCATGTAGATATTGCTCAAGGATGCACGTGGAGGCCATTCCTGTGATCGTAGTAATTTTCTGCGCTTTCTTACCAAAATGACCTCATTTTGATGCACGACCACGTAGAAAAGTTAATGAAGCTCAGCATCCCATTGGCCTTCATGACTATCCTATAACTAACCTGTGCGGCAACAACGTTGAGGGATGTTTGGATTTGAACCCCAAAGTCCCTCTGTTTATCCACACCTTCAAGTAATTGACTATTGACCCTGTACCAGCCTTCTCTTTCCCTACCTCATTTTTAACACCTCTGTTTCCACCCCTCCATTTCCCCAACTCTGTTTCTACCCCTCTTTCTGCTTCTCTTTTTCAACCAGTATAATTCCACACCTCTGTTTCTCCACCTTAGATTCCACCCATCTCTTATCACTCCTCTTTTTCCACCACACTCTTTCCCCACCTCTTTTTCACCACCTCTCCTACTCCTCTGTTTCCCTACCTTGATTTCTCCACCTCTCTTTCATCCATTCTTCTTCCAACCATCTGTTCCAATGCCTCTGTTTCCCTGCCTGTTTCGCCGCTGCCGTTTCCCCGCCTCTGTATATCTGCCTCCGTTTCCCCCCTCTGTTTCCCCGCCTCTGATTCCCCACCTCTGATTCTCCTCCTCTGATTATCCTCCTCCGATTCCCTGACTCTGATTCCCTGCCTCTCTTGCACTGCCTCTGAGTCCCCGCCCCTATGTAACCACCTCTGTTTCTCTGCCGCCGATTCCCCGCCTCTAATTCCCCACCTCTTTTTCCCCGCCTCAGATTCCTCACCTCTGATTCTCCGCCTCTGTCTCTCCGCCTCTCTTTCGCCTCCACTCTTTCCGCACCTCTCTTTCCCTCCCTCAATTTCAACAACTCTGTTTAATCTGTTTTGAGTCCCCACCTCATTTTGAACACCTCAGTTCAAACCACTACGTTTCGACCCATCTGTTTCCCAGCCTCTGTTTCCCCTTCACTCTTTCCGCTCCTCTCTTTCCGTGCCTCTCTTTCCCTCCCACAATTTCAACAACTCTGTTTCATCTGTTCTGTGCCCCTTCCTCATTTTCAACACATAGGTTCCAACCACTATGTTTCGCCCATCTGTTCACCCGCCTCTGTTTAACTGCCTATGTACACCCGGCTGTTTGCCCGCCTCTGTTTGCCCGCCTCTGTTTGCCCGCCACTGTTTGCCCGCCTCTGATTCCCCGCCTCTGATTCCCCGCCTCTGATTCCCCGCCTCTGATTCCCCGCCTCTGATTCCCCGCCTCTGATTCCCCGCCTCTGATTCCCCTCCTCTGATTCCCCTCCTCTGATTCCCCGCCTCTGATTCCCCGCCTCTGAATCCCCACCTCCAATTCCCTGCCTCTGAGTCCCCACCTCTCTTTCCGTGCTTCTCTTTCCCTCCCTCAATTTCAACAACTCTGTTTCATCTGTTCTGTGTCCCTCATTTTCAACACATAAGTTCCAACCACTATGTTTCGCCCATCGCTTTCCCCGCGTGTGTTTATCCGCCTATGTTTACCCGCCTCTGATTCCCCGCCTCTGATTCCCCGCCTCTGATTCCCCGCCTCTGATTCCCCGCCTCTGATTCCCCGCCTCTGATTCCCCGCCACTGATTCCCCGCCTCTGATTCCCCGCCACTGATTCCCCGCCTCTGAATCCCCGCCTCTGAATCCTCACCTCCAATTCCCTGCCTCTGAGTCCCCACCTCTCTTTCCCCTCCTCTCTTTCTGTGCTTCTCTTTCCCTCCCTCAATTTCAACAACTCTGTTTCATCTGTTCTGTGTCCCTCATTTTCAACACATAAGTTCCAACCACTATGTTTCGCCCATCGCTTTCCCCGCGTCTGTTTATCCGCCTATGTTTACCCGCCTCTGTTTACCCGCCTGTTTCCCCGCCTCTGATTCCCCACCTCTGATTCCCCGCCTCTGATTCCCCACCTCTGATTCTCCGCCTCTGATTCCCCGCCTCTGATTCCACGCCTCTGATTCCCCGCCTCTGATTCCCCGCCTCTGATTCCCCGCCTCTGATTCCCCGCCTCTGATTCCCCGCCTCTGATTCCCCGCCTCTGATTCCCCGCCTCTGATTCCCCGCCTCTGATTCCCCGCCTCTGATTCCCCGCCTCTGATTCCCCGCCTCTGATTCCCCGCCTCTGATTCCCCGCCTCTGATTCCCCGCCTCTGATTCCCCGCCTCTGATTCCCCGCCTCTGATTCCCCGCCTCTCTTGCCCTGCCTCTATTTCAGAGCCTCTTTCTCTGCATTTTTTTCCCCACATCTCTTTTCCCCCCTCTGATTCCCCGCCTTTCAATCCACGCCTCTTTCCCGGCCTCTCTTTCCCCAAATTTCTTTCTCCACCTCTGATTCCCCGCTTCTGATTCCCGGCCTCTCTTTCCCCACATCTCTTTCCCTGACTCTGATACCACGCCTCGGATTACCAGCATCTGATACCCCGCCTCTCTTTCCCTGCCTCTATTTCCGTGCCTCTTCCTCTGCCTCTCTTTCCCCACATCTCTTTTCCCGCCTCTGATTCCCCGCCTCTGAATACGCGCCTCTGATTCCCAACCTCAGATTCCCCGCCTCAGATTCCCCGCCTCAGATTCCCCGCCTCAGATTCCCCGCCTCAGATTCCCCGCCTCAGATTCCCCGCCTCAGATTCCCCGCCTCAGATTCCCCGCCTCAGATTCCCCGCCTCAGATTCCCCGCCTCAGATTCCCCGCCCCAGATTCCCCGCCTCAGATTCCCCGCCTCAGATTCCCCGCCTCAGATTCCCCGCCTCAGATTCCCCGCCTCAGATTCCCCGCCTCAGATTCCCCGCCTCAGATTCCCCGCCTCAGATTCCCCGCCTCAGATTCCCCGCCTCAGATTCCCCGCCTCAGATTCCCCGCCTCAGATTCCCCGCCTCAGATTCCCCGCCTCAGATTCCCCGCCTCAGATTCCCCGCCTCAGATTCCCCGCCTCAGATTCCCCGCCTCAGATTCCCCGCCTCAGATTCCCCGCCTCAGATTCCCCGCCTCATATTCCCCGCCTCAGACTCCCCGCCTCAGTCTCCCCGCCTCAGACTCCCCGCCTCAGATTCCCCGCCTCAGATTCCCCGCCTCAGATTCCCCGCCTCAGATTCCCCGCCTCAGATTCCCCGCCTCAGATTCCCCGCCTCAGATTCCCCGCCTCAGATTCCCCGCCTCAGATTCCCCGCCTCAGATTCCCCGCCTCAGATTCCCCGCCTCAGATTCCCCGCCTCAGATTCCCCGCCTCAGATTCCCCGCCTCAGATTCCCCGCCTCAGATTCCCCGCCTCAGATTCCCCGCCTCAGATTCCCCGCCTCAGATTCCCCGCCTCAGATTCCCCGCCTCAGATTCCCCGCCTCAGATTCCCCACCTCTCTTTCCCCTCCTCTCTTTCCGTGCTTCTCTTTCCCTCCCTCAATTTCAACAACTCTGTTTCATCTGTTCTGTGTCCCTCATTTTCAACACATAAGTTCCAACCACTATGTTTCGCCCATCGCTTTCCCCGCGTCTGTTTATCCGCCTATGTTTACCCGCCTCTGTTTACCCGCCTGTTTCCCCGCCTCTGATTCCCCGCCTCTGATTCCCCGCCTCTGATTCCCCGCCTCTGATTCCCCGCCTCTGATTCCCCGCCTCTGATTCCCCGCCTCTGATTCCCCGCCTCTGATTCCCCGCCTCTGATTCCCCGCCTCTGATTCCCCGCCTCTGATACCCCGCCTCTGATTCCCCGCCTCTGATTCCCCGCCTCTGATTCGCAACCTCTGATTCCCCACCTCTGATTCCCCACATCTGATTCCCCGCCTCTGTTTCCCCGCCTCTGATTCCCCGCCTCTGTTTCCCCATATCTGATTCCCCAACTCTGATTCCCCGCCTCTGATTCCCCAGCTCTGATTCCCCGCCTCTGATTCCCCGCGTCTGATTCCCCGCCTCTGATTCCCCGCCTCTGATTCCCCATCTCTGATTCCCCGCCTCTGATTCCCCGCGTCTGATTCCCTGCCTCTGATTCACCGCCTCTGATTCCCCGCGTCTGATTCCCTACCTCTGATGCCCCGCCTCTGATTCCCCGCCACTGATTCCCCATATCTGATTCCCGGCTTCTGATTCCCCAACTCTGATTCCCCGCCTCTGATTCCCCATCTCTGATTCCCGGACTCTGATTCCCCACCTCTGAATCCCAGTCCTCTTATTCCCGGCATCTGATTCCCGGCCTCTGATTCCCGTCCTCTGATTCCCCGCCTCTGATTCCCCGCCTCTGATTCCCCGCCTCTGATTCCCCGCCTCTGATTCCCCGCCTCTGATTCCCAAACTCTGATTCCCCGCCTCTGATTCCCCAGCTCTGATTCCCCGCCTCTGATTCCCCAGCTCTGATTCCCCGCCTCTGATTCCCCATATCTGATTCCCCGCCTCTGATTCCCCAACTCTGATTCCCCGCCTCTGATTCCCCGCCTCTGATTCCCCGCCTCTGATTCCCCGCCTCTGATTCCCAAACTCTGATTCCCCGCCTCTGATTCCCGGCTCTGATTCCTGGCTTCTGATGCCCGGCCTCTGATTCCCCGCCTCTGATTCACTGCCTCAGATTCTCCACCTTTTATTCCCCACCTCTGATTCCCCATACTGATTCCCCACCTCTGTTTCACTGCCTCTGATTCCCCGCCTCTCATTCCCCATCCCTGATTCCCGGCCTCTGATTCCCCACCTATGATTCCCGGCCTCTGATTCCCGGCCTCTCATTTCCGGCCTCTCATTCCCGGCCTCTCATTCCCGGCCTCTGATTCCCCGCTTCTGATTCCCCGCCTCTGATTCCCTGCCACTGATTCCCCATCTCTGATTCCCCACCACTGATTCCCCATATCTGATTCCCCACCTATGTTTCCCCGCCTCTGATTCCCCGCTTCTGATTCGCAACCTCTGATTCCCCACCTCTGATTCCCCATATCTGATTCCCCGCCTCTGATTCCCCACCTCTGATTCCCCACCTCTGATTCCCCATATCTGATTCCCCACCTATGTTTCCCCGCCTCTGATTCCCTCCCTCTGATTCGCAACCTCTGATTCCCCACCTCTGATTCCCCATATCTAATTCCCCGCCTCTGATTCCCCAACTCTGATTCCCCACCTCTGATTCCCCAGCTCTGATTCCCCGCCTCTGATTCCCCGCGTCTGATTCCCTGCCTCTGATTCCCCGCCTCTGATTCCCAATCTCTGATTCGCCGCCTCTGATTCCCCGTGTCTGATTCACCGCCTCTGATTCCCCGCGTCTGATTCCCTACCTCTGATGCCCCGCCTCTGATTCCCCATCTCTGATTCCCCATCTCTGATTCCCCGTGTCTGATTCACCGCCTCTGATTCCCCGCGTCTGATTCCCTACCTCTGATGCCCCGCCTCTGATTCCCCATCTCTGATTCCCCGCCTCTGATTCACCGCCTCTGATTCCCCGCGTCTGATTCCCTACCTCTGATGCCCCGCCTCTGATTCCCCATCTCTGATTCCCCGTCTCTGATTCCCCGCCTCTGATTCCCCGTGTCTGATTCCCTGCCTCTGATTCCCCGCCTCTGATTCCCCGCCTCTGTTTCCCCGCCTCTGATTCCCCGCCTCTGATTCCCCATATCTGATTCCCCGCCTCTGATTCCCCAACTCTGATTCCCCGCCTCTGATTCCCCATATCTGATTCCCGGACTCTGATTCCCCACCTCTGATTCCCAGTCGTCTTATTCCTGGCATCTGAATCCCGGCCTCTGATTCCCGGCCTCTGATTCCCTGCCACTTATTCCCCGCCCCTGATTCCCCACCTCTGATTCCCCATATCTGATTCCCCGCCTCTGTTTCCCCGCCTCTGATTCGCCGCCTCTGATACCCCGCCTCTGATTCCCCATCTCTAATTCATCACATCTGATTCCCCACCTCTGCTACCCCATCTCTGATTCACTGCCTCTGATTCGGCACCTCTGATTCCCCATATCTGATTCCCCGCCTCTGTTTCCCCGCCTCTGATTCCCCGCCTCTGTTTCCCCATATCTGATTCCCCGCCTCTGATTCCCCAACTCTGATTCCCCGCCTCTGATTCCCCAGCTCTGATTCCCCGCCTCTGATTCCCCGCGTCTGATTCCCCGCGTCTGATTCCCCGCGTCTGATTCCCCGCCTCTGATTCCCCGCCTCTGATTCCCCATCTCTGATTCCCCATCTCTGATTCCCCGCCTCTGATTCCCCGTGTCTGATTCCCTGCCTCTGATTCACCGCCTCTGATTCCCCGCGTCTGATTCCCTACCTCTGATGCCCCGCCTCTGATTCCCCGCCACTGATTCCCCATAACTGATTCCCGGCTTCTGATTCCCCAACTCTGATTCCCCGCCTCTGATTCCCCATCTCTGATTCCCGGACTCTGATTCCCCACCTCTGAATCCCAGTCCTCTTATTCCCGGCATCTGATTCCCGGCCTCTGATTCCCGGCCTCTGATTCCCCGCCTCTGATTCCCCGCCTCTGATTCCCCGCCTCTGATTCCCCGCCTCTGATTCCCCGCCTCTGATTCCCCGCCTCTGATTCCCCGCCTCTGATTCCCAAACTCTGATTCCCCGCCTCTGATTCCCCAGCTCTGATTCCCCGCCTCTGATTCCCCATCTCTGATTCACCACCTCTGAATCCCCACCTCTGATTCCCCATATCTGATTCCCCGCCTCTGATTCCCCATATCTGATTCCCCGCCTCTGATTCCCCAACTCTGATTCCCCGCCTCTGATTCCCCAGCTCTGATTCCCCGCCTCTGATTCCCCGCATCTGTTTCCCTGCCTCTGATTCCCCGCCGCTGATTCCCCATCTATGATTCACCACCTCTGATTCCCCACCTCTGATTCCCCAGCTCTGATTCCCCGCCTCTGACTCCCCGCCTCTGTTTCCCCGCCTCTGATTCCCCGCGTCTGATTCCCCGCCTCTGAGTCCCTTCCTCTGATTCCCCATCTCTGATTCACCACCTCTGATTCACCACCTCTGATTCCCCATCTCTGATTCCCGGCCTCTGATTCCCCACCTCTGATTCCCGGCTCTGATTCCTGGCTTCTGATGCCCGGCCTCTGATTCCCCGCCTCTGATTCACTGCCTCAGATTCTCCACCTTTTATTCCCCACCTCTGATTCCCCATACTGATTCCCCACCTCTGTTTCACTGCCTCTGATTCCCCGCCTCTCATTCCCCATCCCTGATTCCCGGCCTCTGATTCCCCACCTATGATTCCCGGCCTCTTATTCCCGGCCTCTGATTCCCGGCCTCTCATTCCCGGCCTCTCATTCCCGGCCTCTCATTCCCGGCATCTCATTCCCGGCCTCTCATTCCCGGCCTCTGATTCCCCACCTCTGATTCCCCATATCTGATTCCCCACCTATGTTTCCCCGCCTCTGATTCGCCGCCTCTGATTCCCCGTGTCTGATTCCCCGCCTCTGATTCACCGCCTCTGATTCCCCGCGTCTGATTCCCTACCTCTGATGCCCCGCCTCTGATTCCCCATCTCTGATTCCCCGCCTCTGATTCCCCGTGTCTGATTCCCTGCCTCTGATTCCCCGCCTCTGTTTCCCCGCCTCTGATTCCCCGCCTCTGATTCCCCATATCTGATTCCCCGCCTCTGATTCCCCAACTCTGATTCCCCGCCTCTGATTCCCCATATCTGATTCCCGGACTCTGATTCCCCACCTCTGATTCCCAGTCGTCTTATTCCTGGCATCTGAATCCCGGCCTCTGATTCCCGGCCTCTGATTCCCTGCCACTTATTCCCCGCCCCTGATTCCCCACCTCTGATTCCCCACATCTGATTCCCCGCCTCTGTTTCCCCGCCTCTGATTCGCCGCCTCTGATACCCCGCCTCTGATTCCCCATCTCTAATTCATCACATCTGATTCCCCACCTCTGCTACCCCATCTCTGATTCACTGCCTCTGATTCGGCACCTCTGATTCCCCATATCTGATTCCCCGCCTCTGATTCCCCGCCTCTGATTCCCTGCCACTGATTCCCCGCCCCTTATTCCCCACTTCTGATTACCCATATCTGATTCCCCGCCGCTTTTTCCCTGCCTCTGATTCCCCGCCTCTGATTCCCCACCTCTGATTCCCCATCTCTGATTCCGCACATCCGATTCCCTGCCTCTGATACCCCGCCTCTGATTCCCCGCCTCTGATTCCCTGCCTCTGATTCGCAACCTCTGATTCCCCACCTCTGATTCCCCATATCTGATTCCCCGCCTCTGTTTCCCCGCCTCTGATTCCCCGCCTCTGTTTCCCCATATCTGATTCCCTGCCTCTGATTCCCCAACTCTGATTCCCCGCCTCTGATTCCCCAGCTCTGATTCCCCGCCTCTGATTCCCCGCATCTGATTCGCTGCCTCTGATTCCCCGCCTCTGATTCCCCATCTCTGATTCCCCGCCTCTGATTCCCCGCGTCTGAATCCCTGCCTCTGATTCCCCGCCTCTCATTCCCCGCCTCTGTTTCCCCGCCTCTGATTCCCCGCCTCTGATTCCCCATATCTGATTCCCCGCTTCTGATTCCCCAACTCTGATTCCCCGCCTCTGATTCCCCATCTCTGATTCCCGGACTCTGATTCCCCACCTCTGAATCCCAGTGCTCTTATTCCCGGCCTCTGATTGCTGGCCTCTGATTCCCGGCCTCTGATTCCCTGCCACTGATTCCCCGCCCCTGATTCCCCACCTCTGATTCCCCATATCTGATTCCCCGCCTCTGATTCCCTGCCTCTGATTCCCCGCCTCTGATTCCCCGCCTCTGATTCCCAAACTCTGATTCCCCGCCTCTGATTCCCCAGCTCTGATTCCCCGCGTCTGATTCCCCGCGTCTGATTCCCCGCGTCTGATTCCCTGCCTCTGATTCCCCGCCTCTGATTCCCCGCCTCTGATTCCCCATCTCTGATTCACCACCTCTGAATCCCCACCTCTGATTCCCCGCCTCTGTTTCCCCACCTCTGATTCCCCGCCTCTGATTCCCCATATCTGATTCCCCGCCTCTGATTCCCCAACTCTGATTCCCCGCCTCTGATTCCCCAGCTCTGATTCCCCGCCTCTGATTCCCCGCGTCTGATTCCCTGCCTCTGATTCCCCGCCTCTGATTCCCCATCTATGATTCACCACCTCTGATTCCCCACCTCTGATTCCCCATATCTGACTCCCCGCCTCTGTTTCCCCGCGTCTGATTCCCCGCGTCTCATTCCCCGCCTCTGAGTCCCTTCCTCTGATTCCCCATCTCTGATTCACCACCTCTGATTCCCCATCTCTGATTCCCGGCCTCTGATTCCCCACCTCTGATTCCCGGCTCTGATTCCTGGCTTCTGATGCCCGGCCTCTGATTCCCCGCCTCTGATTCCCTGCCTCAGATTCTCCACCTCTTATTCCCCACCTCTGATTCCCCATACTGATTCCCCACCTCTGTTTCACCGCCTCTGATTCCCCGCCTCTGATTCCCCATCTCTGATTTACAACCTCTGAATCCCCGCGTCTGATTCACCACCGCTGATTCCCCTCCTCTGATTCCCCATCCCTGATTCCCGGCCTCTGATTCCCCACCTATGATTCCCGGCCTCTGATTCCCGGCCTCTCATTCCTGTCCTCTCAATCCCGGCCTCTGATTCCCGGCCTCTGATTCCCCGCCTCTGATTCCCCGCCTCTGATTCCCTGCCACTGATTCCCCATCTCTGATTCCCCACCTCTGATTCCCCATATCTGATTCCCCATCTATGTTTCCCCGCCTCTGATTCCCCGCCTCTGATTCGCAACCTCTGATTCCCCACCTCTGATTCCCCAACTCTGATTCCCCGCCTCTGATTCCCCAGCTCTGATTCCCAGCCTCTGATTCCCCGCATCTGATTCCCTGCCTCTGATTCCCCGCCTCTGATTCCCAATCTCTGATTCGCCGCCTCTGATTCCCCGTGTCTGATTCCCCGCCTCTGATTCCCAATCTCTGATTCGCCGCCTCTGATTCCCCGTGTCTGATTCCCTGCCTCTGATTCCCCGCCTCTGATTCCCAATCTCTGATTCGCCGCCTCTGATTCCCCGTGTCTGATTCCCCATCTCTGATTACCCGCCTCTGATTCCCCGTGTCTGATTTCCTGCCTCTGATTCCCCGCCTCTGATTCCCCTCCTCTGATTCCCCATATCTGACTCCCCGCCTCTGTTTCCCCGCCTCTGATTCCCTACCTCTGATTCCCAAACTCTGATTCCCCGCCTCTGATTCCCCAGATCTGATTCCCTGCCTCTGATTCCCCATATCTGATTCCCCACCTCTGATTCCCCATCTCTGATTCACCACCTCTGAATCCCCACCTCTGATTCCCCATATCTGATTCCCCGCCTCTGTTTCCCCGCCTCTGATTCCCCGCCTCTGATTCCCCATATCTGATTCCCCGCCTCTGATTCACCAACTCTGATTCCCCGCCTCTGATTCCCCGCCTCTGATTCCCCGCCTCTGATTCCCCGCCTCTCTTGCCCTGCCTCTATTTCAGAGCCTCTTTCTCTGCATTTTTTTCCCCACATCTCTTTTCCCCCCTCTGATTCCCCGCCTTTCAATCGACGCCTCTTTCCCGGCCTCTCTTTCCCCAAATTTCTTTCTCCACCTCTGATTCCCCGCTTCTGATTCCCGGCCTCTCTTTCCCCACATCTCTTTCCCTGACTCTGATACCACGCCTCGGATTACCAGCATCTGATACCCCGCCTCTCTTTCCCTGCCTCTATTTCCGTGCCTCTTCCTCTGCCTCTCTTTCCCCACATCTCTTTTCCCGCCTCTGAATACGCGCCTCTGATTCCCAACCTCAGATTCCCCGCCTCAGATTCCCCGCCTCAGATTCCCCGCCTCAGATTCCCCGCCTCAGATTCCCCGCCTCAGATTCCCCGCCTCAGATTCCCCGCCTCAGATTCCCAATCTCTGATTCGCCGCCTCTGATTCCCCGTGTCTGATTCCCTGCCTCTGATTCCCCGCCTCTGATTCCCAATCTCTGATTCGCCGCCTCTGATTCCCCGTGTCTGATTCCCCATCTCTGATTACCCGCCTCTGATTCCCCGTGTCTGATTTCCTGCCTCTGATTCCCCGCCTCTGATTCCCCTCCTCTGATTCCCCATATCTGACTCCCCGCCTCTGTTTCCCCGCCTCTGATTCCCTACCTCTGATTCCCAAACTCTGATTCCCCGCCTCTGATTCCCCAGATCTGATTCCCTGCCTCTGATTCCCCACCTCTGATTCCCCATCTCTGATTCACCACCTCTGAATCCCCACCTCTGATTCCCCATATCTGATTCCCCGCCTCTGTTTCCCCGCCTCTGATTCCCCGCCTCTGATTCCCCATATCTGATTCCCCGCCTCTGATTCACCAACTCTGATTCCCCGCCTCTGATTCCCCGCCTCTGATTCCCCGCCTCTGATTCCCCGCCTCTCTTGCCCTGCCTCTATTTCAGAGCCTCTTTCTCTGCATTTTTTTCCCCACATCTCTTTTCCCCCCTCTGATTCCCCGCCTTTCAATCCACGCCTCTTTCCCGGCCTCTCTTTCCCCAAATTTCTTTCTCCACCTCTGATTCCCCGCTTCTGATTCCCGGCCTCTCTTTCCCCACATCTCTTTCCCTGACTCTGATACCACGCCTCGGATTACCAGCATCTGATACCCCGCCTCTCTTTCCCTGCCTCTATTTCCGTGCCTCTTCCTCTGCCTCTCTTTCCCCACATCTCTTTTCCCGCCTCTGAATACGCGCCTCTGATTCCCAACCTCAGATTCCCCGCCTCAGATTCCCCGCCTCAGATTCCCCGCCTCAGATTCCCCGCCTCAGATTCCCCGCCTCAGATTCCCCGCCTCAGATTCCCCGCCTCAGATTCCCCGCCTCAGATTCCCCGCCTCAGATTCCCCGCCTCAGATTCCCCGCCTCAGATTCCCCGCCTCAGATTCCCCGCCTCAGATTCCCCGCCTCAGATTCCCCGCCTCAGATTCCCCGCCTCAGATTCCCCGCCTCAGATTCCCCGCCTCAGATTCCCCGCCTCAGATTCCCCGCCTCAGATTCCCCGCCTCAGATTCCCCGCCTCAGATTCCCCGCCTCAGATTCCCCGCCTCAGATTCCCCGCCTCAGATTCCCCGCCTCAGATTCCCCGCCTCAGATTCCCCGCCTCAGATTCCCCGCCTCATATTCCCCGCCTCAGATTCCCCGCCTCAGACTCCCCGCCTCAGACTCCCCGCCTCAGATTCCCCGCCTCAGATTCCCCGCCTCAGATTCCCCGCCTCAGATTCCCCGCCTCAGATTCCCCGCCTCAGATTCCCCGCCTCAGATTCCCCGCCTCAGATTCCCCGCCTCAGATTCCCCGCCTCAGATTCCCCGCCTCAGATTCCCCGCCTCAGATTCCCCGCCTCAGATTCCCCGCCTCAGATTCCCCGCCTCAGATTCCCCGCCTCAGATTCCCCGCCTCAGATTCCCCGCCTCAGATTCCCCGCCTCAGATTCCCCGCCTCAGATTCCCCGCCTCAGATTCCCCGCCTCAGATTCCCCGCCTCAGATTCCCCGCCTCAGATTCCCCGCCTCAGATTCCCCGCCTCAGATTCCCCCCCTCTGTTTCCCCGCCTCTGATTCCCCACCTCTGATTCTCCTCCTCTGATTCTCCTCCTCCGATTCCCTGACTCTGATTACCTGCCTCTCTTGCACTGCCTCTGAGTCCCCGCCCCAATGTAACCACCTCTGTTTCTCTGCCGCCGATTCCCCGCCTCTAATTCCCCACCTCTTTTTCCCCGCCTCAGATTCCTCACCTCTGATTCCCCGCCTCTGTCTCTCCGCCTCTCTTTCGCCTCCACTCTTTCCGCACCTCTCTTTCCCTCCCTCAATTTCAACAACTCTGTTTAATCTGTTTTGAGTCCCCACCTCATTTTGAACACCTCAGTTCAAACCACTACGTTTCGACCCATCTGTTTCCCAGCCTCTGTTTCCCCTCCACTCTTTCCGCTCCTCTCTTTCCGTGCCTCTCTTTCCCTCCCACAATTTCAACAACTCTGTTTCATCTGTTCTGTGCCCCTTCCTCATTTTCAACACATAGGTTCCAACCACTATGTTTCGCCCATCTGTTCACCCGCCTCTGTTTAACTGCCTATGTACACCCGGCTGTTTGCCAGCCTCTGTTTGCCCGCCTCTGTTTGCACGCCTCTGATTCCCCGCCTCTGATTCCCCGCCTCTGATTCCCCGCCTCTGATTCCCCGCCTCTGATTCCCCGCCTCTGATTCCCCGCCTCTGATTCCCCGCCTCTGCTTCCCCGCCTCTGCTTCCCCGCCTCTGATTCCCCGCCTCTGATTCCCCGCCTCTGATTCCCCGCCTCTGATTCCCCGCCTCTGATTCCCCGCCTCTGATTCCCCGCCTCTGATTCCCCGCCTCTGATTCCCCGCCTCTGATACCCCGCCTCTGATTCCCCGCCTCTGATTCCCCGCCTCTGATTCGCAACCTCTGATTCCCCACCTCTGATTCCCCACATCTGATTCCCCGCCTCTGTTTCCCCGCCTCTGATTCCCCGCCTCTGTTTCCCCATATCTGATTCCCCAACTCTGATTCCCCGCCTCTGATTCCCCAGCTCTGATTCCCCGCCTCTGATTCCCCGCGTCTGATTCCCCGCCTCTGATTCCCCGCCTCTGATTCCCCATCTCTGATTCCCCGCCTCTGATTCCCCGCATCTGATTCCCCGCCTCTGATTCACCGCCTCTGATTCCCCGCGTCTGATTCCCTACCTCTGATGCCCCGCCTCTGATTCCCCGCCACTGATTCCCCATATCTGATTCCCGGCTTCTGATTCCCCAACTCTGATTCCCCGCCTCTGATTCCCCATCTCTGATTCCCGGACTCTGATTCCCCACCTCTGAATCCCAGTCCTCTTATTCCCGGCATCTGATTCCCGGCCTCTGATTCCCGTCCTCTGATTCCCCGCCTCTGATTCCCCGCCTCTAATTCCCCGCCTCTGATTCCCCGCCTCTGATTCCCCGCCTCTGATTCCCAAACTCTGATTCCCCGCCTCTGATTCCCCAGCTCTGATTCCCCGCCTCTGATTCCCCATCTCTGATTCACCACCTCTGAATCCCCACCTCTGATTCCCCATATCTGATTCCCCGCCTCTGATTCCCCATATCTGATTCCCCGCCTCTGATTCCCCAACTCTGATTCCCCGCCTCTGATTCCCCAGCTCTGATTCCCCGCCTCTGATTCCCCGCATCTGTTTCCCTGCCTCTGATTCCCCGCCGCTGATTCCCCATCTATGATTCACCACCTCTGATTCCCCACCTCTGATTCCCCAGCTCTGATTCCCCGCCTCTGACTCCCCGCCTCTGTTTCCCCGCCTCTGATTCCCCGCGTCTGATTCCCCGCCTCTGAGTCCCTTCCTCTGATTCCCCATCTCTGATTCACCACCTCTGATTCACCACCTCTGATTCCCCATCTCTGATTCCCGCCTCAGATTCCCCGCCTCAGATTCCCCGCCTCAGATTCCCCGCCTCAGATTCCCCGCCTCAGATTCCCCGCCTCAGATTCCCCGCCTCAGATTCCCCGCCTCAGATTCCCCGCCTCAGATTCCCCGCCTCAGATTCCCCGCCTCAGATTCCCCGCCTCAGATTCCCCACCTCTCTTTCCCCTCCTCTCTTTCCGTGCTTCTCTTTCCCTCCCTCAATTTCAACAACTCTGTTTCATCTGTTCTGTGTCCCTCATTTTCAACACATAAGTTCCAACCACTATGTTTCGCCCATCGCTTTCCCCGCGTCTGTTTATCCGCCTATGTTTACCCGCCTCTGTTTACCCGCCTGTTTCCCCGCCTCTGATTCCCCGCCTCTGATTCCCCGCCTCTGATTCCCCGCCTCTGATTCCCCGCCTCTGATTCCCCGCCTCTGATTCCCCGCCTCTGATTCCCCGCCTCTGATTCCCCGCCTCTGATTCCCCGCCTCTGATTCCCCGCCTCTGATACCCCGCCTCTGATTCCCCGCCTCTGATTCCCCGCCTCTGATTCGCAACCTCTGATTCCCCACCTCTGATTCCCCACATCTGATTCCCCGCCTCTGTTTCCCCGCCTCTGATTCCCCGCCTCTGTTTCCCCATATCTGATTCCCCAACTCTGATTCCCCGCCTCTGATTCCCCAGCTCTGATTCCCCGCCTCTGATTCCCCGCGTCTGATTCCCCGCCTCTGATTCCCCGCCTCTGATTCCCCATCTCTGATTCCCCGCCTCTGATTCCCCGCGTCTGATTCCCTGCCTCTGATTCACCGCCTCTGATTCCCCGCGTCTGATTCCCTACCTCTGATGCCCCGCCTCTGATTCCCCGCCACTGATTCCCCATATCTGATTCCCGGCTTCTGATTCCCCAACTCTGATTCCCCGCCTCTGATTCCCCATCTCTGATTCCCGGACTCTGATTCCCCACCTCTGAATCCCAGTCCTCTTATTCCCGGCATCTGATTCCCGGCCTCTGATTCCCGTCCTCTGATTCCCCGCCTCTGATTCCCCGCCTCTGATTCCCCGCCTCTGATTCCCCGCCTCTGATTCCCCGCCTCTGATTCCCAAACTCTGATTCCCCGCCTCTGATTCCCCAGCTCTGATTCCCCGCCTCTGATTCCCCAGCTCTGATTCCCCGCCTCTGATTCCCCATATCTGATTCCCCGCCTCTGATTCCCCAACTCTGATTCCCCGCCTCTGATTCCCCGCCTCTGATTCCCCGCCTCTGATTCCCCGCCTCTGATTCCCAAACTCTGATTCCCCGCCTCTGATTCCCGGCTCTGATTCCTGGCTTCTGATGCCCGGCCTCTGATTCCCCGCCTCTGATTCACTGCCTCAGATTCTCCACCTTTTATTCCCCACCTCTGATTCCCCATACTGATTCCCCACCTCTGTTTCACTGCCTCTGATTCCCCGCCTCTCATTCCCCATCCCTGATTCCCGGCCTCTGATTCCCCACCTATGATTCCCGGCCTCTGATTCCCGGCCTCTCATTTCCGGCCTCTCATTCCCGGCCTCTCATTCCCGGCCTCTGATTCCCCGCTTCTGATTCCCCGCCTCTGATTCCCTGCCACTGATTCCCCATCTCTGATTCCCCACCACTGATTCCCCATATCTGATTCCCCACCTATGTTTCCCCGCCTCTGATTCCCCGCTTCTGATTCGCAACCTCTGATTCCCCACCTCTGATTCCCCATATCTGATTCCCCGCCTCTGATTCGCAACCTCTGATTCCCCACCTCTGATTCCCCATATCTGATTCCCCACCTATGTTTCCCCGCCTCTGATTCCCTCCCTCTGATTCGCAACCTCTGATTCCCCACCTCTGATTCCCCATATCTAATTCCCCGCCTCTGATTCCCCAACTCTGATTCCCCACCTCTGATTCCCCAGCTCTGATTCCCCGCCTCTGATTCCCCGCGTCTGATTCCCTGCCTCTGATTCCCCGCCTCTGATTCCCAATCTCTGATTCGCCGCCTCTGATTCCCCGTGTCTGATTCACCGCCTCTGATTCCCCGCGTCTGATTCCCTACCTCTGATGCCCCGCCTCTGATTCCCCATCTCTGATTCCCCATCTCTGATTCCCCGTGTCTGATTCACCGCCTCTGATTCCCCGCGTCTGATTCCCTACCTCTGATGCCCCGCCTCTGATTCCCCATCTCTGATTCCCCGCCTCTGATTCACCGCCTCTGATTCCCCGCGTCTGATTCCCTACCTCTGATGCCCCGCCTCTGATTCCCCATCTCTGATTCCCCGTCTCTGATTCCCCGCCTCTGATTCCCCGTGTCTGATTCCCTGCCTCTGATTCCCCGCCTCTGATTCCCCGCCTCTGTTTCCCCGCCTCTGATTCCCCGCCTCTGATTCCCCATATCTGATTCCCCGCCTCTGATTCCCCAACTCTGATTCCCCGCCTCTGATTCCCCATATCTGATTCCCGGACTCTGATTCCCCACCTCTGATTCCCAGTCGTCTTATTCCTGGCATCTGAATCCCGGCCTCTGATTCCCGGCCTCTGATTCCCTGCCACTTATTCCCCGCCCCTGATTCCCCACCTCTGATTCCCCATATCTGATTCCCCGCCTCTGTTTCCCCGCCTCTGATTCGCCGCCTCTGATACCCCGCCTCTGATTCCCCATCTCTAATTCATCACATCTGATTCCCCACCTCTGCTACCCCATCTCTGATTCACTGCCTCTGATTCGGCACCTCTGATTCCCCATATCTGATTCCCCGCCTCTGTTTCCCCGCCTCTGATTCCCCGCCTCTGTTTCCCCATATCTGATTCCCCGCCTCTGATTCCCCAACTCTGATTCCCCGCCTCTGATTCCCCAGCTCTGATTCCCCGCCTCTGATTCCCCGCGTCTGATTCCCCGCGTCTGATTCCCCGCGTCTGATTCCCCATATCTGATTCCCCGCCTCTGATTCCCCAACTCTGATTCCCCGCCTCTGATTCCCCAGCTCTGATTCCCCGCCTCTGATTCCCCGCGTCTGATTCCCCGCGTCTGATTCCCCGCGTCTGATTCCCCGCCTCTGATTCCCCGCCTCTGATTCCCCATCTCTGATTCCCCATCTCTGATTCCCCGCCTCTGATTCCCCGTGTCTGATTCCCTGCCTCTGATTCACCGCCTCTGATTCCCCGCGTCTGATTCCCTACCTCTGATGCCCCGCCTCTGATTCCCCGCCACTGATTCCCCATAACTGATTCCCGGCTTCTGATTCCCCAACTCTGATTCCCCACCTCTGATTCCCGGCTCTGATTCCTGGCTTCTGATGCCCGGCCTCTGATTCCCCGCCTCTGATTCACTGCCTCAGATTCTCCACCTTTTATTCCCCACCTCTGATTCCCCATACTGATTCCCCACCTCTGTTTCACTGCCTCTGATTCCCCGCCTCTCATTCCCCATCCCTGATTCCCGGCCTCTGATTCCCCACCTATGATTCCCGGCCTCTTATTCCCGGCCTCTGATTCCCGGCCTCTCATTCCCGGCCTCTCATTCCCGGCCTCTCATTCCCGGCCTCTCATTCCCGGCCTCTCATTCCCGGCCTCTGATTCCCCACCTCTGATTCCCCATATCTGATTCCCCACCTATGTTTCCCCGCCTCTGATTCGCCGCCTCTGATTCCCCGTGTCTGATTCCCCGCCTCTGATTCACCGCCTCTGATTCCCCGCGTCTGATTCCCTACCTCTGATGCCCCGCCTCTGATTCCCCATCTCTGATTCCCCGCCTCTGATTCCCCGTGTCTGATTCCCTGCCTCTGATTCCCCGCCTCTGTTTCCCCGCCTCTGATTCCCCGCCTCTGATTCCCCATATCTGATTCCCCGCCTCTGATTCCCCAACTCTGATTCCCCGCCTCTGATTCCCCATATCTGATTCCCGGACTCTGATTCCCCACCTCTGATTCCCAGTCGTCTTATTCCTGGCATCTGAATCCCGGCCTCTGATTCCCGGCCTCTGATTCCCTGCCACTTATTCCCCGCCCCTGATTCCCCACCTCTGATTCCCCACATCTGATTCCCCGCCTCTGTTTCCCCGCCTCTGATTCGCCGCCTCTGATACCCCGCCTCTGATTCCCCATCTCTAATTCATCACATCTGATTCCCCACCTCTGCTACCCCATCTCTGATTCACTGCCTCTGATTCGGCACCTCTGATTCCCCATATCTGATTCCCCGCCTCTGATTCCCCGCCTCTGATTCCCTGCCACTGATTCCCCGCCCCTTATTCCCCACTTCTGATTACCCATATCTGATTCCCCGCCGCTTTTTCCCTGCCTCTGATTCCCCGCCTCTGATTCCCCACCTCTGATTCCCCATCTCTGATTCCGCACATCCGATTCCCTGCCTCTGATACCCCGCCTCTGATTCCCCGCCTCTGATTCCCTGCCTCTGATTCGCAACCTCTGATTCCCCACCTCTGATTCCCCATATCTGATTCCCCGCCTCTGTTTCCCCGCCTCTGATTCCCCGCCTCTGTTTCCCCATATCTGATTCCCTGCCTCTGATTCCCCAACTCTGATTCCCCGCCTCTGATTCCCCAGCTCTGATTCCCCGCCTCTGATTCCCCGCATCTGATTCGCTGCCTCTGATTCCCCGCCTCTGATTCCCCATCTCTGATTCCCCGCCTCTGATTCCCCGCGTCTGAATCCCTGCCTCTGATTCCCCGCCTCTCATTCCCCGCCTCTGTTTCCCCGCCTCTGATTCCCCGCCTCTGATTCCCCATATCTGATTCCCCGCTTCTGATTCCCCAACTCTGATTCCCCGCCTCTGATTCCCCATCTCTGATTCCCGGACTCTGATTCCCCACCTCTGAATCCCAGTGCTCTTATTCCCGGCCTCTGATTGCTGGCCTCTGATTCCCGGCCTCTGATTCCCTGCCACTGATTCCCCGCCCCTGATTCCCCACCTCTGATTCCCCATATCTGATTCCCCGCCTCTGATTCCCTGCCTCTGATTCCCCGCCTCTGATTCCCCGCCTCTGATTCCCAAACTCTGATTCCCCGCCTCTGATTCCCCAGCTCTGATTCCCCGCGTCTGATTCCCCGCGTCTGATTCCCCGCGTCTGATTCCCTGCCTCTGATTCCCCGCCTCTGATTCCCCGCCTCTGATTCCCCATCTCTGATTCACCACCTCTGAATCCCCACCTCTGATTCCCCGCCTCTGTTTCCCCACCTCTGATTCCCCGCCTCTGATTCCCCATATCTGATTCCCTGCCTCTGATTCCCCAACTCTGATTCCCCGCCTCTGATTCCCCAGCTCTGATTCCCCGCCTCTGATTCCCCGCGTCTGATTCCCTGCCTCTGATTCCCCGCCTCTGATTCCCCATCTATGATTCACCACCTCTGATTCCCCACCTCTGATTCCCCATATCTGACTCCCCGCCTCTGTTTCCCCGCGTCTGATTCCCCGCGTCTCATTCCCCGCCTCTGAGTCCCTTCCTCTGATTCCCCATCTCTGATTCACCACCTCTGATTCCCCATCTCTGATTCCCGGCCTCTGATTCCCCACCTCTGATTCCCGGCTCTGATTCCTGGCTTCTGATGCCCGGCCTCTGATTCCCCGCCTCTGATTCCCTGCCTCAGATTCTCCACCTCTTATTCCCCACCTCTGATTCCCCATACTGATTCCCCACCTCTGTTTCACCGCCTCTGATTCCCCGCCTCTGATTCCCCATCTCTGATTTACAACCTCTGAATCCCCGCGTCTGATTCACCACCGCTGATTCCCCTCCTCTGATTCCCCATCCCTGATTCCCGGCCTCTGATTCCCCACCTATGATTCCCGGCCTCTGATTCCCGGCCTCTCATTCCTGGCCTCTCAATCCCGGCCTCTGATTCCCGGCCTCTGATTCCCCGCCTCTGATTCCCCGCCTCTGATTCCCTGCCACTGATTCCCCATCTCTGATTCCCCACCTCTGATTCCCCATATCTGATTCCCCATCTATGTTTCCCCGCCTCTGATTCCCCGCCTCTGATTCGCAACCTCTGATTCCCCACCTCTGATTCCCCAACTCTGATTCCCCGCCTCTGATTCCCCAGCTCTGATTCCCAGCCTCTGATTCCCCGCATCTGATTCCCTGCCTCTGATTCCCCGCCTCTGATTCCCAATCTCTGATTCGCCGCCTCTGATTCCCCGTGTCTGATTCCCCGCCTCTGATTCCCAATCTCTGATTCGCCGCCTCTGATTCCCCGTGTCTGATTCCCTGCCTCTGATTCCCCGCCTCTGATTCCCAATCTCTGATTCGCCGCCTCTGATTCCCCGTGTCTGATTCCCCATCTCTGATTACCCGCCTCTGATTCCCCGTGTCTGATTTCCTGCCTCTGATTCCCCGCCTCTGATTCCCCTCCTCTGATTCCCCATATCTGACTCCCCGCCTCTGTTTCCCCGCCTCTGATTCCCTACCTCTGATTCCCAAACTCTGATTCCCCGCCTCTGATTCCCCAGATCTGATTCCCTGCCTCTGATTCCCCATATCTGATTCCCCACCTCTGATTCCCCATCTCTGATTCACCACCTCTGAATCCCCACCTCTGATTCCCCATATCTGATTCCCCGCCTCTGTTTCCCCGCCTCTGATTCCCCATATCTGATTCCCCGCCTCTGATTCACCAACTCTGATTCCCCGCCTCTGATTCCCCGCCTCTGATTCCCCGCCTCTGATTCCCCGCCTCTCTTGCCCTGCCTCTATTTCAGAGCCTCTTTCTCTGCATTTTTTTCCCCACATCTCTTTTCCCCCCTCTGATTCCCCGCCTTTCAATCCACGCCTCTTTCCCGGCCTCTCTTTCCCCAAATTTCTTTCTCCACCTCTGATTCCCCGCTTCTGATTCCCGGCCTCTCTTTCCCCACATCTCTTTCCCTGACTCTGATACCACGCCTCGGATTACCAGCATCTGATACCCCGCCTCTCTTTCCCTGCCTCTATTTCCGTGCCTCTTCCTCTGCCTCTCTTTCCCCACATCTCTTTTCCCGCCTCTGAATACGCGCCTCTGATTCCCAACCTCAGATTCCCCGCCTCAGATTCCCCGCCTCAGATTCCCCGCCTCAGATTCCCCGCCTCAGATTCCCCGCCTCAGATTCCCCGCCTCAGATTCCCCGCCTCAGATTCCCCGCCTCAGATTCCCCGCCTCAGATTCCCCGCCTCAGATTCCCCGCCTCAGATTCCCCGCCTCAGATTCCCCGCCTCAGATTCCCCGCCTCAGATTCCCCGCCTCAGATTCCCCGCCTCAGATTCCCCGCCTCAGATTCCCCGCCTCAGATTCCCCGCCTCAGATTCCCCGCCTCAGATTCCCCGCCTCAGATTCCCCGCCTCAGATTCCCCGCCTCAGATTCCCCGCCTCAGATTCCCCGCCTCAGATTCCCCGCCTCATATTCCCCGCCTCAGATTCCCCGCCTCAGACTCCCCGCCTCAGACTCCCCGCCTCAGACTCCCCGCCTCAGATTCCCCGCCTCAGATTCCCCGCCTCAGATTCCCCGCCTCAGATTCCCCGCCTCAGATTCCCCGCCTCAGATTCCCCGCCTCAGATTCCCCGCCTCAGATTCCCCGCCTCAGATTCCCCGCCTCAGATTCCCCGCCTCAGATTCCCCGCCTCAGATTCCCCGCCTCAGATTCCCCGCCTCAGATTCCCCGCCTCAGATTCCCCGCCTCAGATTCCCCGCCTCAGATTCCCCGCCTCAGATTCCCCGCCTCAGATTCCCCGCCTCAGATTCCCCGCCTCAGATTCCCCGCCTCAGATTCCCCGCCTCAGATTCCCCGCCTCAGATTCCCCGCCTCAGATTCCCCGCCTCAGATTCCCCGCCTCAGATTCCCCGCCTCAGATTCCCCCCCTCTGTTTCCCCGCCTCTGATTCCCCACCTCTGATTCTCCTCCTCTGATTCTCCTCCTCCGATTCCCTGACTCTGATTACCTGCCTCTCTTGCACTGCCTCTGAGTCCCCGCCCCAATGTAACCACCTCTGTTTCTCTGCCGCCGATTCCCCGCCTCTAATTCCCCACCTCTTTTTCCCCGCCTCAGATTCCTCACCTCTGATTCCCCGCCTCTGTCTCTCCGCCTCTCTTTTGCCTCCACTCTTTCCGCACCTCTCTTTCCCTCCCTCAATTTCAACAACTCTGTTTAATCTGTTTTGAGTCCCCACCTCATTTTGAACACCTCAGTTCAAACCACTACGTTTCGACCCATCTGTTTCCCAGCCTCTGTTTCCCCTCCACTCTTTCCGCTCCTCTCTTTCCGTGCCTCTCTTTCCCTCCCACAATTTCAACAACTCTGTTTCATCTGTTCTGTGCCCCTTCCTCATTTTCAACACATAGGTTCCAACCACTATGTTTCGCCCATCTGTTCACCCGCCTCTGTTTAACTGCCTATGTACACCCGGCTGTTTGCCAGCCTCTGTTTGCCCGCCTCTGTTTGCACGCCTCTGATTCCCCGCCTCTGATTCCCCGCCTCTGATTCCCCGCCTCTGATTCCCCGCCTCTGATTCCCCGCCTCTGATTCCCCGCCTCTGCTTCCCCGCCTCTGCTTCCCCGCCTCTGATTCCCCGCCTCTGATTCCCCGCCTCTGATTCCCCGCCTCTGATTCCCCGCCTCTGATTCCCCGCCTCTGATTCCCCGCCTCTGATTCCCCGCCTCTGATTCCCCGCCTCTGATACCCCGCCTCTGATTCCCCGCCTCTGATTCCCCGCCTCTGATTCGCAACCTCTGATTCCCCACCTCTGATTCCCCACATCTGATTCCCCGCCTCTGTTTCCCCGCCTCTGATTCCCCGCCTCTGTTTCCCCATATCTGATTCCCCAACTCTGATTCCCCGCCTCTGATTCCCCAGCTCTGATTCCCCGCCTCTGATTCCCCGCGTCTGATTCCCCGCCTCTGATTCCCCGCCTCTGATTCCCCATCTCTGATTCCCCGCCTCTGATTCCCCGCATCTGATTCCCCTCCTCTGATTCACCGCCTCTGATTCCCCGCGTCTGATTCCCTACCTCTGATGCCCCGCCTCTGATTCCCCGCCACTGATTCCCCATATCTGATTCCCGGCTTCTGATTCCCCAACTCTGATTCCCCGCCTCTGATTCCCCATCTCTGATTCCCGGACTCTGATTCCCCACCTCTGAATCCCAGTCCTCTTATTCCCGGCATCTGATTCCCGGCCTCTGATTCCCGTCCTCTGATTCCCCGCCTCTGATTCCCCGCCTCTAATTCCCCGCCTCTGATTCCCCGCCTCTGATTCCCCGCCTCTGATTCCCAAACTCTGATTCCCCGCCTCTGATTCCCCAGCTCTGATTCCCCGCCTCTGATTCCCCATCTCTGATTCACCACCTCTGAATCCCCACCTCTGATTCCCCATATCTGATTCCCCGCCTCTGATTCCCCATATCTGATTCCCCGCCTCTGATTCCCCAACTCTGATTCCCCGCCTCTGATTCCCCAGCTCTGATTCCCCGCCTCTGATTCCCCGCATCTGTTTCCCTGCCTCTGATTCCCCGCCGCTGATTCCCCATCTATGATTCACCACCTCTGATTCCCCACCTCTGATTCCCCAGCTCTGATTCCCCGCCTCTGACTCCCCGCCTCTGTTTCCCCGCCTCTGATTCCCCGCGTCTGATTCCCCGCCTCTGAGTCCCTTCCTCTGATTCCCCATCTCTGATTCACCACCTCTGATTCACCACCTCTGATTCCCCATCTCTGATTCCCGCCTCAGATTCCCCGCCTCAGATTCCCCGCCTCAGATTCCCCGCCTCAGATTCCCCGCCTCAGATTCCCCGCCTCAGATTCCCCGCCTCAGATTCCCCGCCTCAGATTCCCCGCCTCAGATTCCCCGCCTCAGATTCCCCGCCTCAGATTCCCCGCCTCAGATTCCCCGCCTCAGATTCCCCGCCTCAGATTCCCCGCCTCAGATTCCCCGCCTCAGATTCCCCGCCTCAGATTCCCCCCCTCTGTTTCCCCGCCTCTGATTCCCCACCTCTGATTCTCCTCCTCTGATTCTCCTCCTCCGATTCCCTGACTCTGATTACCTGCCTCTCTTGCACTGCCTCTGAGTCCCCGCCCCAATGTAACCACCTCTGTTTCTCTGCCGCCGATTCCCCGCCTCTAATTCCCCACCTCTTTTTCCCCGCCTCAGATTCCTCACCTCTGATTCCCCGCCTCTGTCTCTCCGCCTCTCTTTCGCCTCCACTCTTTCCGCACCTCTCTTTCCCTCCCTCAATTTCAACAACTCTGTTTAATCTGTTTTGAGTCCCCACCTCATTTTGAACACCTCAGTTCAAACCACTACGTTTCGACCCATCTGTTTCCCAGCCTCTGTTTCCCCTCCACTCTTTCCGCTCCTCTCTTTCCGTGCCTCTCTTTCCCTCCCACAATTTCAACAACTCTGTTTCATCTGTTCTGTGCCCCTTCCTCATTTTCAACACATAGGTTCCAACCACTATGTTTCGCCCATCTGTTCACCCGCCTCTGTTTAACTGCCTATGTACACCCGGCTGTTTGCCAGCCTCTGTTTGCCCGCCTCTGTTTGCCCGCCTCTGATTCCCCGCCTCTGATTCCCCGCCTCTGATTCCCCGCCTCTGATTCCCCGCCTCCGATTCCCCGCCTCTGATTCCCCGCCTCTGATTCCCCGCCTCCAATTCCCTGCCTCTGAGTCCCCACCTCTCTTTCCCCTCCTCTCTTTCCGTGCTTCTCTTTCCCTCCCTCAATTTCAACAACTCTGTTTCATCTGTTCTGTGTCCCTCATTTTCAACACATAAGTTCCAACCACTATGTTTCGCCCATCGCTTTCCCCGCGTCTGTTTATCCGCCTATGTTTACCCGCCTCTGTTTACCCGCCTGTTTCCCCGCCTCTGATTCCCCGCCTCTGATTCCCCGCCTCTGATTCCCCGCCTCTGATTCCCCGCCTCTGATTCCCCGCCTCTGATTCCCCGCCTCTGCTTCTCCGCCTCTGCTTCCCCGCCTCTGATTCCCCGCCTCTGATTCCCCGCCTCTGATTCCCCGCCTCTGATTCCCCGCCTCTGATTCCCCGCCTCTGATTCCCCGCCTCTGATTCCCCGCCTCTGATTCCCCGCCTCTGATTCCCCGCCTCTGATTCCCCGCCTCTGATTCCCCGCCTCTGATACCCCGCCTCTGATTCCCCGCCTCTGATTCCCCGCCTCTGATTCGCAACCTCTGATTCCCCACCTCTGATTCCCCGCCTCTGATTCCCCGCCTCTGATTCCCCGCCTCTGATTCCCCGCCTCTGATTCGCAACCTCTGATTCCCCACCTCTGATTCCCCACATCTGATTCCCCGCCTCTGTTTCCCCGCCTCTGATTCCCCGCCTCTGTTTCCCCATATCTGATTCCCCAACTCTGATTCCCCGCCTCTGATTCCCCAGCTCTGATTCCCCGCCTCTGATTCCCCGCCTCTGATTCCCCGCCTCTGATTCCCCATCTCTGATTCCCCGCCTCTGATTCCCCGCGTCTGATTCCCCGCCTCTGATTCACCGCCTCTGATTCCCCGCGTCTGATTCCCTACCTCTGATGCCCCGCCTCTGATTCCCCGCCTCTGATTCCCCATCTCTGATTCCCGGACTCTGATTCCCCACCTCTGAATCCCAGTCCTCTTATTCCCGGCATCTGATTCCCGGCCTCTGATTCCCGTCCTCTGATTCCCCGCCTCTGATTCCCCGCCTCTGATTCCCCGCCTCTGATTCCCCGCCTCTGATTCCCCGCCTCTGATTCCCAAACTCTGATTCCCCGCCTCTGATTCCCCAGCTCTGATTCCCCGCCTCTGATTCCCCATCTCTGATTCACCACCTCTGAATCCCCACCTCTGATTCCCCATATCTGATTCCCCGCCTCTGATTCCCCATATCTGATTCCCCGCCTCTGATTCCCCAACTCTGATTCCCCGCCTCTGATTCCCCAGCTCTGATTCCCCGCCTCTGATTCCCCGCATCTGTTTCCCTGCCTCTGATTCCCCGCCGCTGATTCCCCATCTATGATTCACCACCTCTGATTCCCCACCTCTGATTCCCCAGCTCTGATTCCCCGCCTCTGACTCCCCGCCTCTGTTTCCCCGCCTCTGATTCCCCGCGTCTGATTCCCCGCCTCTGAGTCCCTTCCTCTGATTCCCCATCTCTGATTCACCACCTCTGATTCACCACCTCTGATTCCCCATCTCTGATTCCCGGCCTCTGATTCCCCACCTCTGATTCCCGGCTCTGATTCCTGGCTTCTGATGCCCGGCCTCTGATTCCCCGCCTCTGATTCACTGCCTCAGATTCTCCACCTTTTATTCCCCACCTCTGATTCCCCATACTGATTCCCCACCTCTGTTTCACTGCCTCTGATTCCCCGCCTCTCATTCCCCATCCCTGATTCCCGGCCTCTGATTCCCCACCTATGATTCCCGGCCTCTGATTCCCGGCCTCTCATTTCCGGCCTCTCATTCCCGGCCTCTCATTCCCGGCCTCTGATTCCCCGCTTCTGATTCCCCGCCTCTGATTCCCTGCCACTGATTCCCCATCTCTGATTCCCCACCTCTGATTCCCCATATCTGATTCCCCACCTATGTTTCCCCGCCTCTGATTCCCCGCTTCTGATTCGCAACCTCTGATTCCCCACCTCTGATTCCCCATATCTGATTCCCCGCCTCTGATTCGCAACCTCTGATTCCCCACCTCTGATTCCCCATATCTGATTCCCCACCTATGTTTCCCCGCCTCTGATTCCCTCCCTCTGATTCGCAACCTCTGATTCCCCACCTCTGATTCCCCATATCTAATTCCCCGCCTCTGATTCCCCAACTCTGATTCCCCACCTCTGATTCCCCAGCTCTGATTCCCCGCCTCTGATTCCCCGCGTCTGATTCCCTGCCTCTGATTCCCCGCCTCTGATTCCCAATCTCTGATTCGCCGCCTCTGATTCCCCGTGTCTGATTCCCCGCCTCTGATTCACCGCCTCTGATTCCCCGCGTCTGATTCCCTACCTCTGATGCCCCGCCTCTGATTCCCCATCTCTGATTCCCCGTCTCTGATTCCCCGCCTCTGATTCCCCGTGTCTGATTCCCTGCCTCTGATTCCCCGCCTCTGATTCCCCGCCTCTGTTTCCCCGCCTCTGATTCCCCGCCTCTGATTCCCCATATCTGATTCCCCGCCTCTGATTCCCCAATTCTGATTCCCCGCCTCTGATTCCCCATATCTGATTCCCGGACTCTGATTCCCCACCTCTGATTCCCAGTCGTCTTATTCCTGGCATCTGAATCCCGGCCTCTGATTCCCGGCCTCTGATTCCCTGCCACTTATTCCCCGCCCCTGATTCCCCACCTCTGATTCCCCATATCTGATTCCCCGCCTCTGTTTCCCCGCCTCTGATTCGCCGCCTCTGATACCCCGCCTCTGATTCCCCATCTCTAATTCATCACATCTGATTCCCCACCTCTGCTACCCCATCTCTGATTCACTGCCTCTGATTCGGCACCTCTGATTCCCCATATCTGATTCCCCGCCTCTGTTTCCCCGCCTCTGATTCCCCGCCTCTGTTTCCCCATATCTGATTCCCCGCCTCTGATTCCCCAACTCTGATTCCCCGCCTCTGATTCCCCAGCTCTGATTCCCCGCCTCTGATTCCCCGCGTCTGATTCCCCGCGTCTGATTCCCCGCGTCTGATTCCCCGCCTCTGATTCCCCGCCTCTGATTCCCCATCTCTGATTCCCCATCTCTGATTCCCCGCCTCTGATTCCCCGTGTCTGATTCCCTGCCTCTGATTCACCGCCTCTGATTCCCCGCGTCTGATTCCCTACCTCTGATGCCCCGCCTCTGATTCCCCGCCACTGATTCCCCATAACTGATTCCCGGCTTCTGATTCCCCAACTCTGATTCCCCGCCTCTGATTCCCCATCTCTGATTCCCGGACTCTGATTCCCCACCTCTGAATCCCAGTCCTCTTATTCCCGGCATCTGATTCCCGGCCTCTGATTCCCGGCCTCTGATTCCCCGCCTCTGATTCCCCGCCTCTGATTCCCTGCCTCTGATTCCCCGCCTCTGATTCCCCGCCTCTGATTCCCCGCCTCTGATTCCCAAACTCTGATTCCCCGCCTCTGATTCCCCAGCTCTGATTCCCCGCCTCTGATTCCCCATCTCTGATTCACCACCTCTGAATCCCCACCTCTGATTCCCCATATCTGATTCCCCGCCTCTGATTCCCCATATCTGATTCCCCGCCTCTGATTCCCCAACTCTGATTCCCCGCCTCTGATTCCCCAGCTCTGATTCCCCGCCTCTGATTCCCCGCATCTGTTTCCCTGCCTCTGATTCCCCGCCGCTGATTCCCCATCTATGATTCACCACCTCTGATTCCCCACCTCTGATTCCCCAGCTCTGATTCCCCGCCTCTGACTCCCCGCCTCTGTTTCCCCGCCTCTGATTCCCCGCGTCTGATTCCCCGCCTCTGAGTCCCTTCCTCTGATTCCCCATCTCTGATTCACCACCTCTGATTCACCACCTCTGATTCCCCATCTCTGATTCCCGGCCTCTGATTCCCCACCTCTGATTCCCGGCTCTGATTCCTGGCTTCTGATGCCCGGCCTCTGATTCCCCGCCTCTGATTCACTGCCTCAGATTCTCCACCTTTTATTCCCCACCTCTGATTCCCCATACTGATTCCCCACCTCTGTTTCACTGCCTCTGATTCCCCGCCTCTCATTCCCCATCCCTGATTCCCGGCCTCTGATTCCCCACCTATGATTCCCGGCCACTTATTCCCGGCCTCTGATTCCCGGCCTCTCATTCCCGGCCTCTCATTCCCGGCCTCTCATTCCCGGCCTCTCATTCCCGGCCTCTGATTCCCCACCTCTGATTCCCCATATCTGATTCCCCACCTATGTTTCCCCGCCTCTGATTCGCCGCCTCTGATTCCCCGTGTCTGATTCCCCGCCTCTGATTCACCGCCTCTGATTCCCCGCGTCTGATTCCCTACCTCTGATGCCCCGCCTCTGACTCCCCATCTCTGATTCCCCGCCTCTGATTCCCCGTGTCTGATTCCCTGCCTCTGATTCCCCGCCTCTGTTTCCCCGCCTCTGATTCCCCGCCTCTGATTCCCCATATCTGATTCCCCGCCTCTGATTCCCCAACTCTGATTCCCCGCCTCTGATTCCCCATATCTGATTCCCGGACTCTGATTCCCCACCTCTGATTCCCAGTCATCTGAATCCCGGCCTCTGATTCCCGGCCTCTGATTCCCTGCCACTTATTCCCCGCCCCTGATTCCCCACCTCTGATTCCCCACATCTGATTCCCCGCCTCTGTTTCCCCGCCTCTGATTCGCCACCTCTGATTCCCCGCCTCTGATTCCCCAGCTCTGATTCCCCGCCTCTGATTCCCCGCGTCTGATTCGCTGCCTCTGATTCCCCGCCTCTGATTCTCCATCTCTGATTCCCCGCCTCTGATTCCCCGCGTCTGAATCCCTGCCATTGATTCCCCGCCTCTCATTCCCCGCCTCTGTTTCCCCGCCTCTGATTCCCCGCCTCTGATTCCCCATATCTGATTCCCCGCTTCTGATTCCCCAACTCTGATTCCCCGCCTCTGATTCCCCATCTCTGATTCCCGGACTCTGATTCCCCACCTCTGAATCCCAGTGCTCTTATTCCCGGCCTCTGATTGCTGGCCTCTGATTCCCGGCCTCTGATTCCCTGCCACTGATTCCCCGCCCCTGATTCCCCACCTCTGATTCCCCATATCTGATTCCCCGCCTCTGATTCCCTGCCTCTGATTCCCCGCCTCTGATTCCCCGCCTCTGATTCCCAAACTCTGATTCCCCGCCTCTGATTCCCCAGCTCTGATTCCCCGCGTCTGATTCCCCGCGTCTGATTCCCCGCGTCTGATTCCCTGCCTCTGATTCCCCGCCTCTGATTCCCCGCCTCTGATTCACCACCTCTGAATCCCCACCTCTGATTCCCCGCCTCTGTTTCCCCACCTCTGATTCCCCGCCTCTGATTCCCCATATCTGATTCCCCGCCTCTGATTCCCCAACTCTGATTCCCCGCCTCTGATTCCCCAGCTCTGATTCCCCGCCTCTGATTCCCCGCGTCTGATTCCCTGCCTCTGATTCCCCGCCTCTGATTCCCCATCTATGATTCACCACCTCTGATTCCCCACCTCTGATTCCCCATATCTGACTCCCCGCCTCTGTTTCCCCGCGTCTGATTCCCCGCGTCTCATTCCCCGCCTCTGAGTCCCTTCCTCTGATTCCCCATCTCTGATTCACCACCTCTGATTCCCCATCTCTGATTCCCGGCCTCTGATTCCCCACCTCTGATTCCCGGCTCTGATTCCTGGCTTCTGATGCCCGGCCTCTGATTCCCCGCCTCTGATTCCCTGCCTCAGATTCTCCACCTCTTATTCCCCACCTCTGATTCCCCATACTGATTCCCCACCTCTGTTTCACCGCCTCTGATTCCCCGCCTCTGATTCCCCATCTCTGATTTACAACCTCTGAATCCCCGCGTCTGATTCACCACCGCTGATTCCCCTCCTCTGATTCCCCATCCCTGATTCCCGGCCTCTGATTCCCCACCTATGATTCCCGGCCTCTGATTCCCGGCCTCTCATTCCCGGCCTCTCAATCCCGGCCTCTGATTCCCGGCCTCTGATTCCCCGCCTCTGATTCCCCGCCTCTGATTCCCTGCCACTGATTCCCCATCTCTGATTCCCCACCTCTGATTCCCCATATCTGATTCCCCATCTATGTTTCCCCGCCTCTGATTCCCCGCCTCTGATTCGCAACCTCTGATTCCCCACCTCTGATTCCCCAACTCTGATTCCCCGCCTCTGATTCCCCAGCTCTGATTCCCAGCCTCTGATTCCCCGCATCTGATTCCCTGCCTCTGATTCCCCGCCTCTGATTCCCAATCTCTGATTCGCCGCCTCTGATTCCCCGTGTCTGATTCCCCGCCTCTGATTCCCAATCTCTGATTCGCCGCCTCTGATTCCCCGTGTCTGATTCCCTGCCTCTGATTCCCCGCCTCTGATTCCCAATCTCTGATTCGCCGCCTCTGATTCCCCGTGTCTGATTCCCCATCTCTGATTACCCGCCTCTGATTCCCCGTGTCTGATTCCCTGCCTCTGATTCCCCGCCTCTGATTCCCCTCCTCTGATTCCCCATATCTGACTCCCCGCCTCTGTTTCCCCGCCTCTGATTCCCTACCTCTGATTCCCAAACTCTGATTCCCCGCCTCTGATTCCCCAGATCTGATTCCCTGCCTCTGATTCCCCATATCTGATTCCCCACCTCTGATTCCCCATCTCTGATTCACCACCTCTGAATCCCCACCTCTGATTCCCCATATCTGATTCCCCGCCTCTGTTTCCCCGCCTCTGATTCCCCGCCTCTGATTCCCCATATCTGATTCCCCGCCTCTGATTCACCAACTCTGATTCCCCGCCTCTGATTCCCCGCCTCTGATTCCCCGCCTCTGATTCCCCGCCTCTCTTGCCCTGCCTCTATTTCAGAGCCTCTTTCTCTGCATTTTTTTCCCCACATCTCTTTCCCCCCTCTGATTCCCCGCCTTTCAATCCACGCCTCTTTCCCGGCATCTCTTTCCCCAAATTTCTTTCTCCACCTCTGATTCCCCGCTTCTGATTCCCGGCCTCTCTTTCCCCACATCTCTTTCCCTGACTCTGATACCACGCCTCGGATTACCAGCATCTGATACCCCACCTCTCTTTCCCTGCCTCTATTTCCGTGCCTCTTCCTCTGCCTCTCTTCCCCACATCTCTTTTCCCGCCTCTGATTCCCCGCCTCTGAATACGCGCCTCTGATTCCCAACCTCAGATTCCCCGCCTCAGATTCCCCGCCTCAGATTCCCCGCCTCAGATTCCCCGCCTCAGATTCCCCCGCCTCAGATTCCCCGCCTCAGATTCCCCGCCTCAGATTCCCCGCCTCAGATTCCCCGCCTCAGATTCCCCGCCTCAGATTCCCCGCCTCAGATTCCCCGCCTCAGATTCCCCGCCTCAGATTCCCCGCCTCAGATTCCCGCCTCAGATTCCCCGCCTCAGATTCCCCGCCTCAGATTCCCCGCCTCAGATTCCCCGCCTCAGATTCCCCGCCTCAGATTCCCCGCCTCAGATTCCCCGCCTCAGATTCCCCGCCTCAGATTCCCCGCCTCAGATTCCCCGCCTCAGATTCCCGCCTCAGATTCCGCTCAGATTCCCCGCCTCAGATTCCCCGCCTCAGATTCCCCGCCTCAGATTCCCCGCCTCAGATTCCCCGCCTCAGATTCCCCGCCTCAGATTCCCCGCCTCAGATTCCCCGCCTCAGATTCCCCGCCTCAGATTCCCTCCCGCCTCAGATTCCCCGCCTCAGATTCCCCGCCTCAGATTCCCGCTCAGTCCCGCCTCAGACTCCCCGCCTCAGACTCCCCGCCTCAGATTCCCCGCCTCAGATTCCCCGCCTCAGATTCCCCGCCTCAGATTCCCCGCCTCAGATTCCCCGCCTCAGATTCCCCGCCTCAGATTCCCCTCCTCAGATTCCCCGCCTCAGATTCCCCGCCTCAGATTCCCCGCCTCAGATTCCCGCCTCAGATTCCCCGCCTCAGATTCCCCGCCTCAGATTCCCCGCCTCAGATTCCCCGCCTCAGATTCCCCGCCTCAGATTCCCCGCCTCAGATTCCCCGCCTCAGATTCCCCGCCTCAGATTCCCCGCCTCAGATTCCCCGCCTCAGATTCCCCGCCTCAGATTCCCCGCCTCAGATTCCCCGCCTCAGATTCCCCGCCTCAGATTCCCCGCCTCAGATTCCCCCCCTCTGTTTCCCCGCCTCTGATTCCCCACCTCTGATTCTCCTCCTCTGATTCTCCTCCTCCGATTCCCTGACTCTGATTACCTGCCTCTCTTGCACTGCCTCTGAGTCCCCGCCCCAATGTAACCACCTCTGTTTCTCTGCCGCCGATTCCCCGCCTCTAATTCCCCACCTCTTTTTCCCCGCCTCAGATTCCTCACCTCTGATTCCCCGCCTCTGTCTCTCCGCCTCTCTTTCGCCTCCACTCTTTCCGCACCTCTCTTTCCCTCCCTCAATTTCAACAACTCTGTTTAATCTGTTTTGAGTCCCCACCTCATTTTGAACACCTCAGTTCAAACCACTACGTTTCGACCCATCTGTTTCCCAGCCTCTGTTTCCCCTCCACTCTTTCCGCTCCTCTCTTTCCGTGCCTCTCTTTCCCACCCACAATTTCAACAACTCTGTTTCATCTGTTCTGTGTCCCTCATTTTCAACACATAAGTTCCAACCACTATGTTTCGCCCATCGCTTTCCCCGCGTCTGTTTATCCGCCTATGTTTACCCGCCTCTGTTTACCCGCCTGTTTCCCCGCCTCTGTTTCCCCGCCTCTGATTCCCCGCCTCTGATTCCCCGCCTCTGATTCCCCGCCTCTGATTCCCCGCCTCTGATTCCCCGCCTCTGATTCCCCGCCTCTGATTCCCCGCCTCTGATTCCCCGCCTCTGATTCCCCGCCTCTGATTCCCCGCCTCTGATTCCCCGCCTCTGATTCCCCGCCTCTGATTCCCCGCCTCTGATACCCCGCCTCTGATTCCCCGCCTCTGATTCCCCGCCTCTGATTCGCAACCTCTGATTCCCCACCTCTGATTCCCCACATCTGATTCCCCGCCTCTGTTTCCCCGCCTCTGATTCCCCGCCTCTGTTTCCCCATATCTGATTCCCCAACTCTGATTCCCCGCCTCTGATTCCCCAGCTCTGATTCCCCGCCTCTGATTCCCCGCGTCTGATTCCCCGCCTCTGATTCCCCGCCTCTGATTCCCCATCTCTGATTCCCCGCCTCTGATTCCCCGCGTCTGATTCCCCGCCTCTGATTCACCGCCTCTGATTCCCCGCGTCTGATTCCCTACCTCTGATGCCCCGCCTCTGATTCCCCGCCACTGATTCCCCATATCTGATTCCCGGCTTCTGATTCCCCAACTCTGATTCCCCGCCTCTGATTCCCCATCTCTGATTCCCGGACTCTGATTCCCCACCTCTGAATCCCAGTCCTCTTATTCCCGGCATCTGTTTCCCGGCCTCTGATTCCCGTCCTCTGATTCCCTGCCTCTGATTCCCCGCCTCTGATTCCCCGCCTCTGATTCCCCGCCTCTGATTCCCCAGCTCTGATTCCCCGCCTCTGATTCCCCAGCTCTGATTCCCCGCCTCTGATTCCCCATCTCTGATTCACCACCTCTGAATCCCCACCTCTGATTCCCCATATCTGATTCCCCGCCTCTGATTCCCCATATCTGATTCCCCGCCTCTGATTCCCCAACTCTGATTCCCCGCCTCTGATTCCCCGCCTCTGATTCCCCAGCTCTGATTCCCCGCCTCTGATTCCCCGCATCTGTTTCCCTGCCTCTGATTCCCCGCCGCTGATTCCCCATCTATGATTCACCACCTCTGATTCCCCACCTCTGATTCCCCAGCTCTGATTCCCCGCCTCTGACTCCCCGCCTCTGTTTCCCCGCCTCTGATTCCCCGCGTCTGATTCCCCGCCTCTGAGTCCCTTCCTCTGATTCCCCATCTCTGATTCACCACCTCTGATTCACCACCTCTGATTCCCCATCTCTGATTCCCGGCCTCTGATTCCCCACCTCTGATTCCCGGCTCTGATTCCTGGCTTCTGATGCCCGGCCTCTGATTCCCCGCCTCTGATTCACTGCCTCAGATTCTCCACCTTTTATTCCCCACCTCTGATTCCCCATACTGATTCCCCACCTCTGTTTCACTGCCTCTGATTCCCCGCCTCTCATTCCCCATCCCTGATTCCCGGCCTCTGATTCCCCACCTATGATTCCCGGCCTCTGATTCCCGGCCTCTCATTTCCGGCCTCTCATTCCCGGCCTCTCATTCCCGGCCTCTGATTCCCCGCTTCTGATTCCCCGCCTCTGATTCCCTGCCACTGATTCCCCATCTCTGATTCCCCACCTCTGATTCCCCATATCTGATTCCCCACCTATGTTTCCCCGCCTCTGATTCCCCGCTTCTGATTCGCAACCTCTGATTCCCCACCTCTGATTCCCCATATCTGATTCCCCGCCTCTGATTCGCAACCTCTGATTCCCCACCTCTGATTCCCCATATCTGATTCCCCACCTATGTTTCCCCGCCTCTGATTCCCTCCCTCTGATTCGCAACCTCTGATTCCCCACCTCTGATTCCCCATATCTAATTCCCCGCCTCTGATTCCCCAACTCTGATTCCCCACCTCTGATTCCCCGCCTCTGATTCCCCGCGTCTGATTCTCTGCCTCTGATTCCCCGCCTCTGATTCCCAATCTCTGATTCGCCGCCTCTGATTCCCCGTGTCTGATTCCCCGCCTCTGATTCACCGCCTCTGATTCCCCGCGTCTGATTCCCTACCTCTGATGCCCCGCCTCTGATTCCCCATCTCTGATTCCCCGTCTCTGATTCCCCGCCTCTGATTCCCCGTGTCTGATTCCCTGCCTCTGATTCCCCGCCTCTGATTCCCCGCCTCTGTTTCCCCGCCTCTGATTCCCCGCCTCTGATTCCCCATATCTGATTCCCCGCCTCTGATTCCCCAACTCTGATTCCCCGCCTCTGATTCCCCATATCTGATTCCCGGACTCTGATTCCCACCTCTGATTCCCAGTCGTCTTATTCCTGGCATCTGAATCCCGGCCTCTGATTCCCGGCCTCTGATTCCCTGCCACTTATTCCCCGCCCCTGATTCCCCACCTCTGATTCCCCATATCTGATTCCCCGCCTCTGTTTCCCCGCCTCTGATTCGCCGCCTCTGATACCCCGCCTCTGATTCCCCATCTCTAATTCATCACATCTGATTCCCCACCTCTGCTACCCCATCTCTGATTCACTGCCTCTGATTCGGCACCTCTGATTCCCCATATCTGTTTCCCCGCCTCTGTTTCCCCGCCTCTGATTCCCCGCCTCTGTTTCCCCATATCTGATTCCCCGCCTCTGATACTCTGATTCCCCGCCTCTGATTCCCCAGCTCTGATTCCCCGCCTCTGATTCCCCGCGTCTGATTCCCCGCGTCTGATTCCCCGCGTCTGATTCCCCGCCTCTGATTCCCCGCCTCTGATTCCCCATCTCTGATTCCCCATCTCTGATTCCCCGCCTCTGATTCCCCGTGTCTGATTCCCTGCCTCTGATTCACCGCCTCTGATTCCCCGCGTCTGATTCCCTACCTCTGATGCCCGCCTCTGATTCCCCGCCACTGATTCCCCATAACTGATTCCCGGCTTCTGATTCCCCAACTCTGATTCCCCGCCTTCTGATTCCCCATCTCTGATTCCCGGACTCTGATTCCCCACCTCTGAATCCCAGTTCCTCTTATTCCCGGCATCTTGATTCCCGGCCTCTGATTCCCGGCCTCTGATTCCCCGCCTCTGATTCCCCGCCTCTGATTCCCCGCCTCTGATTCCCCGCCTCTGATTCCCCGCCTCTGATTCCCCGCCTCTGATTCCCCGCCTCTGATTCCCCGCCTCTGATTCCCAAACTCTGATTCCCCGCCTCTGATTCCCCAGCTCTGATTCCCCGCCTCTGATTCCCCATCTCTGATTCACCACCTCTGAATCCCCACCTCTGATTCCCCATATCTGATTCCCCGCCTCTGATTCCCCATATCTGATTCCCCGCCTCTGATTCCCAACTCTGATTCCCCGCCTCTGATTCCCCAGCTCTGATCCCCGCCTCTGATTCCCCGCATCTGTTTCCCTGCCTCTGATTCCCCGCCGCTGATTCCCCATCTATGATTCACCACCTCTGATTCCCCACCTCTGATTCCCCAGCTCTGATTCCCCGCCTCTGACTCCCCGCCTCTGTTTCCCCGCCTCTGATTCCCCGCGTCTGATTCCCCGCCTCTGAGTCCCTTCCTCTGATTCCCCATCTCTGATTCACCACCTCTGATTCACCACCTCTGATTCCCCATCTCTGATTCCCGGCCTCTGATTCCCCACCTCTGATTCCCGGCTCTGATTCCTGGCTTCTGATGCCCGGCCTCTGATTCCCCGCCTCTGATTCCACTGCCTCAGATTCTCCACCTTTTATTCCCCACCTCTGATTCCCCATACTGATTCCCCACCTCTGTTTCACTGCCTCTGATTCCCCGCCTCTCATTCCCCATCCCTGATTCCCGGCCTCTGATTCCCCACCTATGATTCCCGGCCTCTTATTCCCGGCCTCTGATCCCGGCCTCTCATTCCCGGCCTCTCATTCCCGGCCTCTCATTCCCGGCCTCTCATTCCCGGCCTCTGATTCCCCACCTCTGATTCCCCATATCTGATTCCCCACCTATGTTTCCCCGCCTCTGATTCGCCGCCTCTGATTCCCCGTGTCTGATTCCCCGCCTCTGATTCACCGCCTCTGATTCCCCGCGTCTGATTCCCTACCTCTGATGCCCCGCCTCTGATTCCCCATCTCTGATTCCCCGCCTCTGATTCCCCGTGTCTGATTCCCTGCCTCTGATTCCCCGCCTCTGTTTCCCCGCCTCTGATTCCCCGCCTCTGATTCCCCATATCTGATTCCCCGCCTCTGATTCCCCAACTCTGATTCCCCGCCTCTGATTCCCCATATCTGATTCCCCACCTCTGATTCCCAGTCGTCTTATTCCTGGCATCTGAATCCCGGCCTCTGATTCCCGGCCTCTGATTCCCTGCCACTTATTCCCCGCCCCTGATTCCCCACCTCTGATTCCCCACATCTGATTCCCCGCCTCTGTTTCCCCGCCTCTGATTCGCCGCCTCTGATTCGGCACCTCTGATTCCCCATATCTGATTCCCCGCCTCTGATTCCCCGCCTCTGATTCCCTGCCACTGATTCCCCACCCCTTATTCCCCACTTCTGATTACCCATATCTGATTCCCCGCCGCTTTTTCCCTGCCTCTGATTCCCCGCCTCTGATTCCCCACCTCTGATTCCCCATCTCTGATTCCACACATCCGATTCCCTGCCTCTGATACCCCGTCTCTGATTCCCCGCCTCTGTTTCCCTGCCTCTGATTCGCAACCTCTGATTCCCCACCTCTGATTCCCCATATCTGATTCCCCGCCTCTGTTTCCCCGCCTCTGATTCCCCGCCTCTGTTTCCCCATATCTGATTCCCCGCCTCTGATTCCCCAACTCTGATTCCCCGCCTCTGATTCCCCAGCTCTGATTCCCCGCCTCTGATTCCCCGCGTCTGATTCGCTGCCTCTGATTCCCCGCCTCTGATTCCCCATCTCTGATTCCCCGCCTCTGATTCCCCGCGTCTGAATCCCTGCCTCTGATTCCCCGCCTCTCATTCCCCGCCTCTGTTTCCCCGCCTCTGATTCCCCGCCTCTGATTCCCCATATCTGATTCCCCGCTTCTGATTCCCCAACTCTGATTCCCCGCCTCTGATTCACCATCTCTGATTCCCGGACTCTGATTCCCCACCTCTGAATCCCAGTGCTCTTATTCCCGGCCTCTGATTGCTGGCCTCTGATTCCCGGCCTCTGATTCCCTGCCACTGATTCCCCGCCCCTGATTCCCCACCTCTGATTCCCCATATCTGATTCCCCGCCTCTGATTCCCTGCCTCTGATTCCCCGCCTCTGATTCCCCACCTCTGATTCCCAAACTCTGATTCCCCGCCTCTGATTCCCCAGCTCTGATTCCCCGCGTCTGATTCCCCGCGTCTGATTCCCCGCCTCTGATTCCCTGCCTCTGATTCCCCGCCTCTGATTCCCCGCCTCTGATTCCCCATCTCTGATTCACCACCTCTGAATCCCCACCTCTGATTCCCCGCTTCTGTTTCCCCACCTCTGATTCCCCGCCTCTGATTCCCCATATCTGATTCCCCGCCTCTGATTCCCCAACTCTGATTCCCCGCCTCTGATTCCCCAGCTCTGATTCCCCGCCTCTGATTCCCCACGTCTGATTCCCTGCCTCTGATTCCCCGCCTCTGATTCCCCATCTATGATTCACCACCTCTGATTCCCCACCTCTGATTCCCCATATCTGACTCCCCGCCTCTGTTTCCCCGCGTCTGATTCCCCGCGTCTCATTCCCCGCCTCTGAGTCCCTTCCTCTGATTCCCCATCTCTGATTCACCACCTCTGATTCCCCATCTCTGATTCCCGGCCTCTGATTCCCCACCTCTGATTCCCGGCTCTGATTCCTGGCTTCTGATGCCCGGCCTCTGATTCCCCGCCTCTGATTCCCTGCCTCAGATTCTCCACCTCTTATTCCCCACCTCTGATTCCCCATACTGATTCCCCACCTCTGTTTCACCGCCTCTGATTCCCCGCCTCTGATTCCCCATCTCTGATTTACAACCTCTGAATCCCCGCGTCTGATTCACCACCGCTGATTCCCCTCCTCTGATTCCCCATCCCTGATTCCCGGCCTCTGATTCCCCACCTATGATTCCCGGCCTCTGATTCCCGGCCTCTCATTCCCGGCCTCTCAATCCCGGCCTCTGATTCCCGGCCTCTGATTCCCCGCCTCTGATTCCCCGCCTCTGATTCCCTGCCACTGATTCCCCATCTCTGATTCCCCACCTCTGATTCCCCATATCTGATTCCCCATCTATGTTTCCCCGCCTCTGATTCCCCGCCTCTGATTCGCAACCTCTGATTCCCCACCTCTGATTCCCCAACTCTGATTCCCCGCGTCTGATTCCCTGCCTCTGATTCACCACCTCTGAATCCCCACCTCTGATTCCCCATATCTGACTCCCCGCCTCTGATTCCCCAACTCTGATTCCCCGCCTCTGATTCCCCGCCTCTGATTCCCCGCCTCTGATTCCCCGCCTCTGATTCCCCGCCTCTGATTCCCCGCCTCTGATTCCCCGCCTCTGATTCCCCGCCTCTGATTCCCCGCCTCTGATTCCCCGCAACTGATTCCCCGCCTCTGAATCCCCGCCTCTGAATCCTCACCTCCAATTCCCTGCCTCTGAGTCCCCACCTCTCTTTCCCCTCCTCTCTTTCTGTGCTTCTCTTTCCCTCCCTCAATTTCAACAACTCTGTTTCATCTGTTCTGTGTCCCTCATTTTCAACACATAAGTTCCAACCACTATGTTTCGCCCATCGCTTTCCCCGCGTCTGTTTATCCGCCTATGTTTACCCGCCTCTGTTTACCCGCCTGTTTCCCCGCCTCTGATTCCCCACCTCTGATTCCCCGCCTCTGATTCCCCACCTCTGATTCTCCGCCTCTGATTCCCCGCCTCTGATTCCCCGCCTCTGATTCCCCGCCTCTGATTCCCCGCCTCTGATTCCCCGCCTCTGATTCCCCGCCTCTGATTCCCCGCCTCTGATTCCCCGCCTCTGATTCCCCGCCTCTGATTCCCCGCCTCTGATTCCCCGCCTCTGATTCCCCGCCTCTGATTCCCCGCCTCTGATTCCCCGCCTCTGATTCCCCGCCTCTGATTCCCCGCCTCTGATTCCCCGCCTCTGATTCCCCGCCTCTGATTCCCCGCCTCTGATTCCCCGCCTCTGATTCCCCGCCTCTGATTCCCCGCCTCTGATTCCCCGCCTCTGATTCCCCGCCTCTGATTCCCCGCCTCTGATTCCCCGCCTCTGATTCCCCGCCTCTGATTCCCCGCCTCTCTTGCCCTGCCTCTATTTCAGAGCCTCTTTCTCTGCATTTTTTTCCCCACATCTCTTTTCCCCCCTCTGATTCCCCGCCTTTCAATCTACGCCTCTTTCCCGGCCTCTCTTTCCCCAAATTTCTTTCTCCACCTCTGATTCCCCGCTTCTAATTCCCGGCCTCTAATTCCTGGCCTCTCTTTCCCCACATCTCTTTCCCTGACTCTGATACCACGCCTCGGATTACCAGCATCTGATACCCCGCCTCTCTTTCCCTGCCTTTATTTCCGTGCCTCTTCCTCTGCCTCTCTTTCCCCACATCTCTTTTCCCGCCTCTGATTCCCCGCCTCTGAATACGCGCATCTGATTCCCAACCTCAGATTCCCCGCCTCAGATTCCCCGCCTCAGATTCCCCGCCTCAGATTCCCCGCCTCAGATTCCCCGCCTCAGATTCCCCGCCTCAGATTCCCCGCCTCAGATTCCCCGCCTCAGATTCCCCGCCTCAGATTCCCCGCCTCAGATTCCCCGCCTCAGATTCCCCGCCTCAGATTCCCCGCCTCAGATTCCCCGCCTCAGATTCCCCGCCTCAGATTCCCCGCCTCAGATTCCCCGCCTCAGATTCCCCGCCTCAGATTCCCCGCCTCAGATTCCCCGCCTCAGATTCCCCGCCTCAGATTCCCCGCCTCAGATTCCCCGCCTCAGATTCCCCGCCTCAGATTCCCCGCCTCAGACTCCCCGCCTCAGACTCCCAGCCTCAGACTCCCCGCCTCAGACTCCCCGCCTCAGACTCCCCGCCTCAGACTCCCCGCCTCAGATTCCCCGCCTCAGATTCCCCGCCTCAGATTCCCCGCCTCAGATTCCCCGCCTCAGATTCCCCGCCTCAGATTCCCCGCCTCAGATTCCCCGCCTCAGATTCCCCGCCTCAGATTCCCCGCCTCAGATTCCCCGCCTCAGATTCCCCGCCTCAGATTCCCCGCCTCAGATTCCCCGCCTCAGATTCCCCGCCTCAGATTCCCCGCCTCAGATTCCCCGCCTCAGATTCCCCGCCTCAGATTCCCCGCCTCAGATTCCCCGCCTCAGATTCCCCGCCTCAGATTCCCCGCCTCAGATTCCCCGCCTCAGATTCCCCGCCTCAGATTCCCCGCCTCAGATTCCCCGCCTCAGATTCCCCGCCTCAGATTCCCCGCCTCAGATTCCCCGCCTCAGATTCCCCGCCTCAGATTCCCCGCCTCAGATTCCCCGCCTCATATTCCCCCCCTCTGTTTCCCCGCCTCTGATTCCCCACCTCTGATTCTCCTCCTCTGATTCTCCTCCTCCGATTCCCTGACTCTGATTACCTGCCTCTCTTGCACTGCCTCTGAGTCCCCGCCCCAATGTAACCACCTCTGTTTCTCTGCCGCCGATTCCCCGCCTCTAATTCCCCACCTCTTTTTCCCCGCCTCAGATTCCTCACCTCTGATTCCCCGCCTCTGTCTCTCCGCCTCTCTTTCGCCTCCACTCTTTCCGCACCTCTCTTTCCCTCCCTCAATTTCAACAACTCTGTTTAATCTGTTTTGAGTCCCCACCTCATTTTGAACACCTCAGTTCAAACCACTACGTTTCGACCCATCTGTTTCCCAGCCTCTGTTTCCCCTCCACTCTTTCCGCTCCTCTCTTTCCGTGCCTCTCTTTCCCACCCACAATTTCAACAAGTCTGTTTCATCTGTTCTGTGCCCCTTCCTCATTTTCAACACATAGGTTCCAACCACTATGTTTCGCCCATCTGTTCACCCGCCTCTGTTTAACTGCCTATGTACACCCGGCTGTTTGCCAGCCTCTGTTTGCCCGCCTCTGTTTGCCCGCCTCTGTTTGCCCGCCTCTGATTCCACGCCTCTGATTCCCCGCCTCTGATTCCCCGCCTCTGATTCCCCGCCTCTGATTCCCCGCCTCTGATTCCCCGCCTCTGATTCCCCGCCTCTGATTCCCCGCCTCTGATTCCCCGCCTCCAATTCCCTGCCTCTGAGTCCCCACCTCTCTTTCCCCTCCTCTCTTTCCGTGCTTCTCTTTCCCTCCTTCAATTTCAACAACTCTGTTTCATCTGTTCTGTGTCCCTCATTTTCAACAAATAAGTTCCAACCACTATGTTTCGCCCATCGCTTTCCCCGCGTCTGTTTATCCGCCTATGTTTACCCGCCTCTGTTTACCCGCCTGTTTCCCCGCCTCTGATTCCCCGCCTCTGATTCCCCGCCTCTGATTCCCCGCCTCTGATTCCCCGCCTCTGATTCCCCGCCTCTGATTCCCCGCCTCTGATTCCCCGCCTCTGATTCCCCGCCTCTGATTCCCCGCCTCTGATTCCCCGCCTCTGATTCCCCGCCTCTGATTCCCCGCCTCTGATTCCCCGCCTCTGATTCCCCGCCTCTGATTCCCCGCCTCTGATATCCCGCCTCTGATATCCCGCCTCTGATTCCCCGCCTCTGATTCCCCGCCTCTGATTCGCAACCTCTGATTCCCCACCTCTGATTCCCCATATCTGATTCCCCGCCTCTGATTCCCCGCCTCTGATTCCCCGCCTCTGATATCCCGCCTCTGATTCCCCGCCTCTGATTCCCCGCCTCTGATTCGCAACCTCTGATTCCCCGCCTCTGTTTCCCCATATCTGATTCCGCGCCTCTGATTCCGCAACTCTGATTCCCCGCCTCTGATTCCCCAGCTCTGATTCCCCGCCTCTGATTCCCCGCGTCTGATTCCCCGCCTCTGATTCCCCGCCTCTGATTCCCCATCTCTGATTCCCCGCCTCTGATTCCCCGTGTCTGATTCCCTGCCTCTGATTCACCGCCTCTGATTCCCCGCGTCTGATTCCCTACCTCTGATGCCCCGCCTCTGATTCCCCGCCACTGATTCCCCATATCTGATTCCCGGCTTCTGATTCCCCAACTCTGATTCCCCAGCTCTGATTCCCCGCCTCTGATTCCCCGCGTCTGATTCCCCGCCTCTGATTCCCCGCCTCTGATTCCCCATCTCTGATTCCCCATCTCTGATTCCCGGACTCTGATTCCCCACCTCTGAATCCCAGTCCTCTTATTCCCGGCATCTGATTCCCGGCCTCTGATTCCCCGCCTCTGATTCCCCGCCTCTGATTCCCCGCCTCTGATTCCCCGCCTCTGATTCCCAAACTCTGATTCCCCGCCTCTGATTCCCCAGCTCTGATTCCCCGCCTCTGATTCCCCATCTCTGATTCACCACCTCTGAATCCCCACCTCTGATTCCCCATATCTGATTCCCCGCCTCTGATTCCCCATATCTGATTCCCCGCCTCTGATTCCCCATATCTGATTCCCGGACTCTGATTCCCCACCTCTGATTCCCAGTCGTCTTATTCCTGGCATCTGAATCCCGGCCTCTGATTCCCGGCCTCTGATTCCCTGCCACTTATTCCCCGCCCCTGATTCCCCACCTCTGATTCCCCATATCTGATTCCCCGCCTCTGTTTCCCCGCCTCTGATTCGCCGCCTCTGATACCCCGCCTCTGATTCCCCATCTCTAATTCATCACATCTGATTCCCCACCTCTGCTACCCCATCTCTGATTCACTGCCTCTGATTCGGCACCTCTGATTCCCCATATCTGATTCCCCGCCTCTGTTTCCCCGCCTCTGATTCCCCGCCTCTGTTTCCCCATATCTGATTCCCCGCCTCTGATTCCCCAACTCTGATTCCCCGCCTCTGATTCCCCAGCTCTGATTCCCCACCTCTGATTCCCCGCGTCTGATTCCCCGCGTCTGATTCCCCATCTCTGATTCCCCATCTCTGATTCCCCGCCTCTGATTCCCCGTGTCTGATTCCCTGCCTCTGATTCACCGCCTCTGATTCCCCGCGTCTGATTCCCTACCTCTGATGCCCCGCCTCTGATTCCCCGCCACTGATTCCCCATAACTGATTCCCGGCTTCTGATTCCCCAACTCTGATTCCCCGCCTCTGATTCCCCATCTCTGATTCCCGGACTCTGATTCCCCACCTCTGAATCCCAGTCCTCTTATTCCCGGCATCTGATTCCCGGCCTCTGATTCCCGGCCTCTGATTCCCCGCCTCTGATTCCCCGCCTCTGATTCCCCGCCTCTGATTCCCCGCCTCTGATTCCCCGCCTCTGATTCCCCGCCTCTGATTCCCAAACTCTGATTCCCCGCCTCTGATTCCCCAGCTCTGATTCCCCGCCTCTGATTCCCCATCTCTGATTCACCACCTCTGAATCCCCACCTCTGATTCCCCATATCTGATTCCCCGCCTCTGATTCCCCATATCTGATTCCCCGCCTCTGATTCCCCAACTCTGATTCCCCGCCTCTGATTCCCCAGCTCTGATTCCCCGCCTCTGATTCCCCGCATCTGTTTCCCTGCCTCTGATTCCCCGCCGCTGATTCCCCATCTATGATTCACCACCTCTGATTCCCCACCTCTGATTCCCCAGCTCTGATTCCCCGCCTCTGACTCCCCGCCTCTGTTTCCCCGCCTCTGATTCCCCGCGTCTGATTCCCCGCCTCTGAGTCCCTTCCTCTGATTCCCCATCTCTGATTCACCACCTCTGATTCACCACCTCTGATTCCCCATCTCTGATTCCCGGCCTCTGATTCCCCACCTCTGATTCCCGGCTCTGATTCCTGGCTTCTGATGCCCGGCCTCTGATTCCCCGCCTCTGATTCACTGCCTCAGATTCTCCACCTTTTATTCCCCACCTCTGATTCCCCATACTGATTCCCCACCTCTGTTTCACTGCCTCTGATTCCCCGCCTCTCATTCCCCATCCCTGATTCCCGGCCTCTGATTCCCCACCTATGATTCCCGGCCTCTGATTCCCGGCCTCTGATTCCCGGCCTCTCATTCCCGGCCTCTCATTCCCGGCCTCTCATTCCCGGCCTCTGATTCCCCACCTCTGATTCCCCATATCTGATTCCCCACCTATGTTTCCCCGCCTCTGATTCGCCGCCTCTGATTCCCCGTGTCTGATTCCCCGCCTCTGATTCACCGCCTCTGATTCCCCGCGTCTGATTCCCTACCTCTGATGCCCCGCCTCTGATTCCCCATCTCTGATTCCCCGCCTCTGATTCCCCGTGTCTGATTCCCTGCCTCTGATTCCCCGCCTCTGATTCCCCGCCTCTGTTTCCCCGCCTCTGATTCCCCGCCTCTGATTCCCCATATCTGATTCCCCGCCTCTGATTCCCCAACTCTGATTCCCCGCCTCTGATTCCCCATATCTGATTCCCGGACTCTGATTCCCCACCTCTGATTCCCAGTCATCTTATTCCTGGCATCTGAATCCCGGCCTCTGATTCCCGGCCTCAGATTCCCCGCCTCAGATTCCCCGCCTCAGATTCCCTGCCTCAGATTCCCCGCCTCAGATTCCCCCCCTCTGTTTCCCCGCCTCTGATTCCCCACCTCTGATTCTCCTCCTCTGATTCTCCTCCTCCGATTCCCTGACTCTGATTACCTGCCTCTCTTGCACTGCCTCTGAGTCCCCGCCCCAATGTAACCACCTCTGTTTCTCTGCCGCCGATTCCCCGCCTCTAATTCCCCACCTCTTTTTCCCCGCCTCAGATTCCTCACCTCTGATTCCCCGCCTCTGTCTCTCCGCCTCTCTTTCGCCTCCACTCTTTCCGCACCTCTCTTTCCCTCCCTCAATTTCAACAACTCTGTTTAATCTGTTTTGAGTCCCCACCTCATTTTGAACACCTCAGTTCAAACCACTACGTTTCGACCCATCTGTTTCCCAGCCTCTGTTTCCCCTCCACTCTTTCCGCTCCTCTCTTTCCGTGCCTCTCTTTCCCACCCACAATTTCAACAACTCTGTTTCATCTGTTCTGTGTCCCTCATTTTCAACACATAAGTTCCAACCACTATGTTTCGCCCATCGCTTTCCCCGCGTCTGTTTATCCGCCTATGTTTACCCGCCTCTGTTTACCCGCCTGTTTCCCCGCCTCTGTTTCCCCGCCTCTGATTCCCCGCCTCTGATTCCCCGCCTCTGATTCCCCGCCTCTGATTCCCCGCCTCTGATTCCCCGCCTCTGATTCCCCGCCTCTGATTCCCCGCCTCTGATTCCCCGCCTCTGATTCCCCGCCTCTGATTCCCCGCCTCTGATTCCCCGCCTCTGATTCCCCGCCTCTGATTCCCCGCCTCTGATACCCCGCCTCTGATTCCCCGCCTCTGATTCCCCGCCTCTGATTCGCAACCTCTGATTCCCCACCTCTGATTCCCCACATCTGATTCCCCGCCTCTGTTTCCCCGCCTCTGATTCCCCGCCTCTGTTTCCCCATATCTGATTCCCCAACTCTGATTCCCCGCCTCTGATTCCCCAGCTCTGATTCCCCGCCTCTGATTCCCCGCGTCTGATTCCCCGCCTCTGATTCCCCGCCTCTGATTCCCCATCTCTGATTCCCCGCCTCTGATTCCCCGCGTCTGATTCCCCGCCTCTGATTCACCGCCTCTGATTCCCCGCGTCTGATTCCCTACCTCTGATGCCCCGCCTCTGATTCCCCGCCACTGATTCCCCATATCTGATTCCCGGCTTCTGATTCCCCAACTCTGATTCCCCGCCTCTGATTCCCCATCTCTGATTCCCGGACTCTGATTCCCCACCTCTGAATCCCAGTCCTCTTATTCCCGGCATCTGTTTCCCGGCCTCTGATTCCCCATCTCTGATTCACCACCTCTGAATCCCCACCTCTGATTCCCCATATCTGATTCCCCGCCTCTGATTCCCCATATCTGATTCCCCGCCTCTGATTCCCCATATCTGATTCCCGGACTCTGATTCCCCACCTCTGATTCCCAGTCGTCTTATTCCTGGCATCTGAATCCCGGCCTCTGATTCCCGGCCTCTGATTCCCTGCCACTTATTCCCCGCCCCTGATTCCCCACCTCTGATTCCCCATATCTGATTCCCCGCCTCTGTTTCCCCGCCTCTGATTCGCCGCCTCTGATACCCCGCCTCTGATTCCCCATCTCTAATTCATCACATCTGATTCCCCACCTCTGCTACCCCATCTCTGATTCACTGCCTCTGATTCGGCACCTCTGATTCCCCATATCTGATTCCCCGCCTCTGTTTCCCCGCCTCTGATTCCCCGCCTCTGTTTCCCCATATCTGATTCCCCGCCTCTGATTCCCCAACTCTGATTCCCCGCCTCTGATTCCCCAGCTCTGATTCCCCACCTCTGATTCCCCGCGTCTGATTCCCCGCGTCTGATTCCCCATCTCTGATTCCCCATCTCTGATTCCCCGCCTCTGATTCCCCGTGTCTGATTCCCTGCCTCTGATTCACCGCCTCTGATTCCCCGCGTCTGATTCCCTACCTCTGATGCCCCGCCTCTGATTCCCCGCCACTGATTCCCCATAACTGATTCCCGGCTTCTGATTCCCCAACTCTGATTCCCCGCCTCTGATTCCCCATCTCTGATTCCCGGACTCTGATTCCCCACCTCTGAATCCCAGTCCTCTTATTCCCGGCATCTGATTCCCGGCCTCTGATTCCCGGCCTCTGATTCCCCGCCTCTGATTCCCCGCCTCTGATTCCCCGCCTCTGATTCCCCGCCTCTGATTCCCCGCCTCTGATTCCCCGCCTCTGATTCCCAAACTCTGATTCCCCGCCTCTGATTCCCCAGCTCTGATTCCCCGCCTCTGATTCCCCATCTCTGATTCACCACCTCTGAATCCCCACCTCTGATTCCCCATATCTGATTCCCCGCCTCTGATTCCCCATATCTGATTCCCCGCCTCTGATTCCCCAACTCTGATTCCCCGCCTCTGATTCCCCAGCTCTGATTCCCCGCCTCTGATTCCCCGCATCTGTTTCCCTGCCTCTGATTCCCCGCCGCTGATTCCCCATCTATGATTCACCACCTCTGATTCCCCACCTCTGATTCCCCAGCTCTGATTCCCCGCCTCTGACTCCCCGCCTCTGTTTCCCCGCCTCTGATTCCCCGCGTCTGATTCCCCGCCTCTGAGTCCCTTCCTCTGATTCCCCATCTCTGATTCACCACCTCTGATTCACCACCTCTGATTCCCCATCTCTGATTCCCGGCCTCTGATTCCCCACCTCTGATTCCCGGCTCTGATTCCTGGCTTCTGATGCCCGGCCTCTGATTCCCCGCCTCTGATTCACTGCCTCAGATTCTCCACCTTTTATTCCCCACCTCTGATTCCCCATACTGATTCCCCACCTCTGTTTCACTGCCTCTGATTCCCCGCCTCTCATTCCCCATCCCTGATTCCCGGCCTCTGATTCCCCACCTATGATTCCCGGCCTCTGATTCCCGGCCTCTGATTCCCGGCCTCTCATTCCCGGCCTCTCATTCCCGGCCTCTCATTCCCGGCCTCTGATTCCCCACCTCTGATTCCCCATATCTGATTCCCCACCTATGTTTCCCCGCCTCTGATTCGCCGCCTCTGATTCCCCGTGTCTGATTCCCCGCCTCTGATTCACCGCCTCTGATTCCCCGCGTCTGATTCCCTACCTCTGATGCCCCGCCTCTGATTCCCCATCTCTGATTCCCCGCCTCTGATTCCCCGTGTCTGATTCCCTGCCTCTGATTCCCCGCCTCTGATTCCCCGCCTCTGTTTCCCCGCCTCTGATTCCCCGCCTCTGATTCCCCATATCTGATTCCCCGCCTCTGATTCCCCAACTCTGATTCCCCGCCTCTGATTCCCCATATCTGATTCCCGGACTCTGATTCCCCACCTCTGATTCCCAGTCATCTTATTCCTGGCATCTGAATCCCGGCCTCTGATTCCCGGCCTCAGATTCCCCGCCTCAGATTCCCCGCCTCAGATTCCCTGCCTCAGATTCCCCGCCTCAGATTCCCCCCCTCTGTTTCCCCGCCTCTGATTCCCCACCTCTGATTCTCCTCCTCTGATTCTCCTCCTCCGATTCCCTGACTCTGATTACCTGCCTCTCTTGCACTGCCTCTGAGTCCCCGCCCCAATGTAACCACCTCTGTTTCTCTGCCGCCGATTCCCCGCCTCTAATTCCCCACCTCTTTTTCCCCGCCTCAGATTCCTCACCTCTGATTCCCCGCCTCTGTCTCTCCGCCTCTCTTTCGCCTCCACTCTTTCCGCACCTCTCTTTCCCTCCCTCAATTTCAACAACTCTGTTTAATCTGTTTTGAGTCCCCACCTCATTTTGAACACCTCAGTTCAAACCACTACGTTTCGACCCATCTGTTTCCCAGCCTCTGTTTCCCCTCCACTCTTTCCGCTCCTCTCTTTCCGTGCCTCTCTTTCCCACCCACAATTTCAACAACTCTGTTTCATCTGTTCTGTGTCCCTCATTTTCAACACATAAGTTCCAACCACTATGTTTCGCCCATCGCTTTCCCCGCGTCTGTTTATCCGCCTATGTTTACCCGCCTCTGTTTACCCGCCTGTTTCCCCGCCTCTGTTTCCCCGCCTCTGATTCCCCGCCTCTGATTCCCCGCCTCTGATTCCCCGCCTCTGATTCCCCGCCTCTGATTCCCCGCCTCTGATTCCCCGCCTCTGATTCCCCGCCTCTGATTCCCCGCCTCTGATTCCCCGCCTCTGATTCCCCGCCTCTGATTCCCCGCCTCTGATTCCCCGCCTCTGATTCCCCGCCTCTGATACCCCGCCTCTGATTCCCCGCCTCTGATTCCCCGCCTCTGATTCGCAACCTCTGATTCCCCACCTCTGATTCCCCACATCTGATTCCCCGCCTCTGTTTCCCCGCCTCTGATTCCCCGCCTCTGTTTCCCCATATCTGATTCCCCAACTCTGATTCCCCGCCTCTGATTCCCCAGCTCTGATTCCCCGCCTCTGATTCCCCGCGTCTGATTCCCCGCCTCTGATTCCCCGCCTCTGATTCCCCATCTCTGATTCCCCGCCTCTGATTCCCCGCGTCTGATTCCCCGCCTCTGATTCACCGCCTCTGATTCCCCGCGTCTGATTCCCTACCTCTGATGCCCCGCCTCTGATTCCCCGCCACTGATTCCCCATATCTGATTCCCGGCTTCTGATTCCCCAACTCTGATTCCCCGCCTCTGATTCCCCATCTCTGATTCCCGGACTCTGATTCCCCACCTCTGAATCCCAGTCCTCTTATTCCCGGCATCTGTTTCCCGGCCTCTGATTCCCGTCCTCTGATTCCCTGCCTCTGATTCCCCGCCTCTGATTCCCCACCTCTGATTCCCCGCCTCTGATTCCCCAGCTCTGATTCCCCGCCTCTGATTCCCCAGCTCTGATTCCCCGCCTCTGATTCCCCATCTCTGATTCACCACCTCTGAATCCCCACCTCTGATTCCCCATATCTGATTCCCCGCCTCTGATTCCCCATATCTGATTCCCCGCCTCTGATTCCCCAACTCTGATTCCCCGCCTCTGATTCCCCAGCTCTGATTCCCCGCCTCTGATTCCCCGCATCTGTTTCCCTGCCTCTGATTCCCCGCCGCTGATTCCCCATCTATGATTCACCACCTCTGATTCCCCACCTCTGATTCCCCAGCTCTGATTCCCCGCCTCTGACTCCCCGCCTCTGTTTCCCCGCCTCTGATTCCCCGCGTCTGATTCCCCGCCTCTGAGTCCCTTCCTCTGATTCCCCATCTCTGATTCACCACCTCTGATTCACCACCTCTGATTCCCCATCTCTGATTCCCGGCCTCTGATTCCCCACCTCTGATTCCCGGCTCTGATTCCTGGCTTCTGATGCCCGGCCTCTGATTCCCCGCCTCTGATTCACTGCCTCAGATTCTCCACCTTTTATTCCCCACCTCTGATTCCCCATACTGATTCCCCACCTCTGTTTCACTGCCTCTGATTCCCCGCCTCTCATTCCCCATCCCTGATTCCCGGCCTCTGATTCCCCACCTATGATTCCCGGCCTCTGATTCCCGGCCTCTCATTTCCGGCCTCTCATTCCCGGCCTCTCATTCCCGGCCTCTGATTCCCCGCTTCTGATTCCCCGCCTCTGATTCCCTGCCACTGATTCCCCATCTCTGATTCCCCACCTCTGATTCCCCATATCTGATTCCCCACCTATGTTTCCCCGCCTCTGATTCCCCGCTTCTGATTCGCAACCTCTGATTCCCCACCTCTGATTCCCCATATCTGATTCCCCGCCTCTGATTCGCAACCTCTGATTCCCCACCTCTGATTCCCCATATCTGATTCCCCACCTATGTTTCCCCGCCTCTGATTCCCTCCCTCTGATTCGCAACCTCTGATTCCCCACCTCTGATTCCCCATATCTAATTCCCCGCCTCTGATTCCCCAACTCTGATTCCCCACCTCTGATTCCCCAGCTCTGATTCCCCGCCTCTGATTCCCCGCGTCTGATTCTCTGCCTCTGATTCCCCGCCTCTGATTCCCAATCTCTGATTCGCCGCCTCTGATTCCCCGTGTCTGATTCCCCGCCTCTGATTCACCGCCTCTGATTCCCCGCGTCTGATTCCCTACCTCTGATGCCCCGCCTCTGATTCCCCATCTCTGATTCCCCGTCTCTGATTCCCCGCCTCTGATTCCCCGTGTCTGATTCCCTGCCTCTGATTCCCCGCCTCTGATTCCCCGCCTCTGTTTCCCCGCCTCTGATTCCCCGCCTCTGATTCCCCATATCTGATTCCCCGCCTCTGATTCCCCAACTCTGATTCCCCGCCTCTGATTCCCCATATCTGATTCCCGGACTCTGATTCCCCACCTCTGATTCCCAGTCGTCTTATTCCTGGCATCTGAATCCCGGCCTCTGATTCCCGGCCTCTGATTCCCTGCCACTTATTCCCCGCCCCTGATTCCCCACCTCTGATTCCCCATATCTGATTCCCCGCCTCTGTTTCCCCGCCTCTGATTCGCCGCCTCTGATACCCCGCCTCTGATTCCCCATCTCTAATTCATCACATCTGATTCCCCACCTCTGCTACCCCATCTCTGATTCACTGCCTCTGATTCGGCACCTCTGATTCCCCATATCTGTTTCCCCGCCTCTGTTTCCCCGCCTCTGATTCCCCGCCTCTGTTTCCCCATATCTGATTCCCCGCCTCTGATTCCCCAACTCTGATTCCCCGCCTCTGATTCCCCAGCTCTGATTCCCCGCCTCTGATTCCCCGCGTCTGATTCCCCGCGTCTGATTCCCCGCGTCTGATTCCCCGCCTCTGATTCCCCGCCTCTGATTCCCCATCTCTGATTCCCCATCTCTGATTCCCCGCCTCTGATTCCCCGTGTCTGATTCCCTGCCTCTGATTCACCGCCTCTGATTCCCCGCGTCTGATTCCCTACCTCTGATGCCCCGCCTCTGATTCCCCGCCACTGATTCCCCATAACTGATTCCCGGCTTCTGATTCCCCAACTCTGATTCCCCGCCTCTGATTCCCCATCTCTGATTCCCGGACTCTGATTCCCCACCTCTGAATCCCAGTCCTCTTATTCCCGGCATCTGATTCCCGGCCTCTGATTCCCGGCCTCTGATTCCCCGCCTCTGATTCCCCGCCTCTGATTCCCCGCCTCTGATTCCCCGCCTCTGATTCCCCGCCTCTGATTCCCCGCCTCTGATTCCCCGCCTCTGATTCCCAAACTCTGATTCCCCGCCTCTGATTCCCCAGCTCTGATTCCCCGCCTCTGATTCCCCATCTCTGATTCACCACCTCTGAATCCCCACCTCTGATTCCCCATATCTGATTCCCCGCCTCTGATTCCCCATATCTGATTCCCCGCCTCTGATTCCCCAACTCTGATTCCCCGCCTCTGATTCCCCAGCTCTGATTCCCCGCCTCTGATTCCCCGCATCTGTTTCCCTGCCTCTGATTCCCCGCCGCTGATTCCCCATCTATGATTCACCACCTCTGATTCCCCACCTCTGATTCCCCAGCTCTGATTCCCCGCCTCTGACTCCCCGCCTCTGTTTCCCCGCCTCTGATTCCCCGCGTCTGATTCCCCGCCTCTGAGTCCCTTCCTCTGATTCCCCATCTCTGATTCACCACCTCTGATTCACCACCTCTGATTCCCCATCTCTGATTCCCGGCCTCTGATTCCCCACCTCTGATTCCCGGCTCTGATTCCTGGCTTCTGATGCCCGGCCTCTGATTCCCCGCCTCTGATTCACTGCCTCAGATTCTCCACCTTTTATTCCCCACCTCTGATTCCCCATACTGATTCCCCACCTCTGTTTCACTGCCTCTGATTCCCCGCCTCTCATTCCCCATCCCTGATTCCCGGCCTCTGATTCCCCACCTATGATTCCCGGCCTCTTATTCCCGGCCTCTGATTCCCGGCCTCTCATTCCCGGCCTCTCATTCCCGGCCTCTCATTCCCGGCCTCTCATTCCCGGCCTCTGATTCCCCACCTCTGATTCCCCATATCTGATTCCCCACCTATGTTTCCCCGCCTCTGATTCGCCGCCTCTGATTCCCCGTGTCTGATTCCCCGCCTCTGATTCACCGCCTCTGATTCCCCGCGTCTGATTCCCTACCTCTGATGCCCCGCCTCTGATTCCCCATCTCTGATTCCCCGCCTCTGATTCCCCGTGTCTGATTCCCTGCCTCTGATTCCCCGCCTCTGTTTCCCCGCCTCTGATTCCCCGCCTCTGATTCCCCATATCTGATTCCCCGCCTCTGATTCCCCAACTCTGATTCCCCGCCTCTGATTCCCCATATCTGATTCCCGGACTCTGATTCCCCACCTCTGATTCCCAGTCGTCTTATTCCTGGCATCTGAATCCCGGCCTCTGATTCCCGGCCTCTGATTCCCTGCCACTTATTCCCCGCCCCTGATTCCCCACCTCTGATTCCCCACATCTGATTCCCCGCCTCTGTTTCCCCGCCTCTGATTCGCCGCCTCTGATTCGGCACCTCTGATTCCCCATATCTGATTCCCCGCCTCTGATTCCCCGCCTCTGATTCCCTGCCACTGATTCCCCACCCCTTATTCCCCACTTCTGATTACCCATATCTGATTCCCCGCCGCTTTTTCCCTGCCTCTGATTCCCCGCCTCTGATTCCCCACCTCTGATTCCCCATCTCTGATTCCGCACATCCGATTCCCTGCCTCTGATACCCCGTCTCTGATTCCCCGCCTCTGTTTCCCTGCCTCTGATTCGCAACCTCTGATTCCCCACCTCTGATTCCCCATATCTGATTCCCCGCCTCTGTTTCCCCGCCTCTGATTCCCCGCCTCTGTTTCCCCATATCTGATTCCCCGCCTCTGATTCCCCAACTCTGATTCCCCGCCTCTGATTCCCCAGCTCTGATTCCCCGCCTCTGATTCCCCGCGTCTGATTCGCTGCCTCTGATTCCCCGCCTCTGATTCCCCATCTCTGATTCCCCGCCTCTGATTCCCCGCGTCTGAATCCCTGCCTCTGATTCCCCGCCTCTCATTCCCCGCCTCTGTTTCCCCGCCTCTGATTCCCCGCCTCTGATTCCCCATATCTGATTCCCCGCTTCTGATTCCCCAACTCTGATTCCCCGCCTCTGATTCACCATCTCTGATTCCCGGACTCTGATTCCCCACCTCTGAATCCCAGTGCTCTTATTCCCGGCCTCTGATTGCTGGCCTCTGATTCCCGGCCTCTGATTCCCTGCCACTGATTCCCCGCCCCTGATTCCCCACCTCTGATTCCCCATATCTGATTCCCCGCCTCTGATTCCCTGCCTCTGATTCCCCGCCTCTGATTCCCCACCTCTGATTCCCAAACTCTGATTCCCCGCCTCTGATTCCCCAGCTCTGATTCCCCGCGTCTGATTCCCCGCGTCTGATTCCCCGCGTCTGATTCCCTGCCTCTGATTCCCCGCCTCTGATTCCCCGCCTCTGATTCCCCATCTCTGATTCACCACCTCTGAATCCCCACCTCTGATTCCCCGCTTCTGTTTCCCCACCTCTGATTCCCCGCCTCTGATTCCCCATATCTGATTCCCCGCCTCTGATTCCCCAACTCTGATTCCCCGCCTCTGATTCCCCAGCTCTGATTCCCCGCCTCTGATTCCCCACGTCTGATTCCCTGCCTCTGATTCCCCGCCTCTGATTCCCCATCTATGATTCACCACCTCTGATTCCCCACCTCTGATTCCCCATATCTGACTCCCCGCCTCTGTTTCCCCGCGTCTGATTCCCCGCGTCTCATTCCCCGCCTCTGAGTCCCTTCCTCTGATTCCCCATCTCTGATTCACCACCTCTGATTCCCCATCTCTGATTCCCGGCCTCTGATTCCCCACCTCTGATTCCCGGCTCTGATTCCTGGCTTCTGATGCCCGGCCTCTGATTCCCCGCCTCTGATTCCCTGCCTCAGATTCTCCACCTCTTATTCCCCACCTCTGATTCCCCATACTGATTCCCCACCTCTGTTTCACCGCCTCTGATTCCCCGCCTCTGATTCCCCATCTCTGATTTACAACCTCTGAATCCCCGCGTCTGATTCACCACCGCTGATTCCCCTCCTCTGATTCCCCATCCCTGATTCCCGGCCTCTGATTCCCCACCTATGATTCCCGGCCTCTGATTCCCGGCCTCTCATTCCCGGCCTCTCAATCCCGGCCTCTGATTCCCGGCCTCTGATTCCCCGCCTCTGATTCCCCGCCTCTGATTCCCTGCCACTGATTCCCCATCTCTGATTCCCCACCTCTGATTCCCCATATCTGATTCCCCATCTATGTTTCCCCGCCTCTGATTCCCCGCCTCTGATTCGCAACCTCTGATTCCCCACCTCTGATTCCCCAACTCTGATTCCCCGCGTCTGATTCCCTGCCTCTGATTCACCACCTCTGAATCCCCACCTCTGATTCCCCATATCTGACTCCCCGCCTCTGATTCCCCAACTCTGATTCCCCGCCTCTGATTCCCCGCCTCTGATTCCCCGCCTCTGATTCCCCGCCTCTGATTCCCCGCCTCTGATTCCCCGCCTCTGATTCCCCGCCTCTGATTCCCCGCCTCTGATTCCCCGCCTCTGATTCCCCGCAACTGATTCCCCGCCTCTGAATCCCCGCCTCTGAATCCTCACCTCCAATTCCCTGCCTCTGAGTCCCCACCTCTCTTTCCCCTCCTCTCTTTCTGTGCTTCTCTTTCCCTCCCTCAATTTCAACAACTCTGTTTCATCTGTTCTGTGTCCCTCATTTTCAACACATAAGTTCCAACCACTATGTTTCGCCCATCGCTTTCCCCGCGTCTGTTTATCCGCCTATGTTTACCCGCCTCTGTTTACCCGCCTGTTTCCCCGCCTCTGATTCCCCACCTCTGATTCCCCGCCTCTGATTCCCCACCTCTGATTCTCCGCCTCTGATTCCCCGCCTCTGATTCCCCGCCTCTGATTCCCCGCCTCTGATTCCCCGCCTCTGATTCCCCGCCTCTGATTCCCCGCCTCTGATTCCCCGCCTCTGATTCCCCGCCTCTGATTCCCCGCCTCTGATTCCCCGCCTCTGATTCCCCGCCTCTGATTCCCCGCCTCTGATTCCCCGCCTCTGATTCCCCGCCTCTGATTCCCCGCCTCTGATTCCCCGCCTCTGATTCCCCGCCTCTGATTCCCCGCCTCTGATTCCCCGCCTCTCTTGCCCTGCCTCTATTTCAGAGCCTCTTTCTCTGCATTTTTTTCCCCACATCTCTTTTCCCCCCTCTGATTCCCCGCCTTTCAATCTACGCCTCTTTCCCGGCCTCTCTTTCCCCAAATTTCTTTCTCCACCTCTGATTCCCCGCTTCTAATTCCCGGCCTCTAATTCCTGGCCTCTCTTTCCCCACATCTCTTTCCCTGACTCTGATACCACGCCTCGGATTACCAGCATCTGATACCCCGCCTCTCTTTCCCTGCCTTTATTTCCGTGCCTCTTCCTCTGCCTCTCTTTCCCCACATCTCTTTTCCCGCCTCTGATTCCCCGCCTCTGAATACGCGCATCTGATTCCCAACCTCAGATTCCCCGCCTCAGATTCCCCGCCTCAGATTCCCCGCCTCAGATTCCCCGCCTCAGATTCCCCGCCTCAGATTCCCCGCCTCAGATTCCCCGCCTCAGATTCCCCGCCTCAGATTCCCCGCCTCAGATTCCCCGCCTCAGATTCCCCGCCTCAGATTCCCCGCCTCAGATTCCCCGCCTCAGATTCCCCGCCTCAGATTCCCCGCCTCAGATTCCCCGCCTCAGATTCCCCGCCTCAGATTCCCCGCCTCAGATTCCCCGCCTCAGATTCCCCGCCTCAGATTCCCCGCCTCAGATTCCCCGCCTCAGATTCCCCGCCTCAGATTCCCCGCCTCAGATTCCCCGCCTCAGACTCCCCGCCTCAGACTCCCCGCCTCAGACTCCCCGCCTCAGACTCCCCGCCTCAGACTCCCCGCCTCAGACTCCCCGCCTCAGACTCCCCGCCTCAGACTCCCCGCCTCAGATTCCCCGCCTCAGATTCCCCGCCTCAGATTCCCCGCCTCAGATTCCCCGCCTCAGATTCCCCGCCTCAGATTCCCCGCCTCAGATTCCCCGCCTCAGATTCCCCGCCTCAGATTCCCCGCCTCAGATTCCCCGCCTCAGATTCCCCGCCTCAGATTCCCCGCCTCAGATTCCCCGCCTCAGATTCCCCGCCTCAGATTCCCCGCCTCAGATTCCCCGCCTCAGATTCCCCGCCTCAGATTCCCCGCCTCAGATTCCCCGCCTCAGATTCCCCGCCTCAGATTCCCCGCCTCAGATTCCCCGCCTCAGATTCCCCGCCTCAGATTCCCCGCCTCAGATTCCCCGCCTCAGATTCCCCGCCTCAGATTCCCCGCCTCAGATTCCCCGCCTCATATTCCCCCCCTCTGTTTCCCCGCCTCTGATTCCCCACCTCTGATTCTCCTCCTCTGATTCTCCTCCTCCGATTCCCTGACTCTGATTACCTGCCTCTCTTGCACTGCCTCTGAGTCCCCGCCCCAATGTAACCACCTCTGTTTCTCTGCCGCCGATTCCCCGCCTCTAATTCCCCACCTCTTTTTCCCCGCCTCAGATTCCTCACCTCTGATTCCCCGCCTCTGTCTCTCCGCCTCTCTTTCGCCTCCACTCTTTCCGCACCTCTCTTTCCCTCCCTCAATTTCAACAACTCTGTTTAATCTGTTTTGAGTCCCCACCTCATTTTGAACACCTCAGTTCAAACCACTACGTTTCGACCCATCTGTTTCCCAGCCTCTGTTTCCCCTCCACTCTTTCCGCTCCTCTCTTTCCGTGCCTCTCTTTCCCACCCACAATTTCAACAAGTCTGTTTCATCTGTTCTGTGCCCCTTCCTCATTTTCAACACATAGGTTCCAACCACTATGTTTCGCCCATCTGTTCACCCGCCTCTGTTTAACTGCCTATGTACACCCGGCTGTTTGCCAGCCTCTGTTTGCCCGCCTCTGTTTGCCCGCCTCTGTTTGCCCGCCTCTGATTCCCCGCCTCTGATTCCCCGCCTCTGATTCCCCGCCTCTGATTCCCCGCCTCTGATTCCCCGCCTCTGATTCCCCGCCTCTGATTCCCCGCCTCTGATTCCCCGCCTCTGATTCCCCGCCTCCAATTCCCTGCCTCTGAGTCCCCACCTCTCTTTCCCCTCCTCTCTTTCCGTGCTTCTCTTTCCCTCCTTCAATTTCAACAACTCTGTTTCATCTGTTCTGTGTCCCTCATTTTCAACAAATAAGTTCCAACCACTATGTTTCGCCCATCGCTTTCCCCGCGTCTGTTTATCCGCCTATGTTTACCCGCCTCTGTTTACCCGCCTGTTTCCCCGCCTCTGATTCCCCGCCTCTGATTCCCCGCCTCTGATTCCCCGCCTCTGATTCCCCGCCTCTGATTCCCCGCCTCTGATTCCCCGCCTCTGATTCCCCGCCTCTGATTCCCCGCCTCTGATTCCCCGCCTCTGATTCCCCGCCTCTGATTCCCCGCCTCTGATTCCCCGCCTCTGATTCCCCGCCTCTGATTCCCCGCCTCTGATATCCCGCCTCTGATTCCCCGCCTCTGATTCGCAACCTCTGATTCCCCACCTCTGATTCCCCATATCTGATTCCCCGCCTCTGTTTCCCCGCCTCTGATTCCCCGCCTCTGTTTCCCCATATCTGATTCCCCGCCTCTGATTCCGCAACTCTGATTCCCCGCCTCTGATTCCCCAGCTCTGATTCCCCGCCTCTGATTCCCCGCGTCTGATTCCCCGCCTCTGATTCCCCATCTCTGATTCCCCGCCTCTGATTCCCCGTGTCTGATTCCCTGCCTCTGATTCACCGCCTCTGATTCCCCGCGTCTGATTCCCTACCTCTGATGCCCCGCCTCTGATTCCCCGCCACTGATTCCCCATATCTGATTCCCGGCTTCTGATTCCCCAACTCTGATTCCCCAACTCTGATTCCCCGCCTCTGATTCCCCATCTCTGATTCCCGGACTCTGATTCCCCACCTCTGAATCCCAGTCCTCTTATTCCCGGCATCTGATTCCCGGCCTCTGATTCCCCGCCTCTGATTCCCCGCCTCTGATTCCCCGCCTCTGATTCCCCGCCTCTGATTCCCCGCCTCTGATTCCCAAACTCTGATTCCCCGCCTCTGATTCCCCAGCTCTGATTCCCCGCCTCTGATTCCCCATCTCTGATTCACCACCTCTGAATCCCCACCTCTGATTCCCCATATCTGATTCCCCGCCTCTGATTCCCCATATCTGATTCCCCGCCTCTGATTCCCCATATCTGATTCCCGGACTCTGATTACCCACCTCTGATTCCCAGTCGTCTTATTCCTGGCATCTGAATCCCGGCCTCAGATTCCCCGCCTCAGATTCCCCGCCTCAGACTCCCCGCCTCAGACTCCCCGCCTCAGACTCCCCGCCTCAGACTCCCCGCCTCAGACTCCCCGCCTCAGATTCCCCGCCTCAGATTCCCCGCCTCAGATTCCCCGCCTCAGATTCCCCGCCTCAGATTCCCCGCCTCAGATTACCCGCCTCAGATTCCCCGCCTCAGATTCCCCGCCTCAGATTCCCCGCCTCAGATTCCCCGCCTCAGATTCCCCGCCTCAGATTCCCCGCCTCAGATTCCCCGCCTCAGATTCCCCGCCTCAGATTCCCCGCCTCAGATTCCCCGCCTCAGATTCCCCGCCTCAGATTCCCCGCCTCAGATTCCCCGCCTCAGATTCCCCGCCTCAGATTCCCCGCCTCAGATTCCCCGCCTCAGATTCCCCGCCTCAGATTCCCCGCCTCAGATTCCCCGCCTCAGATTCCCCGCCTCAGATTCCCCGCCTCAGATTCCCCGCCTCATATTCCCCCCCTCTGTTTCCCCGCCTCTGATTCCCCACCTCTGATTCTCCTCCTCTGATTCTCCTCCTCCGATTCCCTGACTCTGATTACCTGCCTCTCTTGCACTGCCTCTGAGTCCCCGCCCCAATGTAACCACCTCTGTTTCTCTGCCGCCGATTCCCCGCCTCTAATTCCCCACCTCTTTTTCCCCGCCTCAGATTCCTCACCTCTGATTCCCCGCCTCTGTCTCTCCGCCTCTCTTTCGCCTCCACTCTTTCCGCACCTCTCTTTCCCTCCCTCAATTTCAACAACTCTGTTTAATCTGTTTTGAGTCCCCACCTCATTTTGAACACCTCAGTTCAAACCACTACGTTTCGACCCATCTGTTTCCCAGCCTCTGTTTCCCCTCCACTCTTTCCGCTCCTCTCTTTCCGTGCCTCTCTTTCCCACCCACAATTTCAACAACTCTGTTTCATCTGTTCTGTGCCCCTTCCTCATTTTCAACACATAGGTTCCAACCACTATGTTTCGCCCATCTGTTCACCCGCCTCTGTTTAACTGCCTATGTACACCCGGCTGTTTGCCAGCCTCTGTTTGCCCGCCTCTGTTTGCCCGCCTCTGTTTGCCCGCCTCTGATTCCCCGCCTCTGATTCCCCGCCTCTGATTCCCCGCCTCTGATTCCCCGCCTCTGATTCCCCGCCTCTGATTCCCCGCCTCTGATTCCCCGCCTCTGATTCCCCGCCTCTGATTCCCCGCCTCTGATTCCCCGCCTCTGATTCCCCGCCTCCAATTCCCTGCCTCTGAGTCCCCACCTCTCTTTCCCCTCCTCTCTTTCCGTGCTTCTCTTTCCCTCCTTCAATTTCAACAACTCTGTTTCATCTGTTCTGTGTCCCTCATTTTCAACAAATAAGTTCCAACCACTATGTTTCGCCCATCGCTTTCCCCGCGTCTGTTTATCCGCCTATGTTTACCCGCCTCTGTTTACCCGCCTGTTTCCCCGCCTCTGATTCCCCGCCTCTGATTCCCCGCCTCTGATTCCCCGCCTCTGATTCCCCGCCTCTGATTCCCCGCCTCTGATTCCCCGCCTCTGATTCCCCGCCTCTGATTCCCCGCCTCTGATTCCCCGCCTCTGATTCCCCGCCTCTGATTCCCCGCCTCTGATTCCCCGCCTCTGATTCCCCGCCTCTGATTCCCCGCCTCTGATTCCCCGCCTCTGATTCCCCGCCTCTGATATCCCGCCTCTGATTCCCCGCCTCTGATTCCCCGCCTCTGATTCGCAACCTCTGATTCCCCACCTCTGATTCCCCATATCTGATTCCCCGCCTCTGATTCCCCGCCTCTGATTCCCCGCCTCTGATATCCCGCCTCTGATTCCCCGCCTCTGATTCCCCGCCTCTGATTCGCAACCTCTGATTCCCCGCCTCTGTTTCCCCATATCTGATTCCGCGCCTCTGATTCCGCAACTCTGATTCCCCGCCTCTGATTCCCCAGCTCTGATTCCCCGCCTCTGATTCCCCGCGTCTGATTCCCCGCCTCTGATTCCCCGCCTCTGATTCCCCATCTCTGATTCCCCGCCTCTGATTCCCCGTGTCTGATTCCCTGCCTCTGATTCACCGCCTCTGATTCCCCGCGTCTGATTCCCTACCTCTGATGCCCCGCCTCTGATTCCCCGCCACTGATTCCCCATATCTGATTCCCGGCTTCTGATTCCCCAACTCTGATTCCCCAGCTCTGATTCCCCGCCTCTGATTCCCCGCGTCTGATTCCCCGCCTCTGATTCCCCGCCTCTGATTCCCCATCTCTGATTCCCCATCTCTGATTCCCGGACTCTGATTCCCCACCTCTGAATCCCAGTCCTCTTATTCCCGGCATCTGATTCCCGGCCTCTGATTCCCCGCCTCAGATTCCCCGCCTCTGATTCCCCGCCTCTGATTCCCCGCCTCTGATTCCCCGCCTCTGATTCCCAAACTCTGATTCCCCGCCTCTGATTCCCCATCTCTGATTCACCACCTCTGAATCCCCACCTCTGATTCCCCATATCTGATTCCCCGCCTCTGATTCCCCATATCTGATTCCCCGCCTCTGATTCCCCATATCTGATTCCCGGACTCTGATTCCCCACCTCTGATTCCCAGTCGTCTTATTCCTGGCATCTGAATCCCGGCCTCTGATTCCCGGCCTCTGATTCCCTGCCACTTATTCCCCGCCCCTGATTCCCCACCTCTGATTCCCCATATCTGATTCCCCGCCTCTGTTTCCCCGCCTCTGATTCGCCGCCTCTGATACCCCGCCGCTGATTCCCCATCTCTAATTCATCACATCTGATTCCCCACCTCTGCTACCCCATCTCTGATTCACTGCCTCTGATTCGGCACCTCTGATTCCCCATATCTGATTCCCCGCCTCTGTTTCCCCGCCTCTGATTCCCCGCCTCTGTTTCCCCATATCTGATTCCCCGCCTCTGATTCCCCAACTCTGATTCCCCGCCTCTGATTCCCCAGCTCTGATTCCCCACCTCTGATTCCCCGCGTCTGATTCCCCGCGTCTGATTCCCCATCTCTGATTCCCCATCTCTGATTCCCCGCCTCTGATTCCCCGTGTCTGATTCCCTGCCTCTGATTCACCGCCTCTGATTCCCCGCGTCTGATTCCCTACCTCTGATGCCCCGCCTCTGATTCCCCGCCACTGATTCCCCATAACTGATTCCCGGCTTCTGATTCCCCAACTCTGATTCCCCGCCTCTGATTCCCCATCTCTGATTCCCGGACTCTGATTCCCCACCTCTGAATCCCAGTCCTCTTATTCCCGGCATCTGATTCCCGGCCTCTGATTCCCGGCCTCTGATTCCCCGCCTCTGATTCCCCGCCTCTGATTCCCCGCCTCTGATTCCCCGCCTCTGATTCCCCGCCTCTGATTCCCCGCCTCTGATTCCCAAACTCTGATTCCCCGCCTCTGATTCCCCAGCTCTGATTCCCCGCCTCTGATTCCCCATCTCTGATTCACCACCTCTGAATCCCCACCTCTGATTCCCCATATCTGATTCCCCGCCTCTGATTCCCCATATCTGATTCCCCGCCTCTGATTCCCCAACTCTGATTCCCCGCCTCTGATTCCCCAGCTCTGATTCCCCGCCTCTGATTCCCCGCATCTGTTTCCCTGCCTCTGATTCCCCGCCGCTGATTCCCCATCTATGATTCACCACCTCTGATTCCCCACCTCTGATTCCCCAGCTCTGATTCCCCGCCTCTGACTCCCCGCCTCTGTTTCCCCGCCTCTGATTCCCCGCGTCTGATTCCCCGCCTCTGAGTCCCTTCCTCTGATTCCCCATCTCTGATTCACCACCTCTGATTCACCACCTCTGATTCCCCATCTCTGATTCCCGGCCTCTGATTCCCCACCTCTGATTCCCGGCTCTGATTCCTGGCTTCTGATGCCCGGCCTCTGATTCCCCGCCTCTGATTCACTGCCTCAGATTCTCCACCTTTTATTCCCCACCTCTGATTCCCCATACTGATTCCCCACCTCTGTTTCACTGCCTCTGATTCCCCGCCTCTCATTCCCCATCCCTGATTCCCGGCCTCTGATTCCCCACCTATGATTCCCGGCCTCTGATTCCCGGCCTCTGATTCCCGGCCTCTCATTCCCGGCCTCTCATTCCCGGCCTCTCATTCCCGGCCTCTGATTCCCCACCTCTGATTCCCCATATCTGATTCCCCACCTATGTTTCCCCGCCTCTGATTCGCCGCCTCTGATTCCCCGTGTCTGATTCCCCGCCTCTGATTCACCGCCTCTGATTCCCCGCGTCTGATTCCCTACCTCTGATGCCCCGCCTCTGATTCCCCATCTCTGATTCCCCGCCTCTGATTCCCCGTGTCTGATTCCCTGCCTCTGATTCCCCGCCTCTGTTTCCCCGCCTCTGATTCCCCGCCTCTGATTCCCCATATCTGATTCCCCGCCTCTGATTCCCCAACTCTGATTCCCCGCCTCTGATTCCCCATATCTGATTCCCGGACTCTGATTCCCCACCTCTGATTCCCAGTCATCTTATTCCTGGCATCTGAATCCCGGCCTCTGATTCCCGGCCTCTGATTCCCTGCCACTTATTCCCCGCCCCTGATTCCCCACCTCTGATTCCCCACATCTGATTCCCCGCCTCTGTTTCCCCGCCTCTGATTCGCCGCCTCTGATACCCCGCCTCTGATTCCCCATCTCTAATTCATCACATCTGATTCCCCACCTCTGCTACCCCATCTCTGATTCACTGCCTCTGATTCGGCACCTCTGATTCCCCATATCTGATTCCCCGCCTCTGATTCCCCGCCTCTGATTCCCTGCCACTGATTCCCCGCCCCTTATTCCCCACTTCTGATTACCCATATCTGATTCCCCGCCGCTTTTTCCCCGCCTCTGATTCCCCGCCTCTGATTCCCCACCTCTGATTCCCCATCTCTGATTCCGCACATCCGATTCCCTGCCTCTGATACACCGCCTCTGATTCCCCGCCTCTGATTCCCTGCCTCTGATTCGCAACCTCTGATTCCCCACCTCTGATTCCCCATATCTGATTCCCCGCCTCTGTTTCCCCGCCTCTGATTCCCCGCCTCTGTTTCCCCATATCTGATTCCCCGCCTCTGATTCCCCAACTCTGATTCCCCGCCTCTGATTCCCCAACTCTGATTCCCCGCCTCTGATTCCCCAGCTCTGATTCCCCGCCTCTGATTCCCCGCGTCTGATTCGCTGCCTCTGATTCCCCGCCTCTGATTCCCCATCTCTGATTCCCCGCCTCTGATTCCCCGCGTCTGAATCCCTGCCTCTGATTCCCCGCCTCTCATTCCCCGCCTCTGTTTCCCCGCCTCTGATTCCCCGCCTCTGATTCCCCATATCTGATTCCCCGCTTCTGATTCCCCGCTTCTGATTCCCCAACTCTGATTCCCCGCCTCTGATTCCCCATCTCTGATTCCCGGACTCTGATTCCCCACCTCTGAATCCCAGTGCTCTTATTCCCGGCCTCTGATTGCTGGCCTCTGATTCCCGGCCTCTGATTCCCTGCCACTGATTCCCTGCCACTGATTCCCCGCACATGATTCCCCACCTCTGATTCCCCATATCTGATTCCCCGCCTCTGATTCCCTGCCTCTGATTCCCCGCCTCTGATTCCCCGCCTCTGATTCCCAAACTCTGATTCCCCGCCTCTGATTCCCCAGCTCTGATTCCCCGCGTCTGATTCCCCGCGTCTGATTCCCCGCGTCTGATTCCCCGCCTCTGATTCCCCGCCTCTGATTCCCCATCTCTGATTCACCACCTCTGAATCCCCACCTCTGATTCCCCGCCTCTGTTTCCCCACCTCTGATTCCCCGCCTCTGATTCCCCATATCTGATTCCCCGCCTCTGATTCCCCAACTCTGATTCCCCGCCTCTGATTCCCCAGCTCTGATTCCCCGCCTCTGATTCCCCGCGTCTGATTCCCTGCCTCTGATTCCCCGCCTCTGATTCCCCATCTATGATTCACCACCTCTGATTCCCCACCTCTGATTCCCCATATCTGACTCCCCGCCTCTGTTTCCCCGCGTCTGATTCCCCGCGTCTCATTCCCCGCCTCTGAGTCCCTTCCTCTGATTCCCCATCTCTGATTCACCACCTCTGATTCCCCATCTCTGATTCCCGGCCTCTGATTCCCCACCTCTGATTCCCGGCTCTGATTCCTGGCTTCTGATGCCCGGCCTCTGATTCCCCGCCTCTGATTCCCTGCCTCAGATTCTCCACCTCTTATTCCCCACCTCTGATTCCCCATACTGATTCCCCACCTCTGTTTCACCGCCTCTGATTCCCCATCTCTGATTCCCGGCCTCTGATTCCCCACCTCTGATTCCCGGCTCTGATTCCCGGCCTCTAATTCCCGGCCTCTCTTTCCCCACATCTCTTTCCCTGACTCTGATACCACGCCTCGGATTACCAGCATCTGATACCCCGCCTCTCTTTCCCTGCCTCTATTTCCGTGCCTCTTCCTCTGCCTCTCTTTCCCCACATCTCTTTTCCCGCCTCTGATTCCCCGCCTCTGAATACGCGCCTCTGATTCCCAACCTCAGATTCCCCGCCTCAGATTCCCCGCCTCAGATTCCCCGCCTCAGATTCCCCGCCTCAGATTCCCCGCCTCAGATTCCCCGCCTCAGATTCCCCGCCTCAGATTCCCCGCCTCAGATTCCCCGCCTCAGATTCCCCGCCTCAGATTCCCCGCCTCAGATTCCCCGCCTCAGATTCCCCGCCTCAGATTCCCCGCCTCAGATTCCCCGCCTCAGATTCCCCGCCTCAGATTCCCCGCCTCAGATTCCCCGCCTCAGATTCCCCGCCTCAGATTCCCCGCCTCAGACTCCCCGCCTCAGACTCCCCGCCTCAGACTCCCCGCCTCAGACTCCCCGCCTCAGACTCCCCGCCTCAGACTCCCCGCCTCAGATTCCCCGCCTCAGATTCCCCGCCTCAGATTCCTCGCCTCAGATTCCCCGCCTCAGATTCCCCGCCTCAGATTCCCCGCCTCAGATTCCCCGCCTCAGATTCCCCGCCTCAGATTCCCCGCCTCAGATTCCCCGCCTCAGATTCCCCGCCTCAGATTCCCCGCCTCAGATTCCCCGCCTCAGATTCCCCGCCTCAGATTCCCCGCCTCAGATTCCCCGCCTCAGATTCCCCGCCTCAGATTCCCCGCCTCAGATTCCCCGCCTCAGATTCCCCGCCTCAGATTCCCCGCCTCAGATTCCCCGCCTCAGATTCCCCGCCTCAGATTCCCCGCCTCAGATTCCCCGCCTCAGATTCCCCGCCTCAGATTCCCCGCCTCAGATTCCCCGCCTCAGATTCCCCGCCTCAGATTCCCCACCTCAGATTCCCCCCCTCTGTTTCCCCGCCTCTGATTCCCCACCTCTGATTCTCCTCCTCTGATTCTCCTCCTCCGATTCCCTGACTCTGATTACCTGCCTCTCTTGCACTGCCTCTGAGTCCCCGCCCCAATGTAACCACCTCTGTTTCTCTGCCGCCGATTCCCCGCCTCTAATTCCCCACCTCTTTTTCCCCGCCTCAGATTCCTCACCTCTGATTCCCCGCCTCTGTCTCTCCGCCTCTCTTTCGCCTCCACTCTTTCCGCACCTCTCTTTCCCTCCCTCAATTTCAACAACTCTGTTTAATCTGTTTTGAGTCCCCACCTCATTTTGAACACCTCAGTTCAAACCACTACGTTTCGACCCATCTGTTTCCCAGCCTCTGTTTCCCCTCCACTCTTTCCGCTCCTCTCTTTCCGTGCCTCCCTTTCCCACCCACAATTTCAACAACTCTGTTTCATCTGTTCTGTGCCCCTTCCTCATTTTCAACACATAGGTTCCAACCACTATGTTTCGCCCATCTGTTCACCCGCCTCTGTTTAACTGCCTATGTACACCCGGCTGTTTGCCAGCCTCTGTTTGCCCGCCTCTGTTTGCCCGCCTCTGATTCCCCGCCTCTGATTCCCCGCCTCTGATTCCCCGCCTCTGATTCCCCGCCTCTGATTCCCCGCCTCTGATTCCCCGCCTCTGATTCCCCGCCTCTGATTCCCCGCCTCTGATTCCCCGCCTCTGATTCCCCGCCTCTGATTCCCCGCCTCTGATTCCCCGCCTCCAATTCCCTGCCTCTGAGTCCCCACCTCTCTTTCCCCTCCTCTCTTTCCGTGCTTCTCTTTCCCTCCTTCAATTTCAACAACTCTGTTTCATCTGTTCTGTGTCCCTCATTTTCAACAAATAAGTTCCAACCACTATGTTTCGCCCATCGCTTTCCCCGCGTCTGTTTATCCGCCTATGTTTACCCGCCTCTGTTTACCCGCCTGTTTCCCCGCCTCTGATTCCCCGCCTCTGATTCCCCGCCTCTGATTCCCCGCCTCTGATTCCCCGCCTCTGATTCCCCGCCTCTGATTCCCCGCCTCTGATTCCCCGCCTCTGATTCCCCGCCTCTGATTCCCCGCCTCTGATTCCCCGCCTCTGATTCCCCGCCTCTGATTCCCCGCCTCTGATTCCCCGCCTCTGATTCCCCGCCTCTGATTCCCCGCCTCTGATTCCCCGCCTCTGATTCCCCGCCTCTGATTCGCAACCTCTGATTCCCCACCTCTGATTCCCCATATCTGATTCCCCGCCTCTGTTTCCCCGCCTCTGATTCCCCGCCTCTGTTTCCCCATATCTGATTCCCCGCCTCTGATTCCGCAACTCTGATTCCCCGCCTCTGATTCCCCAGCTCTGATTCCCCGCCTCTGATTCCCCGCGTCTGATTCCCCGCCTCTGATTCCCCGCCTCTGATTCCCCGCCTCTGATTCCCCGTGTCTGATTCCCTGCCTCTGATTCACCGCCTCTGATTCCCCGCGTCTGATTCCCTACCTCTGATGCCCCGCCTCTGATTCCCCGCCACTGATTCCCCATATCTGATTCCCGGCCTCTGATTCCCCGCCTCTGATTCCCCGCCTCTGATTCCCCGCCTCTGATTCCCCGCCTCTGATTCCCAAACTCTGATTCCCCGCCTCTGATTCCCCAGCTCTGATTCCCCGCCTCTGATTCCCCATCTCTGATTCACCACCTCTGAATCCCCACCTCTGATTCCCCGCCTCTGATTCCCCATATCTGATTCCCCGCCTCTGATTCCCCAACTCTGATTCCCCGCCTCTGATTCCCCAGCTCTGATTCCCCGCCTCTGATTCCCCGCATCTGTTTCCCTGCCTGTGATTCCCCGCCGCTGATTCCCCATCTATGATTCCCCACCTCTGATTCCCCACCTCTGATTCCCCAGCTCTAATTCCCCGCCTCTGTTTCCCCGCCTCTGATTCCCCGCGTCTGATTCCCCGCCTCTGAGTCCCTTCCTCTGATTCCCCATCTCTGATTCACCACCTCTGATTCACCACCTCTGATTCCCCATCTCTGATTCCCGGCCTCTGATTCCCCACCTCTGATTCCCGGCTCTGATTCCTGGCTTCTGATGCCCGGCCTCTGATTCCCCGCCTCTGATTCACTGCCTCAGATTCTCCACCTTTTATTCCCCACCTCTGATTCCCCATACTGATTCCCCACCTCTGTTTCACTGCCTCTGATTCCCCGCCTCTCATTCCCCATCCCTGATTCCCGGCCTCTGATTCCCCACCTATGATTCCCGGCCTCTGATTCCCGGCCTCTGATTCCCGGCCTCTCATTTCCGGCCTCTCATTCCCGGCCTCTCATTCCCGGCCTCTGATTCCCCGCTTCTGATTCCCCGCCTCTGATTCCCTGCCACTGATTCCCCATCTCTGATTCCCCACCTCTGATTCCCCATATCTGATTCCCCACCTATGTTTCCCCGCCTCTGATTCCCCGCTTCTGATTCGCAACCTCTGATTCCCCACCTGTGATTCCCCATATCTGATTCCCCGCCTCTGATTCGCAACCTCTGATTCCCCACCTCTGATTCCCCATATCTGATTCCCCACCTATGTTTCCCCGCCTCTGATTCCCTCCCTCTGATTCGCAACCTCTGATTCCCCACCTCTGATTCCCCATATCTAATTCCCCGCCTCTGATTCCCCAACTCTGATTCCCCGCCTCTGATTCCCCAGCTCTGATTCCCCGCCTCTGATTCCCCGCGTCTGATTCCCTGCCTCTGATTCCCCGCCTCTGATTCCCAATCTCTGATTCGCCGCCTCTGATTCCCCGTGTCTGATTCCCCGCCTCTGATTCACCGCCTCTGATTCCCCGCGTCTGATTCCCTACCTCTGATGCCCCGCCTCTGATTCCCCATCTCTGATTCCCCGCCTCTGATTCCCCGTGTCTGATTCCCTGCCTCTGATTCCCCGCCTCTGATTCCCTGCCTCTGATTCCCCGCCTCTGATTCCCCATATCTGATTCCCCGCCTCTGATTCCCCAACTCTGATTCCCCGCCTCTGATTCCCCATATCTGATTCACGGACTCTGATTCCCCACCTCTGATTCCCAGTCGTCTTATTCCTGGCATCTGAATCCCGGCCTCTGATTCCCGGCCTCTGATTCCCTGCCACTTATTCCCCGTCCCTGATTCCCCACCTCTGATTCCCCATATCTGATTCCCCGCCTCTGTTTCCCCGCCTCTGATTCGCCGCCTCTGATACCCCGCCTCTGATTCCCCATCTCTAATTCATCACATCTGATTCCCCACCTCTGCTACCCCATCTCTGATTCACTGCCTCTGATTCGGCACCTCTGATTCCCCATATCTGATTCCCCGCCTCTGTTTCCCCGCCTCTGATTCCCCGCCTCTGTTTCCCCATATCTGATTCCCCGCGTCTGATTCCCCGCGTCTGATTCCCCGCGTCTGATTCCCCGCCTCTGATTCCCCGCCTCTGATTCCCCATCTCTGATTCCCCGCCTCTGATTCCCCGTGTCTGATTCCCTGCCTCTGATTCACCGCCTCTGATTCCCCGCGTCTGATTCCCTACCTCTGATGCCCCGCCTCTGATTCCCCGCCACTGATTCCCCATATCTGATTCCCGGCTTCTGATTCCCCAACTCTGATTCCCCGCCTCTGATTCCCCATCTCTGATTCCCGGACTCTGATTCCCCACCTCTGAATCCCAGTCCTCTTATTCCCGGCATCTGATTCCCGGCCTCTGATTCCCGGCCTCTGATTCCCCGCCTCTGATTCCCCGCTTCTGATTCCCCGCCTCTGATTCCCCGCCTCTGATTCCCAAACTCTGATTCCCCGCCTCTGATTCCCCAGCTCTGATTCCCCGCCTCTGATTCCCCATCTCTGATTCACCACCTCTGAATCCCCACCTCTGATTCCCCATATCTGATTCCCCGCCTCTGATTCCCCATATCTGATTCCCCGCCTCTGATTCCCCAACTCTGATTCCCCGCCTCTGATTCCCCAGCTCTGATTCCCCGCCTCTGATTCCCCGCATCTGTTTCCCTGCCTCTGATTCCCCGCCGCTGATTCCCCATCTATGATTCACCACCTCTGATTCCCCACCTCTGATTCCCCAGCTCTGATTCCCCGCCTCTGACTCCCCGCCTCTGTTTCCCCGCCTCTGATTCCCCGCGTCTGATTCCCCGCCTCTGAGTCCCTTCCTCTGATTCCCCATCTCTGATTCACCACCTCTGATTCACCACCTCTGATTCCCCATCTCTGATTCCCGGCCTCTGATTCCCCACCTCTGATTCCCGGCTCTGATTCCTGGCTTCTGATGCCCGGCCTCTGATTCCCCGCCTCTGATTCACTGCCTCAGATTCTCCACCTTTTATTCCCCACCTCTGATTCCCCATACTGATTCCCCACCTCTGTTTCACTGCCTCTGATTCCCCGCCTCTCATTCCCCATCCCTGATTCCCGGCCTCTGATTCCCCACCTATGATTCCCGGCCTCTGATTCCCGGCCTCTGATTCCCGGCCTCTCATTCCCGGCCTCTCATTCCCGGCCTCTCATTCCTGGCCTCTGATTTCCCGCTTCTGATTCCCCGCCTCTGATTCCCCGCCACTGATTCCCCATCTCTGATTCCCCACCTCTGATTCCCCATATCTGATTCCCCGCCTCTGATTCGCAACCTCTGATTCCCCACCTCTGATTCCCCATATCTGATTCCCCACCTATGTTTCACCGCCTCTGATTCCCTGCCTCTGATTCGCAACCTCTGATTCCCCACCTCTGATTCCCCATATCTAATTCCCCGCCTCTGATTCCCCAACTCTGATTCCCCGCCTCTGATTCCCCAGCTCTGATTCCACGCCTCTGATTCCCCGCGTCTGATTCCCTGCCTCTGATTCCCCGCCTCTGATTCCCAATCTCTGATTCGCCGCCTCTGATTCCCCGTGTCTGATTCCCCGCCTCTGATTCACCGCCTCTGATTCCCCGCGTCTGATTCCCTACCTCTGATGCCCCGCCTCTGATTCCCCATCTCTGATTCCCCGCCTCTGATTCCCCGTGTCTGATTCCCTGCCTCTGATTCCCCGCCTCTGATTCCCCGCCTCTGTTTCCCCGCCTCTGATTCCCCGCCTCTGATTCCCCATATCTGATTCCCCGCCTCTGATTCCCCAACTCTGATTCCCCGCCTCTGATTCCCCATATCTGATTCCCGGACTCTGATTCCCCACCTCTGATTCCCAGTCGTCTTATTCCTGGCATCTGAATCCCGGCCTCTGATTCCCGGCCTCTGATTCCCTGCCACTTATTCCCCGCCCCTGATTCCCCACCTCTGATTCCCCATATCTGATTCCCCGCCTCTGTTTCCCCGCCTCTGATTCGCCGCCTCTGATACCCCGCCTCTGATTCCCCATCTCTAATTCATCACATCTGATTCCCCACCTCTGCTACCCCATCTCTGATTCACTGCCTCTGATTCGGCACCTCTGATTCCCCATATCTGATTCCCCGCCTCTGATTCCCCGCCTCTGATTCCCTGCCACTGATTCCCCGCCCCTTATTCCCCACTTCTGATTACCCATATCTGATTCCCCGCCGCTTTTTCCCTGCCTCTGATTCCCCGCCTCTGATTCCCCACCTCTGATTCCCCATCTCTGATTCCGCACATCCGATTCCCTGCCTCTGATACCCCGCCTCTGATTCCCCGCCTCTGATTCCCTGCCTCTGATTCGCAACCTCTGATTCCCCACCTCTGATTCCCCATATCTGATTCCCCGCCTCTGTTTCCCCGCCTCTGATTCCCCGCCTCTGTTTCCCCATATCTGATTCCCCGCCTCTGATTCCCCAACTCTGATTCCCCGCCTCTGATTCCCCAGCTCTGATTCCCCGCCTCTGATTCCCCGCGTCTGATTCGCTGCCTCTGATTCCCCGCCTCTGATTCCCCATCTCTGATTCCCCGCCTCTGATTCCCCGCGTCTGAATCCCTGCCTCTGATTCCCCGACTCTCATTCCCCGCCTCTGTTTCCCCGCCTCTGATTCCCCGCCTCTGATTCCCCATATCTGATTCCCCGCTTCTGATTCCCCAACTCTGATTCCCCGCCTCTGATTCCCCATCTCTGATTCCCGGACTCTGATTCCCCACCTCTGAATCCCAGTGCTCTTATTCCCGGCCTCTGATTGCTGGCCTCTGATTCCCGGCCTCTGATTCCCTGCCACTGATTCCCCGCCCCTGATTCCCCACCTCCGATTCCCCATATCTGATACCCCGCCTCTGATTCCCTGCCTCTGATTCCCCGCCTCTGATTTCCCGCCTCTGATTCCCAAACTCTGATTCCCCGCCTCTGATTCCCCAGCTCTGATTCCCCGCGTCTGATTCCCCGCGTCTGATTCCCCGCGTCTGATTCCCCGCCTCTGATTCCCCGCCTCTGATTCCCCGCCTCTGATTCCCCATCTCTGATTCACCACCTCTGAATCCCCACCTCTGATTCCCCGCCTCTGTTTCCCCACCTCTGATTCCCCGCCTCTGATTCCCCATATCTGATTCCCCGCCTCTGATTCCCCAACTCTGATTCCCCAGCTCTGATTCCCCGCCTCTGATTCCCCGCGTCTGATTCCCTGCCTCTGATTCCCCGCCTCTGATTCCCCATCTATGATTCACCACCTCTGATTCCCCACCTCTGATTCCCCATATCTGACTCCCCGCCTCTGTTTCCCCGCGTCTGATTCCCCGCGTCTCATTCCCCGCCTCTGAGTCCCTTCCTCTGATTCCCCATCTCTGATTCACCACCTCTGATTCCCCATCTCTGATTCCCGGCCTCTGATTCCCCACCTCTGATTCCCGGTTCTGATTCCTGGCTTCTGATGCCCGGCCTCTGATTCCCCGCCTCTGATTCCCTGCCTCAGATTCTCCACCTCTTATTCCCCACCTCTGATTCCCCATACTGATTCCCCACCTCTGTTTCACCGCCTCTGATTCCCCGCCTCTGATTCCCCATCTCTGATTTACAACCTCTGAATCCCCGCGTCTGATTCACCACCGCTGATTCCCCTCCTCTGATTCCCCATCCCTGATTCCCGGCCTCTGATTCCCCACCTATGATTCCCGGCCTCTGATTCCCGGCCTCTCATTCCCGGCCTCTCAATCCCGGCCTCTGATTCCCGGCCTCTGATTCCCCGCCTCTGATTCCCCGCCTCTGATTCCCTGCCACTGATTCCCCATCTCTGATTCCCCACCTCTGATTCCCCATATCTGATTCCCCATCTATGTTTCCCCGCCTCTGATTCCCCGCCTCTGATTCGCAACCTCTGATTCCCCACCTCTGATTCCCCAACTCTGATTCCCCGCCTCTGATTCCCCAGCTCTGATTCCCAGCCTCTGATTCCCCGCATCTGATTCCCTGCCTCTGATTCCCTGCCTCTGATTCCCCGCCTCTGATTCCCAATCTCTGATTCGCCGCCTCTGATTCCCCGTGTCTGATTCCCCGCCTCTGATTCCCAATCTCTGATTCGCCGCCTCTGATTCCCCGTGTCTGATTCCCTGCCTCTGATTCCCCGCCTCTTATTCCCAATCTCTGATTCGCCGCCTCTGATTCCCCGTGTCTGATTCCCCATCTCTGATTCCCCGCCTCTGATTCCCCGTGTCTGATTCCCTGCCTCTGATTCCCCGCCTCTGATTCCCCTCCTCTGATTCCCCATATCTGACTCCCCGCCTCTGTTTCCCCGCCTCTGATTCCCTACCTCTGATTCCCAAACTCTGATTCCCCGCCTCTGATTCCCCAGATCTGATTCCCTGCCTCTGATTCCCCATATCTGATTCCCCACCTCTGATTCCCCATATCTGATTCCCCGCCTCTGTTTCCCCGCCTCTGATTCCCCGCCTCTGATTCCCCATATCTGATTCCCCGCCTCTGATTCACCAACTCTGATTCCCCGCCTCTGATTCCCCGCGTCTGATTCCCCGCGTCTGATTCCCTGCCTCTGATTCCCCGCCTCTGATTCCCCTCCTCTGATTCCCCATATCTGATTCCCCACCTCTGATTCACCAACTCTGATTCCCCGCCTCTGATTCCCCGCGTCTGATTCCCTGCCTCTGTTTCCCCGCCTCTGATTCCCCGCCTCTGATTCCCCATATCTGATTCCCCGCCTCTGATTCACCAACTCTGACTCCCCGCCTCTGTTTCCCCGCCTCTGATTCCCTACCTCTGATTCCCAAACTCTGATTCCCCGCCTCTGATTCCCCAGATCTGATTCCCCGCCTCTGATTCCCCGCGTCTGATTCCCCGCCTCTGATTCCCCGCGTCTGATTCCCTGCCTCTGATTCACCACCTCTGAATCCCCACCTCTGATTCCCCATATCTGACTCCCCGCCTCTGATTCCCCAACTCTGATTCCCCGCCTCTGATTCCCCATATCTGATTCCCCGCCTCTGATTCCCCAACTCTGATTCCCCGCCTCTGATTCCCCAGCTCTGATTCCCCGCCTCTGATTCCCCGCGTCTGATTCCCCGCCTCTGATTCCCCATATCTGATTCCCCGCCTCTGATTCCCCGCGTCTGATTCCCCGCGTCTGATTCCCTGCCTCTGATTCCCCGCCTCTGATTCCCCTCCTCTGATTCCCCATATCTGATTCCCCACCTCTGATTCACCAACTCTGATTCCCCGCCTCTGATTCCCCGCGTCTGATTCCCTGCCTCTGTTTCCCCGCCTCTGATTCCCCGCCTCTGATTCCCCATATCTGATTCCCCGCCTCTGATTCACCAACTCTGACTCCCCGCCTCTGTTTCCCCGCCTCTGATTCCCTACCTCTGATTCCCAAACTCTGATTCCCCGCCTCTGATTCCCCAGATCTGATTCCCCGCCTCTGATTCCCCGCGTCTGATTCCCCGCCTCTGATTCCCCGCGTCTGATTCCCTGCCTCTGATTCACCACCTCTGAATCCCCACCTCTGATTCCCCATATCTGACTCCCCGCCTCTGATTCCCCAACTCTGATTCCCCGCCTCTGATTCCCCATATCTGATTCCCCGCCTCTGATTCCCCAACTCTGATTCCCCGCCTCTGATTCCCCAGCTCTGATTCCCCGCCTCTGATTCCCCGCGTCTGATTCCCCGCCTCTGATTCCCCATATCTGATTCCCCGCCTCTGATTCCCCGCGTCTGATTCCCCGCCTCTGATTCCCCAGCTCTGATTCTCCGCCTCTGATTCCCCGCGTCTGATTCCCCGCCTCTGATTCCCCGCTTCTGATTCCCCATCTATGATTCACCACCTCTGATTCCCCGCCTCTGATTCCCCATCTATGATTCACCACCTCTGATTCCCCAGCTCTGATTCCCCGCCTCTGATTCCCCGCGTCTGTTTCTCCGCCTCGGATTCCCCGCCTCTGATTCCCCATATCTGATTCCCCGCCTCTGATTCCCCAACTCTGATTCCCCGCCTCTGATTCCCCAGCTCTGATTCTCCGCCTCTGATTCCCCGCGTCTGATTCCCCGCCTCTGTTTCCCCGCCTCTGATTCCCCAACTCTGATTCCCCGCCTCTGATTCCCCAGCTCTGATTCCCCGCCTCTGATTCCCCGCGTCTGATTCCCCGCCTCTGATTCCCCATATCTGATTCCCCGCCTCTGATTCCCCAACTCTGATTCCCCGCCTCTGATTCCCCAGCTCTGATTCTCCGCCTCTGATTCCCCGCGTCTGATTCCCCGCCTCTGATTCCCCGCCTCTGATTCCCCATCTATGATTCACCACCTCTGATTCCCCGCCTCTGATTCCCCATCTATGATTCACCACCTCTGATTCCCCAGCTCTGATTCCCCGCCTCTGATTCCCCGCGTCTGTTTCTCCGCCTCGGATTCCCCGCCTCTGTTTCCCCATATCTGACTCCCCGCCTCTGTTTCCCCGCCTCTGATTCCCCGCGTCTGATTCACCACCGCTGATTCCCCGCCTCTGATTCCCCATCCCTGATTCCCGGCCTCTGATTCCCTACCTCTGATTCCCAAACTCTGATTCCCCGCCTCTGATTCCCCAGATCTGATTCCCCGCCTCTGATTCCCCGCGTCTGATTCCCTGCCTCTGATTCCCCGCCTCTGATTCCCCATCTCTGATTCACCACCTCTGAATCCCCACCTCTGATTCCCCATATCTGATTCCCCGCCTCTGTTTCCCTTCCTCTGATTCCCCGCCTCTGATTCGCTGCCTCTGATTCTCCACCTCTTATTCCCCACCTCTGATTCCCCATACTGATTCCCCACCTCTGTTTCCCCGCCTCTGATTCCCCGCCTCTGATTCCCCATCTCTGATTTACAACCTCTGAATCCCCGCGTGTGATTCACCACCGCTGATTCCCTGCCTCTGATTCCCCATCCATGATTCCCGGCCTCTGATTCCCTACCTCTGATTCCCAAACTCTGATTCCCCGCCTCTGATTCCCCAGATCTGATTCCCCGCCTCTGATTCCCCGCGTCTGATTCCCTGCCTCTGATTCCCCGCCTCTGATTCCCCATCTCTGATTCACCACCTCTGAATCCCCACCTCTGATTCCCCATATCTGATTCCCCGCCTCTGTTTCCCTTCCTCTGATTCCCCGCCTCTGATTCCCCAGCTCTGATTCCCCGCCTCATATTCCCCGCGTCTGATTCCCTGCCTCTGATTCCCCGCCTCTGATTCCCAATCTCTGATTCCCAGCCTCTGATTCACAGCCTCTGATTCCCCGCGTCTGATTCCCTACCTCTGATGCCCCGCCTCTGATTCCCCATCTCTGATTCCCCGCCTCTGATTCCCCGCGTCTGATTCCCTGCCTCTGATTCCCCGCCTCTAATTCCCCGCCTCTGTTTCCCCGCCTCTGATTCCCCGCCTCTGATTCCCCAACTCTGATTCCCCGCCTCTGATTCCCCATCTCTGATTCCCGGACTCTGATTCCCTGCCACAGATTCCCCGCCCCTGATTCATTACCTCTGATTCCCCATATCTGTTTCCCCGCCTCTGTTTCCCCGCCTCTGATTCGCCGCCTCTGATACCCCGCCTCTGATTCCCCATCTCTAATTCATCACATCTGATTCCCCACCTCTGCTACCCCATCTCTGATTCACTGCCACAGATTCCCCGCCCCTGATTCATTACCTCTGATTCCCCGCGTCTGATTCCCTGCCTCTGATTCCCCGCCTCTGATTCCCAATCTCTGATTCGCCGCCTCTGATTCCCCGTGTCTGATTCCCCGCCTCTGATTCACCGCCTCTGATTCCCCGCGTCTGATTCCCTACCTCTGATGCCCCGCCTCTGATTCCCCATCTCTGATTCCCCGCCTCTGATTCCCCGTGTCTGATTCCCTGCCTCTGATTCCCCGCCTCTGATTCCCCGCCTCTGTTTCCCCGCCTCTGATTCCCCGCCTCTGATTCCCCATATCTGATTCCCCGCCTCTGATTCCCCAACTCTGATTCCCCGCCTCTGATTCCCCATATCTGATTCCCGGACTCTGATTCCCCACCTCTGATTCCCAGTCGTCTTATTCCTGGCATCTGAATCCCAGCCTCTGATTCCCGGTCTCTGATTCCCTGCCACTTATTCCCCGCCCCTGATTCCCCACCTCTGATTCCCCATATCTGATTCCCCGCCTCTGTTTCCCCGCCTCTGATTCGCCGCCTCTGATACCCCGCCTCTGATTCCCCATCTCTAATTCATCACATCTGATTCCCCACCTCTGCTACCCCATCTCTGATTCACTGCCTCTGATTCGGCACCTCTGATTCCCCATATCTGATTCCCCGCCTCTGATTCCCCGCCTCTGATTCCCTGCCACTGATTCCCCGCCCCTTATTCCCCACTTCTGATTACCCATATCTGATTCCCCGCCGCTTTTTCCCTGCCTCTGATTCCCCGCCTCTGATTCCCCACCTCTGATTCCCCATCTCTGATTCCGCACATCCGATTCCCTGCCTCTGATACCCCGCCTCTGATTCCCCGCCTCTGATTCCCTGCCTCTGATTCGCAACCTCTGATTCCCCACCTCTGATTCCCCATATCTGATTCCCCGCCTCTGTTTCCCCGCCTCTGATTCCCCGCCTCTGTTTCCCCATATCTGATTCCCCGCCTCTGATTCCCCAACTCTGATTCCCCGCCTCTGATTCCCCAGCTCTGATTCCCCGCCTCTGATTCCCCGCGTCTGATTCGCTGCCTCTGATTCCCCGCCTCTGATTCCCCATCTCTGATTCCCCGCCTCTGATTCCCCGCGTCTGAATCCCTGCCTCTGATTCCCCGACTCTCATTCCCCGCCTCTGTTTCCCCGCCTCTGATTCCCCGCCTCTGATTCCCCATATCTGATTCCCCGCTTCTGATTCCCCAACTCTGATTCCCCGCCTCTGATTCCCCATCTCTGATTCCCGGACTCTGATTCCCCACCTCTGAATCCCAGTGCTCTTATTCCCGGCCTCTGATTGCTGGCCTCTGATTCCCGGCCTCTGATTCCCTGCCTCTGATTCCCCGCCTCTGAGTTCCCGCCTCTGATTCCCAAACTCTGATTCCCCGCCTTTGATTCCCCAGCTCTGATTCCCCGCGTCTGATTCCCCGCGTCTGATTCCCCGCGTCTGATTCCCCGCCTCTGATTCCCCGCCTCTGATTCCCCGCCTCTGATTCCCCATCTCTGATTCACCACCTCTGAATCCCCACCTCTGATTCCCCGCCTCTGTTTCCCCACCTCTGATTCCCCGCCTCTGATTCCCCATATCTGATTCCCCGCCTCTGATTCCCCAACTCTGATTCCCCGCCTCTGATTCCCCAGCTCTGATTCCCCGCCTCTGATTCCCCGCGTCTGATTCCCTGCCTCTGATTCCCCGCCTCTGATTCCCCATCTATGATTCACCACCTCTGATTCCCCACCTCTGATTCCCCATATCTGACTCCCCGCCTCTGTTTCCCCGCGTCTGATTCCCCGCGTCTCATTCCCCGCCTCTGAGTCCCTTCCTCTGATTCCCCATCTCTGATTCACCACCTCTGATTCCCCATCTCTGATTCCCGGCCTCTGATTCCCCACCTCTGATTCCCGGCTCTGATTCCTGGCTTCTGATGCCCGGCCTCTGATTCCCCGCCTCTGATTACCTGCCTCAGATTCTCCACCTCTTATTCCCCACCTCTGATTCCCCATACTGATTCCCCACCTCTGTTTCACCGCCTCTGATTCCCCGCCTCTGATTCCCCATCTCTGATTTACAACCTCTGAATCCCCGCGTCTGATTCACCACCGCTGATTCCCCTCCTCTGATTCCCCATCCCTGATTCCCGGCCTCTGATTCCCCACCTATGATTCCCGGCCTCTGATTCCCGGCCTCTCATTCCCGGCCTCTCAATCCCGGCCTCTGATTCCCGGCCTCTGATTCCCCGCCTCTGATTCCCCGCCTCTGATTCCCTGCCACTGATTCCCCATCTCTGATTCCCCACCTCTGATTCCCCATATCTGATTCCCCATCTATGTTTCCCCGCCTCTGATTCCCCGCCTCTGATTCGCAACCTCTGATTCCCCACCTCTGATTCCCCAACTCTGATTCCCCGCCTCTGATTCCCCAGCTCTGATTCCCAGCCTCTGATTCCCCGCATCTGATTCCCTGCCTCTGATTCCCCGCCTCTGATTCCCAATCTCTGATTCGCCGCCTCTGATTCCCCGTGTCTGATTCCCCGGCTCTGATTCCCAATCTCTGATTCGCCGCCTCTGATTCCCCGTGTCTGATTCCCTGCCTCTGATTCCCCGCCTCTTATTCCCAATCTCTGATTCGCCGCCTCTGATTCCCCGTGTCTGATTCCCCATCTCTGATTCCCCGCCTCTGATTCCCCGTGTCTGATTCCCTGCCTCTGATTCCCCGCCTCTGATTCCCCTCCTCTGATTCCCCATATCTGACTCCCCGCCTCTGTTTCCCCGCCTCTGATTCCCTACCTCTGATTCCCAAACTCTGATTCCCCGCCTCTGATTCCCCAGATCTGATTCCCTGCCTCTGATTCCCCATATCTGATTCCCCACCTCTGATTCCCCATATCTGATTCCCCGCCTCTGTTTCCCCGCCTCTGATTCCCCGCCTCTGATTCCCCATATCTGATTCCCCGCCTCTGATTCACCAACTCTGATTCCCCGCCTCTGATTCCCCGCGTCTGATACCCCGCGTCTGATTCCCTGCCTCTGATTCCCCGCCTCTGATTCCCCTCCTCTGATTCCCCATATCTGATTCCCCACCTCTGATTCACCAACTCTGATTCCCCGCCTCTGATTCCCCGCGTCTGATTCCCTGCCTCTGTTTCCCCGCCTCTGATTCCCCGCCTCTGATTCCCCATATCTGATTCCCCGCCTCTGATTCCCCGCGTCTGATTCCCCGCCTCTGTTTCCCCATATCTGATTCCCCGCCTCTGATTCCCCAACTCTGATTCCCCGCCTCTGATTCCCCAGCTCTGATTCTCCGCCTCTGATTCCCCGCGTCTGATTCCCCGCCTCTGATTCCCCGCCTCTGATTCCCCATCTATGATTCACCACCTCTGATTCCCCGCCTCTGATTCCCCATCTATGATTCACCACCTCTGATTCCCCAGCTCTGATTCCCCGCCTCTGATTCCCCGCGTCTGTTTCTCCGCCTCGGATTCCCCGCCTCTGATTCCCCATATCTGATTCCCCGCCTCTGATTCCCCAACTCTGATTCCCCGCCTCTGATTCCCCAGCTCTGATTCTCCACCTCTGATTCCCCGCGTCTGATTCCCCGCCTCTGTTTCCCCGCCTCTGATTCCCCAACTCTGATTCCCCGCCTCTGATTCCCCAGCTCTGATTCCCCGCCTCTGATTCCCCGCGTCTGATTCCCCGCCTCTGATTCCCCATATCTGATTCCCCGCCTCTGATTCCCCAACTCTGATTCCCCGCCTCTGATTCCCCAGCTCTGATTCTCCGCCTCTGATTCCCCGCGTCTGTTTCTCCGCCTCGGATTCCCCGCCTCTGTTTCCCCATATCTGACTCCCCGCCTCTGTTTCCCCGCCTCTGATTCCCCGCGTCTGATTCACCACCGCTGATTCCCCGCCTCTGATTCCCCATCCCTGATTCCCGGCCTCTGATTCCCTACCTCTGATTCCCAAACTCTGATTCCCCGCCTCTTATTCCCCAGATCTGATTCCCCGCCTCTGATTCCCCGCGTCTGATTCCCTGCCTCTGATTCCCCGCCTCTGATTCCCCGCGTCTGATTCCCTGCCTCTGATTCCCCGCCTCTGATTCCCCATCTCTGATTCACCACCTCTGAATCCCCACCTCTGATTCCCCATATCTGATTCCCCGCCTCTGTTTCCCTTCCTCTGATTCCCCGCCTCTGATTCGCTGCCTCTGATTCTCCGCCTCTTATTCCCCACCTCTGATTCCCCATACTGATTCCCCACCTCTGTTTCCCCGCCTCTGATTCCCCGCCTCTGATTCCCCATCTCTGATTTACAACCTCTGAGTCCCCGCGTCTGATTCACCACCGCTGATTCCCTGCCTCTGATTCCCCATCCCTGATTCCCGGCCTCTGATTCCCTACCTCTGATTCCCAAACTCTGATTCCCCACCTCTGATTCCCCAGATCTGATTCCCCGCCTCTGATTCCCCGCGTCTGATTCCCTGCCTCTGATTCCCCGCCTCTGATTCCCCATCTCTGATTCACCACCTCTGAATCCCCACCTCTGATTCCCCATATCTGATTCCCCGCCTCTGTTTCCCCGCCTCTGATTCCCCGCCTCTGATTCGCAACCTCTGATTCCCCACCTCTGATTCCCCAACTCTGATTCCCCGCCTCTGATTCCCCGCGTCTGATTCCCCGCCTCTGATTCCCCATATCTGATTCCCCGCCTCTGATTCCCCAACTCTGATTCCCCGCCTCTGATTCCCCAGCTCTGATTCTCCGCCTCTGATTCCCCGCGTCTGTTTCTCCGCCTCGGATTCCCCGCCTCTGTTTCCCCATATCTGACTCCCCGCCTCTGTTTCCCCGCCTCTGATTCCCCGCGTCTGATTCACCACCGCTGATTCCCCGCCTCTGATTCCCCATCCCTGATTCCCGGCCTCTGATTCCCTACCTCTGATTCCCAAACTCTGATTCCCCGCCTCTTATTCCCCAGATCTGATTCCCCGCCTCTGATTCCCCGCGTCTGATTCCCTGCCTCTGATTCCCCGCCTCTGATTCCCCGCGTCTGATTCCCTGCCTCTGATTCCCCGCCTCTGATTCCCCATCTCTGATTCACCACCTCTGAATCCCCACCTCTGATTCCCCATATCTGATTCCCCGCCTCTGTTTCCCTTCCTCTGATTCCCCGCCTCTGATTCGCTGCCTCTGATTCTCCGCCTCTTATTCCCCACCTCTGATTCCCCATACTGATTCCCCACCTCTGTTTCCCCGCCTCTGATTCCCCGCCTCTGATTCCCCATCTCTGATTTACAACCTCTGAGTCCCCGCGTCTGATTCACCACCGCTGATTCCCTGCCTCTGATTCCCCATCCCTGATTCCCGGCCTCTGATTCCCTACCTCTGATTCCCAAACTCTGATTCCCCACCTCTGATTCCCCAGATCTGATTCCCCGCCTCTGATTCCCCGCGTCTGATTCCCTGCCTCTGATTCCCCGCCTCTGATTCCCCATCTCTGATTCACCACCTCTGAATCCCCACCTCTGATTCCCCATATCTGATTCCCCGCCTCTGTTTCCCCGCCTCTGATTCCCCGCCTCTGATTCGCAACCTCTGATTCCCCACCTCTGATTCCCCAACTCTGATTCCCCGCCTCTGATTCCCCAGCTCTGATTCCCAGCCTCTGATTCCCCGCATCTGATTCCCTGCCTCTGATTCCCCGCCTCTGATTCCCAATCTCTGATTCGCCGCCTCTGATTCCCCGTGTCTGATTCCCCGGCTCTGATTCCCAATCTCTGATTCGCCGCCTCTGATTCCCCGTGTCTGATTCCCTGCCTCTGATTCCCCGCCTCTTATTCCCAATCTCTGATTCGCCGCCTCTGATTCCCCGTGTCTGATTCCCCATCTCTGATTCCCCGCCTCTGATTCCCCGTGTCTGATTCCCTGCCTCTGATTCCCCGCCTCTGATTCCCCTCCTCTGATTCCCCATATCTGACTCCCCGCCTCTGTTTCCCCGCCTCTGATTCCCTACCTCTGATTCCCAAACTCTGATTCCCCGCCTCTGATTCCCCAGATCTGATTCCCTGCCTCTGATTCCCCATATCTGATTCCCCACCTCTGATTCCCCATATCTGATTCCCCGCCTCTGTTTCCCCGCCTCTGATTCCCCGCCTCTGATTCCCCATATCTGATTCCCCGCCTCTGATTCACCAACTCTGATTCCCCGCCTCTGATTCCCCGCGTCTGATACCCCGCGTCTGATTCCCTGCCTCTGATTCCCCGCCTCTGATTCCCCTCCTCTGATTCCCCATATCTGATTCCCACCTATGTTTCCCCGCCTCTGATGCCCCGCCTCTGATTCCATGCCTCTGATTCCCAACCTCTGATTCCCCACCTCTGATTCCCCATATCTGATTCCCCGCCTCTGTTTCCCCGCCTCTGATTCCCTGCCTCTGTTTCCTCATATGTGATTCCCCGCCTCTGATTCCCCAACACTGATTCCCCTCCTCTGATACCCCAGCTCTGATTCACCACCTCTGATTCCCCGCGTCTGATTCCCCGCCTCTGATTCCCCATCTCTGATTCCCTATCTCTGATTCCCCAATTCTGATTCCCCGCCTTTGATTCCCTGCCTCTGATTCCCAACCTCTGATTCCCCACCTCTGATTCCCCATATCTGATTCCCCGCCTCTGTTTCCCCGCCTCTTATTCCCCGCCTCTGTTTCCCCATATCTGATTCCCGGCCTCTCATTCCCCAGCTCTGATTCCCCTCCTCTGATTCCCCATATCTGATTCCCCGCCGCTGATTCCCCAACTCTGATTCCCCAGCTCTGATTCCCCGCCTCTGATTCCCCGCGTCTGAATCCCTGCCTCTGATTCCCCGCCTCTGATTCCCCATCTCTGATTCACCACCTCTGATCCCCGCCTCTGATTCCCCATGTCTGATTCACCGCCTCTGTTTCCCCACCTCTGATTCCCCGCCTCTGATTCCACATATCTTATTCCCCGCCTCTGATTCCCCTCCTCTGATTCCCCATATCTGATTCCCCACCTCTGATTCACCAACTCTGATTCCCCGCCTCTGATTCCCCGCGTCTGATTCCCTGCCTCTGTTTCCCCGCCTCTGATTCCCCGCCTCTGATTCCCCATATCTGATTCCCCGCCTCTGATTCCCCGCGTCTGATTCCCCGCCTCTGTTTCCCCATATCTGATTCCCCGCCTCTGATTCCCCAACTCTGATTCCCCGCCTCTGATTCCCCAGCTCTGATTCTCCGCCTCTGATTCCCCGCGTCTGATTCCCCGCCTCTGATTCCCCGCCTCTGATTCCCCATCTATGATTCACCACCTCTGATTCCCCGCCTCTGATTCCCCATCTATGATTCACCACCTCTGATTCCCCAGCTCTGATTCCCCGCCTCTGATTCCCCGCGTCTGTTTCTCCGCCTCGGATTCCCCGCCTCTGATTCCCCATATCTGATTCCCCGCCTCTGATTCCCCAACTCTGATTCCCCGCCTCTGATTCCCCAGCTCTGATTCTCCACCTCTGATTCCCCGCGTCTGATTCCCCGCCTCTGTTTCCCCGCCTCTGATTCCCCAACTCTGATTCCCCGCCTCTGATTCCCCAGCTCTGATTCCCCGCGTCTGATTCCCCGCGTCTGATTCCCCGCCTCTGATTCCCCATATCTGATTCCCCGCCTCTGATTCCCCAACTCTGATTCCCCGCCTCTGATTCCACAGCTCTGATTCTCCGCCTCTGATTCCCCGCGTCTGTTTCTCCGCCTCGGATTCCCCGCCTCTGTTTCCCCATATCTGACTCCCCGCCTCTGTTTCCCCGCCTCTGATTCCCCGCGTCTGATTCACCACCGCTGATTCCCCGCCTCTGATTCCCCATCCCTGATTCCCGGCCTCTGATTCCCTACCTCTGATTCCCAAACTCTGATTCCCCGCCTCTTATTCCCCAGATCTGATTCCCCGCCTCTGATTCCCCGCGTCTGATTCCCTGCCTCTGATTCCCCGCCTCTGATTCCCCGCGTCTGATTCCCTGCCTCTGATTCCCCGCCTCTGATTCCCCATCTCTGATTCACCACCTCTGAATCCCCACCTCTGATTCCCCATATCTGATTCCCCGCCTCTGTTTCCCTTCCTCTGATTCCCCGCCTCTGATTCGCTGCCTCTGATTCTCCGCCTCTTATTCCCCACCTCTGATTCCCCATACTGATTCCCCACCTCTGTTTCCCCGCCTCTGATTCCCCGCCTCTGATTCCCCATCTCTGATTTACAACCTCTGAGTCCCCGCGTCTGATTCACCACCGCTGATTCCCTGCCTCTGATTCCCCATCCCTGATTCCCGGCCTCTGATTCCCTACCTCTGATTCCCAAACTCTGATTCCCCACCTCTGATTCCCCAGATCTGATTCCCCGCCTCTGATTCCCCGCGTCTGATTCCCTGCCTCTGATTCCCCGCCTCTGATTCCCCATCTCTGATTCACCACCTCTGAATCCCCACCTCTGATTCCCCATATCTGATTCCCCGCCTCTGTTTCCCCGCCTCTGATTCCCCGCCTCTGATTCGCAACCTCTGATTCCCCACCTCTGATTCCCCAACTCTGATTCCCCGCCTCTGATTCCCCAGCTCTGATTCCCAGCCTCTGATTCCCCGCATCTGATTCCCTGCCTCTGATTCCCCGCCTCTGATTCCCAATCTCTGATTCGCCGCCTCTGATTCCCCGTGTCTGATTCCCCGGCTCTGATTCCCAATCTCTGATTCGCCGCCTCTGATTCCCCGTGTCTGATTCCCTGCCTCTGATTCCCCGCCTCTTATTCCCAATCTCTGATTCGCCGCCTCTGATTCCCCGTGTCTGATTCCCCATCTCTGATTCCCCGCCTCTGATTCCCCGTGTCTGATTCCCTGCCTCTGATTCCCCGCCTCTGATTCCCCTCCTCTGATTCCCCATATCTGACTCCCCGCCTCTGTTTCCCCGCCTCTGATTCCCTACCTCTGATTCCCAAACTCTGATTCCCCGCCTCTGATTCCCCAGATCTGATTCCCTGCCTCTGATTCCCCATATCTGATTCCCCACCTCTGATTCCCCATATCTGATTCCCCGCCTCTGTTTCCCCGCCTCTGATTCCCCGCCTCTGATTCCCCATATCTGATTCCCCGCCTCTGATTCACCAACTCTGATTCCCCGCCTCTGATTCCCCGCGTCTGATACCCCGCGTCTGATTCCCTGCCTCTGATTCCCCGCCTCTGATTCCCCTCCTCTGATTCCCCATATCTGATTCCCACCTATGTTTCCCCGCCTCTGATGCCCCGCCTCTGATTCCATGCCTCTGATTCCCAACCTCTGATTCCCCACCTCTGATTCCCCATATCTGATTCCCCGCCTCTGTTTCCCCGCCTCTGATTCCCTGCCTCTGTTTCCTCATATGTGATTCCCCGCCTCTGATTCCCCAACACTGATTCCCCTCCTCTGATACCCCAGCTCTGATTCACCACCTCTGATTCCCCGCGTCTGATTCCCCGCCTCTGATTCCCCATCTCTGATTCCCTATCTCTGATTCCCCAATTCTGATTCCCCGCCTTTGATTCCCTGCCTCTGATTCCCAACCTCTGATTCCCCACCTCTGATTCCCCATATCTGATTCCCCGCCTCTGTTTCCCCGCCTCTTATTCCCCGCCTCTGTTTCCCCATATCTGATTCCCGGCCTCTCATTCCCCAGCTCTGATTCCCCTCCTCTGATTCCCCATATCTGATTCCCCGCCGCTGATTCCCCAACTCTGATTCCCCAGCTCTGATTCCCCGCCTCTGATTCCCCGCGTCTGAATCCCTGCCTCTGATTCCCCGCCTCTGATTCCCCATCTCTGATTCACCACCTCTGATCCCCGCCTCTGATTCCCCATGTCTGATTCACCGCCTCTGTTTCCCCACCTCTGATTCCCCGCCTCTGATTCCACATATCTTATTCCCCGCCTCTGATTCCCCAACTCTGATTCCCCGCCTGTGATTCGCCAGCTATGATTCCCCGCCTCTGATTCCCCACGTCTGATTCCCTGCCTGTGATTCCCTGCCTCTTATTCCCCGCCTCTGATTCCCGGCATCTGATTCCCTACCTCTGATTCCCCTCCTCTGATTCCCCATATCTGATTCCCCGCCTCCATTTCATTGCATCTGATTCCCCGCCTCTGTTACCCCATATCTGATTCCCCGCCTCTGATTCCCCGACTCTGATTCCCTGCCTCTGATTCCCCATCTCTGATTCTGCACATCTGATTCCCTGCCTCTTATTCCCCACCTCTGATTCCCGGCCTCTGATTCCCGGCCTCTGATTCCCGGCCTCTGATTCCCGGCCTCTCATTCCCGGCCTCTGATTCCCGGCCTCTGATTCCCCGCCTCTGATTCCCCGCCTCTGATTCCCCGCCTCTGTTTCCCTGCCTCTGATTCCCCATCTCTGATTCCGCACATCTGATTCCCTGCCTCTGATTCCCTGCCTCTGATTCCCTGCCTCTGATTCCCTGCCTCTGAATCCCAACCTCTGATTCCCCACCTCTGATTCCCCATATCTGATTCCCCGCCTCTGTTTCCCCGCCTCTGATTTCCCGCCTCTGTTTCCCCATATCTGATTCCCCGCCTCTGATTCCCCAACTTTGATTCCCCGCCTCTGATTCCACGTGTTTGATTACCTGCCTCTGATTCCCCGCCTCTGCTTCCCCATCTCTGATTCACCGCCTTTGATTCGCCACCTCTGATTCCCCATATGTGATTCCCCGCCTCTGTTTCCCCGCCTCTGATTCCCCGCCTCTGATTCCCCATATCTCATTCCCCGCCTCTGATTCCCCGCATCTGATTCCCTGCCTCTGAATCCCCACCTCTGATTCTCTGCCTCTGATTCCCAACCTCTGATTCCCCTCCTCTGATTCCCCATATCTGATTCCCCGCCTCCGTTTCCCTGCCTCTGATTGCCCGCCTCTGTTTCCCCATATCTGATTCCCCACCTCTGATTCCCCAACTCTGATTCCCCGCCTCTGATTCCCCAGCTCTGATTCCCCGCCTCTGATTCCCCACGTCTGATTCCCAGCCTCTGATTCCCCATGTCTGATTTCCTGCCTCTGATTCCCCGCCTCTGATTCGCCATCTCTGATTCATCCCCTCTGATTCCCCACCTCTTATTCCCCATATCTTATTCCCCACCTATGTTTCCCCGCCTCTGATTCCCCGCCTCTGATTCCCCATCTCTGATTCCCAGACTCTGATTCCCCACCTCTGATTCCCTATCTCTGATTCTGCTCATCCGATTCCCTGCCTCTGATTCCCCGCCTCTGATTCCCCACCTCTGATTCCCCACCTCTGATTCCCCATATCTGATTCCCCGCCTCTGTTTCCCCGCCTCTGATTCCCTGCCTCTGTTTCCTCATATCTGATTCCCCGCCTCTGATTCCCCAACACTGATTCCCCGCCTCTGATTCCCCAGCTCTGATTCACCACCTCTGATTCCCCGCGTCTGATTCCCCGCTTCTGATTCCCGGCCTCTTATTCCCCACCTCTGATTCCCGGCCTCTGATTCCCGGCCTCTGATTCCCGAACTCTCATTCCCGGCCTCTGATTCCCGGCCTCTGATTCCCCGCCTCTGATTCCCCGCCTCTGATTCCCTGCCTCTGATTCCCCATCTCTGATTCCGCACATCTGATTCCCTGCCTCTGATTCCCCGCCTCTGATTCCCTGCCTCTGATTCCCTGCCTCTGATTCCCAACCTCTGATTCCCCACCTCTGATTCCCCATATCTGATTTCCCGCCTCTGTTTCCCCGCCTCTGATTCCCCGCCTCTGTTTCCCCATATCTGATTCCCCGCCTCTGATTCCCCAACTCTGATTCCCCACCTCTGATCCCCAGCTCTGATTCCCCGCCTCTGATTCCCCGTGTTTGATTCCCTGCCTCTGATTCCCTGCCTCTGATTCCCAACCTCTGATTCCCCACCTCTGATTCCCCATATCTGATTCCCCGCCTCTGTTTCCCCGCCTCTGATTCCCCACCTCTGTTTCCCCATATCTGATTCCCCGCCTTTGATTGGCCACCTCTGATTCCCCATATGTGATTCCCCACCTCTGATTCCCCATATCTGATTCCCCGCCTCTGTTTCCCCGCATCTGATTCCCCGCCTCTGATTCCCCATATCTCATTCCCCGCCTCTGATTCCCCATATCTGATTCCCTGACTCTGATTCCCCACCTCTGATTCCCGGCCTCTTTTTCCCGGCATCTGATTCCCGGCATCTGATTCCCGGCCTCTGATTCCCGGCCTCTGATTCCTCGCTTCTGATTCTGATTCCCTGCCTCTGATTCCCCATCTCTGATTCCGCACATCTGATTCCCTGCCTCTGATTCCCCACTTCTGATTCCCCATATCTGATTCCCCGCCTCTGTTTCCCCGCCTCTGATTCACCGCCTCTGTTTCCCCATATCTAATTCCCCGCCTCTGATTCCCCAACTCTGATTCCCCGCACTGATTCCCCAGCTCTGAATCCCCGCCTCAGATTCCCCGCATCTGATTCCCTGCCTCTGAATCCCCACCTTTGATTCCCTGCCTCTGATTCCCAACCTCTGATTCCCCTCCTTTGATTCCCCATATCTGATTCCCCGCCTCCGTTTCCCTGCCTCTGATTCCCCGCCTGTATTTCCCCATATCTGATTCCCCGCCTCTGATTCCCCGCGTCTGATTCCCAGCCTCTGATTCCCCATGTCTTATTCCCCGCCTCTGATTCGCCATCTCTGATTCATCGCCTCTGATTCCCCACCTCTGATTCCCCACATCTGATTCCCCACCTATGTTTCCCCGCCTCTGATGCCCCGCCTCTGATTCCATGCCTCTGATTCCCAACCTCTGATTCCCCACCTCTGATTCCCCATATCTGATTCCCCGCCTCTGTTTCCCCGCCTCTGATTCCCTGCCTCTGTTTCCTCATATCTGATTCCCCGCCTCTGATTCCCCAACACTGATTCCCCGCCTCTGATTCCCCAGGTCTGATTCACCACCTCTGATTCCCCGCGTCTGATTCCCCGCCTCTGATTCCCCATCTCTGATTCCCTATCTCTGATTCCCCAATTCTGATTCCCCGCCTTTGATTCCCTGCCTCTGATTCCTAACCTCTGATTCCCCACTTCTGATTCCCCGCCTCTGTTTCCCCGCCTCTTATTCCCCGCCTCTGTTTCCCCATATCTGATTCCCGGCCTCTCATTCTCCAGCTCTCATTCCCCACCTCTGATTCCCCATATCTGATTCCCCGTCGCTGATTCCCCAACTCTGATAGCCCGCCTCTGATTCCCCAGCTCTGATTCCCCGCCTCTGATTCCCCGCGTCTGAATCCCTGCCTCTGATTCCCCGCCTCTGATTCCCCATCTCTGATTCACTACCTCTGATCCCCCGCCTCTGATTCCCCATGTCTGATTCACCGCCTCTGTTTCCCCACCTCTGATTCCCCGCCTCTGATTCCCAACCTCTGATTCCCCTCCTCTGATTCCCCATATCTGATTCCCTGCCTCCATTTCCCTGCCTCTGATTCCCTGCCTCTGATTCCCCAACTCTGATTCCACGCCTGTGATTCGCCAGCTATGATTCCCCGCATCTGATTCCCCACGTCTGATTCCCTGCCTGTGATTCCCTGCCTCTTATTCCCCGCCTCTGATTCCCCGCATCTGATTCCCTGCCTCTGAATCCCCACCTCTGATTCCCTGCCTCTGATTCCCAACCTCTGATTCCCCTCCTCTGATTCCCCTCCTCTGATTCCCCATATCTGATTCCCCATGTCTTATTCCCCGCCTCTGATTCGCCATCTCTGATTCATCGCCTCTGATTCCCCACCTCTGATTCCCCATATCTGATTCCCCACCTATGTTTCCCCGCCTCTGATGCCCCACCTCTGATTCCATGCCTCTGATTCCCAACCTCTGATTCCCCACCTCTGATTCCCCATATCTGATTCCCCACCTCTGTTGCCCCGCCTCTGATTTCCTGCCTCTGTTTCCTCATATCTGATTCCCCGCCTCTGATTCCCCAACACTGATTCCCCGCCTCTGATTCCCCAGGTCTGATTCACCACCTCTGATTCCCCGCGTCTGATTCCCCGCCTCTGATTCCCCATCTCTGAATCCCTATCTCTGATTCCCCAATTCTGATTCCCCGCCTTTGATTCCCTGCCTCTGATTCCCAACCTCTGATTCCCCACCTCTGATATCCCATATCTGATTCCCCTCCTCTGTTACCCCGCCTCTTATTCCCCGCCTCTGTTTCCCCATATCTGATTCCCGGCCTTTCATTCCCCAGCTCTGATTCCCCGCCTCTGATTCCCCATATCTAATTCCCCGCCGCTGATTCCCCAACTCAGATAGCCCGCCTCTGATTCCCCAGCTCTGATTCCCCGCCTCTGATTCCCCGCGTCTGAATACCTGCCTCTGATTCCACGCCTCTGATTCCCCATCTCTAATTCACCACCTCTGATCCCCCGCCTCTGATTCCCCATGTCTGATTCACCGCCTCTGTTTCCCCACCTCTGATTCCCCGCCTCTGATTCCCCATATCTGATTCCCCGCCTCTGATTCCCCAACTCTGATTCGCTGCCTGTGATTCGCCAGCTATGATTCCCCGCATCTGATTCCCCACGTCTGATTCCCTGCCTGTGATTCCCTGCCTCTTATTCCCCGCCACTGATTCCCCGCATCTGATTCCCTGCCTCTGAATCCCCACCTCTGATTCCTTGCCTCTGATTCCCAACCTCTTATTCCCCTCCTCTGATTCCCCATATCTGATTCCCCACCTCCATTTCCCTGCCTCTGATTCCCCGCCTCTGTTACCCAATATCTGATTCCCCGCCTCTGATTCCCCAACTCTGATTCTGCACATCTGATTCCCTGCCTCTTATTCCCCACCTCTAATTCCCGGCCTCTGATTCCCCACATCTGATTCTCCATATCTGATTCCCCGCCTCTGTTTCCCCACCTCTGATTCCCCGCCTCTGTTTCCCCATATCTGATTCCCCGCCTCTGATTCCCCAACTCTGATTCCCCGCCTCTGATTCCCCAGGTCTGATTCCCCGCCTCTGATTCCACGTGTTTGATTACCTGCCTCTGATTCCCCGCCTCTGCTTCCCCATCTCTGATTCACCGCCTTTGATTCGCCACCTCTGATTCCCCATATGTGATTCCCCTCCTCTGTTTCCCCGCCTCTGATTCCCCGCCTCTGATTCCCCATATCTCATTCCCCGCCTCTGATTCCCCGCATCTGATTCCCTGCCTCTGAATCCCAACCTCTGATTCCCTGCCTCTGATTCCCAACCTCTGATTCCCCTCCTCTGATTCCCCATATCTGATTCCCCGCCTCCGTTTCCCTGCCTCTGATTAACCGCCTCTGTTTCCCCATATCTGATTCCCCGCCTCTGATTCCCCAACTCTGATTCCCCGCCTCTGATTCCACAGCTCTGATTCCCCACCTCTGAGTCCCCGCGTCTGATTCCCAGCCTCTGATTCCCAATGTCTGATTTCGTGCCTCTGATTCCCCGCCTCTGATTCGCCATCTCTGATTCATCGCCTCTGATTCCCCACCTCTGATTCCACATATCTTATTCCCCACCTATGTTTCCCCGCCTCTGATTCCCCGCCTCTGATTCCCCATCTCTGATTCCCGGACTCTGATTCCCCACCTCTGATTCCCTATCTCTGATTCCGCACATCCGATTCCCTGCCTCTGATTCCCCGCCTCTGATGCCCCGCCTCTGATTCCCAACCTCTGATTCCCCTCCTCTGATTCCCCATATCTGATTCACCGCCTCCGTTTCCCTGCCTCTGATTCCACGCCTCTGTTTCCCCATATCTGATTCCCCGCCTCTGATTCCCCAACTCTGATTCCCCGCCTCTGATTCCCCAGCTCTGATTCCCCGCCTCTGATTCCCCGCGTCTGATTCCCAACCTCTTATTCCCCATGTCTTATTCCCCGCCTCTGATTCCCCGCCTCTGATTCACCATCTCTGATTCATCGCCTCTGATTCCCCACCTCTGATTCCCCATATCTGATTCCCACCTATGTTTCCCCGCCTCTGATGCCCCGCCTCTGATTCCATGCCTCTGATTCCCAACCTCTGATTCCCCACGTCTGATTCCCCATATCTGATTCCCCGCCTCTGTTTCCCCGCCTCTGATTCCCTGCCTCTGTTTCCTCATATCTGATTCCCCGCCTCTGATTCCCCAACACTGATTCCCCTCCTCTGATACCCCAGCTCTGATTCACCACCTCTGATTCCCCGCGTCTGATTCCCCGCCTCTGATTCCCCATCTCTGATTCCCTATCTCTGATTCCCCAATTCTGATTCCCCGCCTTTGATTCCCTGCCTCTGATTCCCAACCTCTGATTCCCCACCTCTGATTCCCCATATCTGATTCCCCGCCTCTGTTTCCCCGCCTCTTATTCCCCGCCTCTGTTTCCCCATATCTGATTCCCGGCCTCTCATTCACCAGCTCTGATTCCCCTCCTCTGATTCCCCATATCTGATTCCCCGCCGCTGATTCCCCAACTCTGATTCCCCAGCTCTGATTCCCCGCCTCTGATTCCCCGCGTCTGAATCCCTGCCTCTGATTCCCCGCCTCTGATTCCCCATCTCTGATTCACCACCTCTGATCCCCCGCCTCTGATTCCCCATGTCTGATTCACCGCCTCTGTTTCCCCACCTCTGATTCCCCGCCTCTGATTCCCCATATCTGATTCCCCGCCTCTGATTCCCCAACTCTGATTCCCCGCCTGTGATTCGCCAGCTATGATTCCCCGCCTCTGATTCCCCACGTCTGATTCCCTGCCTGTGATTCCCTGCCTCTTATTCCCCGCCTCTGATTCCCCGCATCTGATTCCCAACCTCTGATTCCCCTCCTCTGATTCCCCATATCTGATTCCCCGCCTCCATTTCCCTGCCTCTGATTCCCCGCCTCTGTTACCCCATATCTGATTCCCCGCCTCTGATTCCCCAACTCTGATTCTGCACATCTGATTCCCTGCCTCTTATTCCCCACCTCTAATTCCCGGCCTCTGATTCCCGGCCTCTGATTCCCCACCTCTGATTCTCCATATCTGATTCGCCGCCTCTGTTTCCCCGCCTCTGATTCCCCGCCTCTGTTTCCCCATATCTGATTCCCCGCCTCTGATTCCCCAACTCGGATTCCCCGCCTCTGATTCCCCAGGTCTGATTCCCCGCCTCTGATTCCACGTGTTTGATTACCTGCCTCTGATTCCCCGCCTCTGCTTCCCCATCTCTGATTCACCGCCTTTGATTCGCCACCACTGATTCCCCATATGTGATTCCCCGCCTCTGTTTCCCCGCCTCTGATTCCCCGCCTCTGATTCCCCATATCTCATTCCCCGCCTCTGATTCCCCGCATCTGATTCCCTGCCTCTGAATCCCCACCTCTGATTCCCTGCCTCTGATTCCCCACCTCTGATTCCCGGCCTCTGATTCCTGGCCTCTGATTCCCGACCTCTCATTCCCGGCCTCTGATTCCCGGCCTCTGATTCCCCGCCTCTGATTCCCCGACTCTGATTCCCTGCCTCTGATTCCCCATCTCTGATTCTGCACATCTGATTCCCTGCCTCTTATTCCCCACCTCTGATTCCCGGCCTCTGATTCCCGGCCTCTGATTCCCGGCCTCTCATTCCCGGCCTCTCATTCCCGGCCTCTCATTCCCGGCCTCTGATTCCCCGCCTCTGATTCCCCGCCTCTGTTTCCCTGCCTCTGATTCCCCATCTCTGATTCCGCACATCTGATTCCCTGCCTCTGATTCCCTGCCTCTGATTCCCTGCCTCTGATTCCCTGCCTCTGATTCCCAACCTCTGATTCCCCACCTCTGATTCCCCATATCTGATTCTCCGCCTCTGTTTCCCCGCGTCTGATTTCCCGCCTCTGTTTCCCCATATCTGATTCCCCGCCTCTGATTCCCCAACTTTGATTCCCCACCTCTGATCCCCAGCTCTGATTCCCCGCCTCTGATTCCCCGTGTTTGATTCCCTGCCTCTGATTCCCTGCCTCTGATTCCCAACCTCTGATTCCCCACCTCTGATTCCCCATATCTGATTCCCCGCCTCTGTTTCCCCGCCTCTGATTCCCCTCCTCTGTTTCCCCATATCTGATTCCCCGCCTTTGATTCGCCACCTCTGATTCCCCATATGTGATTCCCCGCCTCTGTTTCCCCGCCTCTGATTCCCCGCCTCTGATACCCCATATCTCATTCCCCGCCTCTGATTCCCCATATCTGATTCCCGGACTCTGATTCCCCACCTCTGATTCCCGGCCTCTTATTCCCGGCATCTGATTCCCGGCCTCTGATTCCCGGCCTCTGATTCCCCACTTCTGATTCTGATTCCCTGCCTCTGATTCCCCATCTCTGATTCCGCACATCTGATTCCCTGCCTCTGATTCCCAACCTCTGATTCCCCTCCTCTGATTCCCCATATCTGATTCCCCGCCTCCGTTTCCCTGCCTCTGATTCCCCGCCTCTGTTTCCCCATATCTGATTCCCCGCCTCTGATTCCCCAACTCTGATTCCCCGCCTCTGATTCCCCAGCTCTGATTCCCCGCCTCTGATTCCCCGCGTCTGATTCCCAGCCTCTGATTCCCCATGTCTTATTCCCCGCCTCTGATTCGCCATCTCTGATTCATCGCCTCTGATTCCCCACCTCTGATTCCCCATATCTGATTCCCCACCTATGTTTCCCCGCCTCTGATGCCCCGCCTCTGATTCCATGCCTCTGATTCCCAACCTCTGATTCCCCGCCTCTGTTTCCCCGCCTCTGATTCCCTGCCTCTGTTTCCTCATATCTGATTCCCCGCCTCTGATTCCCCAACACTGATTCCCCGCCTCTGATTCCCCAGGTCTGATTCACCACCTCTGATTCCCCGCGTCTGATTCCCCGCCTCTGATTCCCCATCTCTGATTCCCTATCTATGATTCCCCAATTCTGATTCCCCGCCTTTGATTCCCTGCCTCTGATTCCCAACCTCTGATTCTCCACCTCTAATTCCCCATATCTGATTCCCTGCCTCTGTTTCCCCGCCTCTTATTCCCCGCCTCTTTTTCCCCATATCTGATTCCCGGCCTCTCATTCCCCAGCTCCGATTCCCCGCCTCTGATTCCCCATATCTGATTCCCCGCCGCTGATTCCCCAACTCTGATAGCCCGCCTCTGATTCCCCAGCACTGATTCCCCGCCTCTGATTCCCCGCGTCTGAATCCCTGCCTCTGATTCCCCGCCTCTGATTCACCATCTCTGATTCACCACCTCTGATCCCCCGCCTCTGATTCCCCATGTCTGATTCACCGCCTCTGTTTCCCCACATCTGATTCCCCGCCTCTGATTCCCCAGCTCTGATTTTCCGCATCTGATTCCCTGCCTCTGAATCCCCACCTCTATTCCCTGCCTCTGATTCCCAACCTCTGATTCCCCTCCTCTGATTCCCCATATCTGATTCCCCGCCTCCATTTCCCTGCCTCTTATTCCCCGCCTCTGTTACCCCATATCTGATTCCCCGCCTCTGATTCCCCAACTCTGATTCTGCACATCTGATTCCCTGCCTCTTATTCCCCACCTCTAATTCCCGGCCTCTGATTCCCGGCCTCTGATTCCCCACCTCTGATTCTCCATATCTGATTCCCCGCCTCTGTTTTCCCGCCTCTGATTCCCCACCTCTGTTTCCCCATATCTGATTCCCCGCATCTGATTCCCCACGTCTGATTCCCTGCCTGTGATTCCCTGCCTCTTATTCCCCGCCTCTGATTCCCCGCATCTGATTCCCTGCCTCTGAATCCCCACCTTGATTCCCTGCCTCTGATTCCCAACCCCTGATTCCCCTACTCTGATTCCCCATATCTGATTCCTCACCTCCACTTCCCTGCCTCTGATTCCCCGCCTCTGTTACCCAATATCTGATTCCCCGCCTCTGATTCCCCAACTCTGTTTCTGCACATCTGATTCCCTGCCTCTTATTCCCCACCTCTAATTCCCGGCCTCTGATTCCCGGCCTCTGATACCCTACCTCTGATTCTCCATATCTGATTCCCCGCCTCTGTTTACCCGCCTCTGATTCCCCGCCTCTGTTTCCCCATATCTGATTCCCCGCCTCTGATTCCCCAACTCTGATTCCCCGCCTCTGATTCCCCAGGTCTGATTCCCCGCCTCTGATTCCACGTGTTTGATTACCTGCCTCTGATTCCCCGCCTCTGCTTCCCCATCTCTGATTCACCGCCTTTGATTCGCCACCTCTGATTCCCCATATGTGATTCCCCTCCTCTGTTTCCCCGCCTCTGATTCCCCGCCTCTGATTCCCCATATCTCATTCCCCGCCTCTGATTCCCCGCATCTGATTCCCTGCCTCTGAATCCCCACCTCTGATTCCCTGCCTCTGATTCCCAACCTCTGATTCCCCTCCTCTGATTCCCCATATCTGATTCCCCGCCTCCGTTTCCCTGCCTCTGATTAACCGCCTCTGTTTCCCCATATCTGATTCCCCGCCTCTGATTCCCCAACTCTAATTCCCCGCCGCTGATTCCCCAGCTCTGATTCCCCGCCTCTGATTCCCCGCGTCTGATTCCCAGCCTCTGATTCCCCATGTCTGATTTCCTGCCTCTGATTCCCCGCCTCTGATTCGCCATCTCTGATTCATCGCCTCTGATTCCCCACCTCTGATTCCCCATATCTTATTCCCCACCTATGTTTCCCCGCCTCTGATTCCCCGCCTCTGATTCCACCATCTCTGATTCCCGGACTCTGATTCCCCACCTCTGATTCCCTATCTCTGATTCCACACATCCGATTCCCTGCCTCTGATTCCCCGCCTCTGATGCCCCGCCTCTGATTCCCAATCACTGATTCCCCTCCTCTGATTCCCCATATCTGATTCCCCGCCTCCGTTTCCCTGCCTCTGATTCCCCGCCTCTGTTTCCCCATATCTGATTCCCCGCCTCTGATTCCCCAACTCTGATTCCCCGCCTCTGATTCCCCAGCTCTGATTCCCCACCTCTGATTCCCCGCGTCTGATTCCCAGCCTCTGATTCCCCATGTCTTATTCCCCGCCTCTGATTCGCCATCTCTGATTCATCGCCTCTGATTCCCCACCTCTGATTCCCCATATCTGATTCCCACCTATGTTTCCCCGCCTCTGATGCCCCGCCTCTGATTCCATGCCTCTGATTCCCAACCTCTGATTCCCCACCTCTGATTCCCCATATCTGATTCCCCGCCTCTGTTTCCCCTCCTCTGATTCCCTGCCTCTGTTTCCTCATATCTGATTCCCCGCCTCTGATTCCCCAAAACTGATTCCCCTCCTCTGATTCCCCAGCTCTGATTCACCACCTCTGATTCCCCGCGTCTGATTCCCCGCCTCTGATTCCCCATCTCTGATTCCCTATCTCTGATTCCCCAATTCTGATTCCCCGCCTTTGATTCCCTGCCTCTGATTCCCAACCTCTGATTCCCCACCTCTGATTCCCCATATCTGATTCCCCGCCTCTGTTTCCCCGCCTGTTATTCCCCGCCTCTGTTTCCCCATATCTGATTCCCCGCCTCTCATTCCCGGCCTCTTATTCCCCACCTCTGATTCCCGGCCTCTGATTCCCAGCCTCTGATTCCCCGCCTCTGATTCCCTGCCTCTGATTCCCCATCTCTGATTCCGCACATCTGATTCCCTGCCTCTGATTCCCCGCCTCTGATTCCCCGCCTCTGATTCCCCAACTCTAATTCCCTGCCTGTGATTCCCTGCCTCTTATTCCCCGCCTCTGATTCCCCGCATCTGATTCCCTGCCTCTGAATCCCCACCTCTATTCCCTGCCTCTGATTCCCAACCTCTGATTCCCCTCCTCTGATTCCCCATATCTGATTCCCCGCCTCCATTTCCCTGCCTCTGATTCCCCGTGTTTGATTCCCTGCCTCTGATTCCCCGCCTCTGATTCCCCAACTCTGATTCTGCACATCTGATTCCCTGCCTCTTATTCCCCACCTCTAATTCCCGGCCTCTGATTCCCGGCCTCTGATTCCCCACCTCTGATTCTCCATATCTGATTCCCCGCCTCTGTTTCCCCGCCTCTGATTCCCCACCTCTGTTTCCCCACATCTGATTCCCCGCCTCTGATTCCCCAACTCTGATTCCCCGCCTCTGATTCCCCAGGTCTGATTCCCCGCCTCTGATTCCACGTGTTTGATTACCTGCCTCTGATTCCCCGCCTCTGCTTCCCCATCTCTGATTCACCGCCTTTGATTCGCCACCTCTGATTCCCCATATGTGATTCCCCGCCTCTGTTTCCCCGCCTCTGATTCCCCGCCTCTGATTCCCCATATCTCATTCCCCGCCTCTGATTCCCCGCATCTGATTCCCTGCCTCTGAATCCCAACCTCTGATTCCCTGCCTCTGATTCCCAACCTCTGATTCCCCTCCTCTGATTTCCCATATCTGATTCCCCGCCTCCGTTTCCCTGCCTCTGATTGCCCGCCTCTGTTTCCCCATATCTGATTCCCCGCCTCTGATTCCCCAACTCTGATTCCCCGCCTCTGATTCCCCAGCTCTGATTCCCCGCCTCTGATTCCCCGCGTCTGATTCCCAGCCTCTGATTCCCCATGTCTGATTTCCTGCCTCTGATTCCCCGCCTCTGATTCGCCATCTCTGATTCATCCCCTCTGATTCCCCACCTCTGATTCCCCATATCTTATTCCCCACCTATGTTTCCCCGCCTCTGATTCCCCGCCTCTGATTCCCCATCTCTGATTCCCAGACTCTGATTCCCCACCTCTGACTCCCTATCTCTGATTCTGCACATCCGATTCCCTGCCTCTGATTCCCCGCCTCTGATTCCCCACCTCTGATTCCCCACCTCTGATTCCCCATATCTGATTCCCCGCCTCTGTTTCCCCGCCTCTGATTCCCTGCCTCTCTTTCCTCATATCTGATTCCCCGCCTCTGATTCCCCAACACTGATTCCCCGCCTCTGATTCCCCAGCTCTGATTCACCACCTCTGATTCCCCGCGTCTGATTCCCCGCTTCTGATTCCCGGCCTCTTATTCCCCACCTCTGATTCCCGGCCTCTGATTCCCGGCCTCTGATTCCCGAACTCTCATTCCCGGCCTCTGATTCCCGGCCTCTGATTCCCGGCCTCTGATTCCCCGCCTCTGATTCCCCGCCTCTGATTCCCTGCCTCTGATTCCCCATCTCTGATTCCGCACATCTGATTCCCTGCCTCTGATTCCCCGCCTCTGATTCCCTGCCTCTGATTCCCTGCCTCTGATTCCCAACCTCTGATTCCCCACCTCTGATTCCCAATATCTGAATACCCGCCTCTGTTTCCCCGCCTCTGATTCCCCGCCTCTGTTTCCCCATATCAGATTCCCCGCCTCTGATTCCCCAACTCTGATTCCCCACCTCTGATCCCCAGCTCTGATTCACCGCCTCTGATTCCCCGTGTTTGATTCCCTGCCTCTGATTCCCTGCCTCTGATTCCCAACCTCTGATTCCCCACCTCTGATTCCCCATATCTGATTCCCCGCCTCTGTTTCCCCGCCTCTGATTCCCCGCCTCTGTTTCCCCATATCTGATTCCCCGCCTTTGATTGGCCACCTCTGATTCCCCATATGTGATTCCCCGCCTCTGTTTCCCCGCATCTGATTCCCCGCCTCTGATTCCCCATATCTCATTCCCCGCCTCTGATTCCCCATATCTGATTCCCTGACTCTGATTCACCACCTCTGATTCCCGGCCTCTTTTTCCCGGCATCTGATTCCCGGCCTCTGATTCCCGGCCTCTGATTCCCCGCTTCTGATTCTGATTCCCTGCCTCTGATTCGCCATCCCTGATTCCGCACATCTGATTCCCGCCTCTGATTCCCCGCCTCTGATTCCCCATATCTCAATCCCCGCCTCTGATTCCCCGCATCTGATTCCATGCCTCTGAATCCCCACCTTTGATTCCCTGCCTCTGATTCCCAACCTCTGATTCCCCTCCTCTGATTCCCCATATCTGATTCCCCGCCTCCGTTTCCCTGCCTCTGATTGCCCGCCTCTGTTTCCCCATATCTGATTCCCCGCCTCTGATTCCCCAACTCTGATTCCCCGCCTCTGATTCCCCAGCTCTGATTCCCCGCCTCTGATTCCCCGCGTCTGATTCCCAGCCTCTGATTCCCCATGTCTGATTTCCTGCCTCTGATTCCCCGCCTCTGATTCGCCATCTCTGATTCATCCCCACTGATTCCCCACCTCTGATTCCCCATATCTTATTCCCCACCTATGTTTCCCCGCCTCTGATTCCCCGCCTCTGATTCCCCATCTCTGATTCCCAGACTCTGATTCCCCACCTCTGATTCCCTATCTCTGATTCTGCACATCCGATTCCCTGCCTCTGATTCCCCGCCTCTGATTCCCCACCTCTGATTCCCCACCTCTGATTCCCCATATCTGATTCCCCGCCTATGTTTCCCCGCCTCTGATTCCCTGCCTCTGTTTCCTCATATCTGATTCCCCGCCTCTGATTCCCCAACACTGATTCCCCGCCTCTGATTCCCCAGCTCTGATTCACCACCTCTGATTCCCCGCGTCTGATTCCCCGCTTCTGATTCCCGGCCTCTTATTCCCCACCTCTGATTCCCGGCCTCTGATTCCCGGCCTCTGATTCCCGAACTCTCATTCCCGGCCTCTGATTCCCGGCCTCTGATTCCCCGCCTCTGATTCCCCGCCTCTGATTCCCTGCCTCTGATTCCCCATCTCTGATTCCGCACATCTGATTCCCTGCCTCTGATTCCCCGCCTCTGATTCCCTGCCTCTGATTCCCTGCCTCTGATTCCCAACCTCTGATTCCCCACCTCTGATTCCCCATATCTGATTCCCCGCCTCTGTTTCCCTGCCTCTGATTCCCCGCCTCTGTTTCCCCATATCTGATTCCCCGCCTCTGATTCCCCAACTCTGATTCCCCGCCTCTGATTCCCCAGCTCTGATTCCCCGCCTCTGATTCCCCGCGTCTGATTCCCAGCCTCTGATTCCCCATGTCTTATTCCCCGCCTCTGATTCGCCATCTCTGATTCATCGCCTCTGATTCCCCACCTCTGATTCCCCATATCTGATTCCCACCTATGTTTCCCCGCCTCTGATGCCCCGCCTCTGATTCCATGCCTCTGATTCCCAACCTCTGATTCCCCACCTCTGATTCCCCATATCTGATTCCCCGCCTCTGTTTCCCCTCCTCTGATTCCCTGCCTCTGTTTCCTCATATCTGATTCCCCGCCTCTGATTCCCCAAAACTGATTCCCCTCCTCTGATTCCCCAGCTCTGATTCACCACCTCTGATTCCCCGCGTCTGATTCCCCGCCTCTGATTCCCCATCTCTGATTCCCTATCTCTGATTCCCCAATTCTGATTCCCCGCCTTTGATTCCCTGCCTCTGATTCCCAACCTCTGATTCCCCACCTCTGATTCCCCATATCTGATTCCCCGCCTCTGTTTCCCCGCCTGTTATTCCCCGCCTCTGTTTCCCCATATCTGATTCCCGGCCTCTCATTCCCCAGCTCTGATTCCCCGCCTCTGATTCCCGGCCTCTTATTCCCCACCTCTGATTCCCGGCCTCTGATTCCCGGCCTCTGATTCCCGAACTCTCATTCCCGGCCTCTGATTCCCGGCCTCTGATTCCCCGCCTCTGATTCCCCGCCTCTGATTCCCTGCCTCTGATTCCCCATCTCTGATTCCGCACATCTGATTCCCTGCCTCTGATTCCCCGCCTCTGATTCCCCGCCTCTGATTCCCCAACTCTAATTCCCTGCCTGTGATTCCCTGCCTCTTATTCCCCGCCTCTGATTCCCCGCATCTGATTCCCTGCCTCTGAATCCCCACCTCTATGCCCTGCCTCTGATTCCCAACCTCTGATTCCCCTCCTCTGATTCCCCATATCTGATTCCCCGCCTCCATTTCCCTGCCTCTGATTCCCCGTGTTTGATTCCCTGCCTCTGATTCCCCGCCTCTGATTCCCCAACTCTGATTCTGCACATCTGATTCCCTGCCTCTTATTCCCCACCTCTAATTCCCGGCCTCTGATTCCCGGCCTCTGATTCCCCACCTCTGATTCTCCATATCTGATTCCCCGCCTCTGTTTCCCCGCCTCTGATTCCCCACCTCTGTTTCCCCATATCTGATTCCCCGCCTCTGATTCCCCAACTCTGATTCCCCGCCTCTGATTCCCCAGGTCTGATTCCCCGCCTCTGATTCCACGTGTTTGATTACCTGCCTCTGATTCCCCGCCTCTGCTTCCCCATCTCTGATTCACCGCCTTTGATTCGCCACCTCTGATTCCCCATATGTGATTCCCCGCCTCTGTTTCCCCGCCTCTGATTCCCCGCCTCTGATTCCCCATATCTCATTCCCCGCCTCTGATTCCCCGCATCTGATTCCCTGCCTCTGAATCCCCACCTCTGATTCCCTGCCTCTGATTCCCAACCTCTGATTCCCCTCCTCTGATTTCCCATATCTGATTCCCCGCCTCCGTTTCCCTGCCTCTGATTGCCCGCCTCTGTTTCCCCATATCTGATTCCCCGCCTCTGATTCCCCAACTCTGATTCCCCGCCTCTGATTCCCCAGCTCTGATTCCCCGCCTCTGATTCCCCGCGTCTGATTCCCAGCCTCTGATTCCCCATGTCTGATTTCCTGCCTCTGATTCCCCGCCTCTGATTCGCCATCTCTGATTCATCCCCTCTGATTCCCCACCTCTGATTCCCCATATCTTATTCCCCACCTATGTTTCCCCGCCTCTGATTCCCCGCCTCTGATTCCCCATCTCTGATTCCCAGACTCTGATTCCCCACCTCTGACTCCCTATCTCTGATTCTGCACATCCGATTCCCTGCCTCTGATTCCCCGCCTCTGATTCCCCACCTCTGATTCCCCACCTCTGATTCCCCATATCTGATTCCCCGCCTCTGTTTCCCCGCCTCTGATTCCCTGCCTCTCTTTCCTCATATCTGATTCCCCGCCTCTGATTCCCCAACACTGATTCCCCGCCTCTGATTCCCCAGCTCTGATTCACCACCTCTGATTCCCCGCGTCTGATTCCCCGCTTCTGATTCCCGGCCTCTTATTCCCCACCTCTGATTCCCGGCCTCTGATTCCCGGCCTCTGATTCCCGAACTCTCATTCCCGGCCTCTGATTCCCGGCCTCTGATTCCCCGCCTCTGATTCCCCGCCTCTGATTCCCTGCCTCTGATTCCCCATCTCTGATTCCGCACATCTGATTCCCTGCCTCTGATTCCCCGCCTCTGATTCCCTGCCTCTGATTCCCTGCCTCTGATTCCCAACCTCTGATTCCCCACCTCTGATTCCCAATATCTGAATACCCGCCTCTGTTTCCCCGCCTCTGATTCCCCGCCTCTGTTTCCCCATATCAGATTCCCCGCCTCTGATTCCCCAACTCTGATTCCCCACCTCTGATCCCCAGCTCTGATTCACCGCCTCTGATTCCCCGTGTTTGATTCCCTGCCTCTGATTCCCTGCCTCTGATTCCCAACCTCTGATTCCCCACCTCTGATTCCCCATATCTGATTCCCCGCCTCTGTTTCCCCGCCTCTGATTCCCCGCCTCTGTTTCCCCATATCTGATTCCCCGCCTTTGATTGGCCACCTCTGATTCCCCATATGTGATTCCCCGCCTCTGTTTCCCCGCATCTGATTCCCCGCCTCTGATTCCCCATATCTCATTCCCCGCCTCTGATTCCCCATATCTGATTCCCTGACTCTGATTCACCACCTCTGATTCCCGGCCTCTTTTTCCCGGCATCTGATTCCCGGCCTCTGATTCCCGGCCTCTGATTCCCCGCTTCTGATTCTGATTCCCTGCCTCTGATTCGCCATCCCTGATTCCGCACATCTGATTCCCGCCTCTGATTCCCCGCCTCTGATTCCCCATATCTCAATCCCCGCCTCTGATTCCCCGCATCTGATTCCCTGCCTCTGAATCCCCACCTTTGATTCCCTGCCTCTGATTCCCAACCTCTGATTCCCCTCCTCTGATTCCCCATATCTGATTCCCCGCCTCCGTTTCCCTGCCTCTGATTGCCCGCCTCTGTTTCCCCATATCTGATTCCCCGCCTCTGATTCCCCAACTCTGATTCCCCGCCTCTGATTCCCCAGCTCTGATTCCCCGCCTCTGATTCCCCGCGTCTGATTCCCAGCCTCTGATTCCCCATGTCTGATTTCCTGCCTCTGATTCCCCGCCTCTGATTCGCCATCTCTGATTCATCCCCACTGATTCCCCACCTCTGATTCCCCATATCTTATTCCCCACCTATGTTTCCCCGCCTCTGATTCCCCGCCTCTGATTCCCCATCTCTGATTCCCAGACTCTGATTCCCCACCTCTGATTCCCTATCTCTGATTCTGCACATCCGATTCCCTGCCTCTGATTCCCCGCTTCTGATTCCCCACCTCTGATTCCCCACCTCTGATTCCCCATATCTGATTCCCCGCCTATGTTTCCCCGCCTCTGATTCCCTGCCTCTGTTTCCTCATATCTGATTCCCCGCCTCTGATTCCCCAACACTGATTCCCCGCCTCTGATTCCCCAGCTCTGATTCACCACCTCTGATTCCCCGCGTCTGATTCCCCGCTTCTGATTCCCGGCCTCTTATTCCCCACCTCTGATTCCCGGCCTCTGATTCCCGGCCTCTGATTCCCGAACTCTCATTCCCGGCCTCTGATTCCCGGCCTCTGATTCCCCGCCTCTGATTCCCCGCCTCTGATTCCCTGCCTCTGATTCCCCATCTCTGATTCCGCACATCTGATTCCCTGCCTCTGATTCCCCGCCTCTGATTCCCTGCCTCTGATTCCCTGCCTCTGATTCCCAACCTCTGATTCCCCACCTCTGATTCCCCATATCTGATTCCCCGCCTCTGTTTCCCCATATCTGATTCCCCGCCTCTGATTCCCCAACTCTGATTCCCCACCTCTGATCCCCAGCTCTGATTCCCCGCCTCTGATTCCCCGTGTTTGATTCCCTGCCTCTGATTCCCTGCCTCTGATTCCCAACCTCTGATTCCCCACCTCTGATTCCCCATATCTGATTCCCCGCCTCTGTTTCCCCATATCTGATTCCCCGCCTTTGATTGGCCACCTCTGATTCCCCATATGTGATTCCCCGCCTCTGTTTCCCCGCATCTGATTCCCCGCCTCTGATTCCCCATATCTCATTCCCCGCCTCTGATAACCCATATCTGATTCCCTGACTCTGATTCCCCACCTCTGATTCCCGGCCTCTTTTTCCCGGCATCTGATTCCTGGCATCTGATTCTCGGCCTCTGATTCCCGGCCTCTGATTCCCCGCTTCTGATTCTGATTCCCTGCCTCTGATTCCCCATCCCTGATTCCGCACATCTGATTCCCTGCCTCTGATTCCCCACTTCTGATTCCCCATATCTGATTCCCCGCCTCTGTTTCCCCGCCTCTGATTCACCGCCTCTGTTTCCCCATATCTAACTCCCCGCCTCTGATTCCCCAACTCTTATTCCCCGCACTGATTCCCCAGCTCTGAATCCCCGCCTCAGATTCCCCGCATCTGATTCCCTGCCTCTAAATCCCCACCTCTGATTCCCTGCTTCTGATTCCCAACCTCTGATTCACCTCCTCTGATTCCCCATATCTGATTCCCCGCCTCCGTTTCCCTGCCTCTCATTCCCCGCCTCTGTTTCCCCATATCTGATTCCCCGCCTCTGATTCCCCAACTCTGATTCCCCGCCTCTCATTCCCCAGCTCTGATTCCCCGCCTCTGATTCCCCGCGTCTGATTCCCAGCCTCTGATTCCCCATGTCTTATTCCCCGCCTCTGATTCGCCATCTCTGATTCATCGCCTCTGATTCCCCACCTCTGATTCCCCATATCTGATTCCCCACCTATGTTTCCCCGCCTCTGATGCCCCACCTCTGATTCCATGCCTCTGATTCCCAACCTCTGATTCCCCACCTCTGATTGCCCATATCTGAATCCCCGCCTCTGTTTCCCCGCCTCTGATTCCCTGCCTCTGTTTCCTCATATCTGATTCCCCGCCTCTGATTCCCCAACACTGATTCCCCGCCTCTGATTCCCCAGCTCTGATTCACCACCTCTGATTCCCCGCGTCTGATTCCCCGCCTCTGATTCCCCATCTCTGATTCCCTATCTCTGATTCCCCAATTCTGATTCCCCGCCTTTGATTCCCTGCCTCTGATTCCTAACCTCTGATTCCCCACCTCTGATTCCCCGCCACTGATTCCCCGCCTCTTATTCCCCGCCTCTGTTTCCCCATATATGATTCCCGGCCTCTCATTCCCCAGCTCTGATTCCCCGCCTCTGATTCCCCATATCTGATTCCCCACCGCTGATTCCCCAACTCTGATAGCCCGTCTCTGATTCCCCAGCTCTGATTCCCCGCCTCTGATTCCCCGCATCTGAATCCCTGCCTCTGATTCCCCGCCTCTGATTCCCCATCTCTGATTCACCACCTCTGATCCCCCGCCTCTGATTCCCCATGTCTGATTCACCGCCTCTGTTTCCCCACCTCTGATTCCCCGCCTCTGATTCCCCATATCTGATAGCCCGTCTCTGATTCCCTGCCTCTTATTCCCCGCCTCTGATTCCCCGCATCTGATTCCCAACCTCTGATTCCCCTCCTCTGATTCCCCATATCTGATTCCCCGCCTGTGATTCGCCAGCTATGATTCATCGCATCTGATTCCCCACGTCTGATTCCCTGCCTGTGATTCCCTGCCTCTTATTCCCCGCCTCTGATTCCCCGCCTCTGATTCCCCGCATCTGATTCCCTGCCTCTGAATCCCCACCTCTGATTCCCTGCCTCTGATTCCCAACCTCTGATTCCCCTCCTCTGATTCCCCATATCTGATTCCCCACCTCCATTTCCCTGCCTCTGATTCCCCGCCTCTGTTACCCAATATCTGATTCCCCGCCTCTGATTCCCCAACTCTGATTCTGCACATCTGATTCCCTGCCTCTTATTCCCCACCTCTAATTCCCGGCCTCTGATTCCCGGCCTCTGATTCCCCACCTCTGATTCCCCATATCTGATTCCCGGACTCTGATTCCCCACCTCTGATTCCCGGCATCTTATTCCTGGCATCTGATTCCCGGCCTCTGATTCCCGGCCTCTGATTCCCCGCTTCTGATTCTGATTCCCTGCCTCTGATTCCCCATCTCTGATTCCGCACATCTGATTCCCTGCCTCTGATTCCCCACTTCTGATTCCCCATATCTGATTCCCCGCCTCTGTTTCCCCGCCTCTGATTCCCCGCCACTGTTTCCCCATATCTAATTCCTCGCATCTGATTCCCCAACTCTGATTCCCCGCACTGATTCCCCAACTCTGATTCCCCGCCTGTGATTCGCCAGCTATGATTCCCCGCATCTGATTCCCCACGTCTGATTCCCTGCCTGTGATTCCCTGCCTCTTATTCCCCGCCTCTGATTCCCCGCCTCTGATTCCCCGCAACTGATTCCCTGCCTCTGAATCCCCACCTCTGATTCCCTGCCTCTGATTCCCAACCTCTGATTCCCCTCCTCTGATTCCCCATATCTGATTCCCCACCTCCATTTCCCTGCCTCTGATTCCCCGCCTCTGTTACCCAATATCTGATTCCCCGCCTCTGATTCCCCGCTTCTGATTCTGATTCCCTGCCTCTGATTCCCCATCTCTGATTCCGCACATCTGATTCCCCGCCTCTGTTTCCCCGCCTCTGATTCCCCGCCACTGTTTCCCCATATCTAATTCCTCGCATCTGATTCCCCAACTCTGATTCCCCGCACTGATTCCCCAGCACTGAATCCCCGCCTCAGATTCCCCGCATCTGATTCCCTGCCTCTGAATCCCCACCTCTGATTCCCTGCCTCTGATTCCCAACCTCTGATTCCCCTCTTCTGATTCCCCATATCTGATTCCCCGCCTCCGTTTCCCTGCCTCTGATTCCCCGCCTCTGTTTCCCCATATCTGATTCCCCGCCTCTGATTCCCCAACTCTGATTCCCCGCCTCTGATTCCCCCGCTCTGATTCCCCACCTCTGATTCCCCGCGTCTGATTCCCAGCCTCTGATTCCCCATGTCTTATTCCCCGCCTCTGATTCGCCATCTCTGATTCATCGCCTCTGATTCCCCACCTCTGATTCCCCATATCTGATTCCCCACCTATGTTTCCCCGCCTCTGATGCCCCACCTCTGATTCCATGCCTCTGATTCCCAACCTCTGATTCCCCACCTCTGATTCCCCATATCTGATTCACCGCCTCTGTTTCCGCGCCTCTGATTCCCTGCCTCTGTTTCATCATATCTGATTCCCCGCCTCTGATTCCCCAACACTGATTCCCCGCCTCTGATTCCCCAGGTCTGATTCACCACCTCTGATTCCCCGCGTCTGATTCCCCGCCTCTGATTCCCCATCTCTGATTCCCTATCTCTGATTCCCCAATTCTGATTCCCCGCCTTTGATTCCCTGCCTCTGATTCACAACCTCTGATTCCCCACCTCTGATATCCCATATCTGATTCCCCGCCTCTGTTTCCCCGCCTCTTATTCCCCGCCTCTGTTTCCCCATATCTGATTCCCGGCCTCTCATTCCCCAGGTCTGATTCCCCGCCTCTGATTCCCCATATCTGATTCCCCGCCGCTGATTCCCCAACTCAGATAGCCCGCCTCTGATTCCCCAGCTCTGATTCCCCGCCTCTGATTCCCCGCGTCTGAATCCCTGCCTCTGATTCCCCGCCTCTGATTCCCCATCTCTGATTCACCACCTCTGATCCCCCGCCTCTGATTCCCCATGTCTGATTCACCGCCTCTGTTTCCCCATCTCTGATTCCCCGCCTCTGATTCCCCATATCTGATTCCCCGCCTCTGATTCCACAACTCTGATTCGCCGCCTGTGATTCGCCAGCTATGATTCCCCACGTCTGATTCCCTGCCTGTGATTCCCTGCCTCTTATTCCCCGCCTCTGATTCCCCGCATCTGATTCCCTGCCTCTGAATCCCCACCTCTGATTCCCTGCCTCTGATTCCCAACCTCTTATTCCCCTCCTCTGATTCCCCATATCTGATTCCCCACCTCCATTTCCCTGCCTCTGATTCCCCGCCTCTGTTACCCAATATCTGATTCCCTGCCTCTGATTCCCCAACTCTGATTCTGCACATCTGATTCCCTGCCTCTTATTCCCCACCTCTAATTCCCGGCCTCTGATTCCCGGCCTCTGATTCCCCACCTCTGATTCTCCATATCTGATTCCCCGCCTCTGTTTCCCCGCCTCTGATTCCCCGCCTCTGTTTCCCCATATCTGATTCACCGCCTTTGATTCGCCACCTCTGATTACCCATATGTGATTCCCCTCCTCTGTTTCCCCGCCTCTGATTCCCCGCCTCTGATTCCCCATATCTCATTCCCCGCCTCTGATTCCCCGCATCTGATTCCCTGCCTCTGAATCCCCACCTCTGATTCCCTGCCTCTGATTCCCAACCTCTGATTCCCCTCCTCTGATTCCCCATATCTGATTCCTCGCCTCCGTTTCCCTGCCTCTGATTAACCGCCTCTGTTTCCCCATATCTGATTCCGCGCCTCTGATTCCCCAACTCTGATTCCCCGCCTCTGATTCCCCAGCTCTGATTCCCCGCCTCTGTTTCCCCGCGTCTGATTCCCAGCCTCTGATTCCCCATGTCTGATTTCCTGCCTCTGATTCCCCGCCTCTGATTCGCCATCTCTGATTCATCGCCTCTGATTCCCGACCTCTGATTCCCCATATCTTATTCCCCACCTATGTTTCCCCGCCTCTGATTCCCCGCCTCTGATTCCCCATCTCTGATTCCCGGACTCTGATTCCCCACCTCTGATTCCCTATCTCTGATTCCGCACATCCGATTCCCTGCCTCTGATTCCCCGCCTCTGATGCCCCGCCTCTGATTCCCAACCTCTGATTCCCCTCCTCTGATTCCCCATATCTGATTCCCCGCCTCCGTTTCCCTGCCTCTGATTCCCCGCCTCTGTTTCCCCATATCTGATTCCCCGCCTCTGATTCCCCAACTCTGATTCCCCGCCTCTGATTCCCCAGCTCTGATTCCCCGCCTCTGATTCCCCGCATCTGATTCCCAGCCTCTGATTCCCCATGTCTTATTCCCCGCCTCTGATTCCCCGCCTCTGATTCGCCATCTCTGATTCATCGCCTCTGATTCCCCACCTCTGATTCCCCATATCTGATTCCCACCTATGTTTCCCCGCCTCTGATGCCCCGCCTCTGATTCCATGCCTCTGATTCCCAACCTCTGATTCCCCACCACTGATTCCCCATATCTGATTCCCCGCCTCTGTTTCCCCGCCTCTGATTCCCTGCCTCTGTTTCCTCATATCTGATTCCCCGCCTCTGATTCCCCAACACTGATTCCCCTCCTCTGATACCCCAGCTCTGATTCACCACCTCTGATTCCCCACATCTGATTCCCCGCCTCTGATTCCCCTTCTCTGATTCCCTATCTCTGATTCCCCAATTCTGATTCCCCGCCTTTGATTCCCTGCCTCTGATTCCCAACCTCTGATTCCCTACCTCTGATTCCCCAGCTCTGATTCCCCGCCTCTGATTCCCCGCGTCTGAATCCCTGCCTCTTATTCCCCGCCTCTGATTCCCCATCTCTGATTCACCACCTCTGATCCCCCGCCTCTGATTCCCCATGTCTGATTCACCGCCTCTGTTTCCCCACCTCTGATTCCCCGCCTCTGATTCCCCATATCTGATTCCCCGCCTCTGATTCCCTGACTCTGTTTCCCCGCCTCTGATTCCACGCCTCTGATTCCCCATATCTCATTCCCCGCCTCTGATTCCCCGCATCTGATTCCCTGCCTCTGAATCCCCACCTCTGATTCCCTGCCTCTGATTCCCAACCTCTGATTCCCCTCCTCTGATTCCCCATATCTGATTCCCCGCCTCCGTTTCCCTGCCTCTGATTGCCCGCCTCTGTTTCCCCATATCTGATTCCCCGCCTCTGATTCCCCAACTCTGATTCCCCGCCTCTGATTCCCCAGCTCTGATTCCCCGCCTCTGATTCCCCGCGTCTGATTCCCAGCCTCTGATTCCCCATGTCTGATTTCCTGCCTCTGATTCCCCGCCTCTGATTCGCCATCTCTGATTCATCCCCTCTGATTCCCCACCTCTGATTCCCCATATCTTATTCCCCACCTATGTTTCCCCGCCTCTGATTCCCCGCCTCTGATTCCCCATCTGTGATTCCCAGACTCTGATTCCCCACCTCTGATTCCCTATCTCTGATTCTGCACATCCGATTCCCTGCCTCTGATTCCCCGCCTCTGATTCCCCACCTCTGATTCCCCACCTCTGATTCCCCATATCTGATTCCCCGCCTCTGTTTCCCCGCCTCTGATTCCCTGCCTCTGTTTCCTCATATCTGATTCCCCGCCTCTGATTCCCCAACACTGATTCCCCGCCTCTGATTCCCCAGCTCTGATTCACCACCTCTGATTCCCCACGTCTGATTCCCCGCTTATGATTCCTGGCCTCTTATTCCCCACCTCTGATTCCCGGCCTCTGATTCCCGGCCTCTGATTCCCGACCTCTCATTCCCGGCCTCTGATTCCCGGCCTCTGATACCCCGGCTCTGATTCCCCGCCTCTGATTCCCTGCCTCTGATTCCCCATCTCTGATTCCGCACATCTGATTCCCTGCCTCTGATTCCCCGCCTCTGATTCCCTGCCTCTGATTCCCTGCCTCTGATTCCCAACCTCTGATTCCCCACCTCTGATTCCCCATATCTGATTCCCCGCCTCTGTTTCCCCGCCTCTGATTCTCCGCCTCTGTTTTCCATATCTGATTCCCCGCCTCTGATTCCCCAACTCTGATTCCCCACCTCTGATCCCCAGCTCTGATTCCCCGCCTCTGATTCCCCGTGTTTGATTCCCTGCCTCTGATTCACTGCCTCTGATTCCCAACCTCTGATTCCCCACTTCTGATTCCCCATATCTGATTCCCCGCCTCTGTTTCCCCGCCTCTGATTCCCCGCCTCTGTTTCCCAATATCTGATTCCCCGCCTTTGATTCGCCACCTCTGATTCCCCATATGTGATTCCCCGCCTCTGTTTCCCCGCATCTGATTCCCCGCCTCTGATTCCCCATATCTCATTCCCCGCCTCTGATTCCCCATATCGGATTCCCGGACTCTGATTCCCCACCTCTGATTCCCGGCCTCTTTTTCCCGGCATCTGATTCCCGGCATCTGATTCCCAAACTCTGATTCCCGGCCTCTGATTCCCAGCTTCCGATTCTGATTCCCTGCCTCTGATTCCCCATCTCTGATTCCGCACATCTGATTCCCTGCCTCTGATTCCCCACTTCTGATTCCCCATTACTGATTCCCCGCCTCTGTTTCCCCGCCTCTGATTCCCCGCCTCTGTTTCCCCATATCTAATTCCCCGCCTCTGATTCCCCAACTCTGATTCCCCGCACTGATTCCCCAGCTCTGAATCCCCGCCTCAGATTCCCCGCATCTGATTCCCTGCCTCTGAATCCCCACCTCTGATTCCCTGCCTCTGATTCCCAACCTCTGATTCCCCTCCTCTGATTCCCCATATCTGATTCCCCGCCTCCGTTTCCCTGCCTCTGATTCCCCGCCTCTGTTTCCCCATATCTGATTCCCCGCCTCTGATTCCCCAACTCTGATTCCACGCCTCTGATTCCCCAGCTCTGATTCCCCGCCTCTGATTCCCCGCGTCTGATTCCCAGCCTCTGATTCCCCATGTCTTATTTCCCGCCTCTGATTCCCCGCCTCTGATTCGCCATCTCTGATTCATCGCCTCTGATTCCCCACCTCTGATTCCCCATATCTGATTCCCCACCTATGTTTCCCCGCCTCTGATGCCCCGCCTCTGATTCCATGCCTCTGATTCCCAACCTCTGATTCCCCAACCTCTGATTCCCCATATCAGATTCCCCGCCTCTGTTTCCCCGCCTCTGATTCCCTGCCTCTGTTTCCTCATATCTGATTCCCCGCCTCTGATTCCCCAACACTGATTCCCCGCCTCTGATTCCCCAGCTCTGATTCACCACCTCTGATTCCCCGCGTCTGATTCCCCGCCTCTGATTCCCCATCTCTGATTCCCTATCTCTGATTCCCCAATTCTGATTCCCCGCCTTTGATTCCCTGCCTCTGATTCCCAACCTCTGATTCCCCACCTCTGATTCCCCATATCTGATTCCCCGCCTCTGTTTCCCCGCCTCTTATTCCCCGCCTCTGTTTCCCCATATCTGATTCCCGGCCACTCATTCCCCAGCTCTGATTCCCCGCCTCTGATTCCCCATATCTGATTCCCCGCCGCTGATTCCCCAACTCTGATAGCCCGCCTCTGATTCCCCAGCTCTGATTCCCCGCCTCTTATTCCCCGCATCTGAATCCCTGCCTCTGATTCACCGCCTCTGATTCCCCATCTCTGATTCACCACCTCTGATCCCCCGCCTCTCATTCCCCATGTCTGATTCACCGCCTCTGTTTCCCCATCTCTGATTCCCCGCCTCTGATTCCCCATATCTGATTCCCCGCCTCTGATTCGCCAACTCTGATTCCCCGCCTGTGATTCGCCAGCTATGATTCCCCGCCTCTGATTCCCCACGTCTGATTCCCTGCCTGTGATTCCCTGCCTCTTATTCCCCGCCTCTGATTCCCCGCATCTGATTCCCTGCCTCTGAATCCCCACCTCTGATTCCCTGCCTCTGATTCCCAACCTCTGATTCCCCTCCTCTGATTCCCCATATCTGATTCCCCGCCTCCATTTCCCTGCCTCTGATTCCCCGCCTCTGTTACCCCATATCTGATTCCCCGCCTCTGATTCCCCAACTCTGATTCTGCACATCTGATTCCCTGCCTCTTATTCCCCACCTCTAATTCCCGGCCTCTGATTCCCGTCCTCTGATTCCCCACCTCTGATTCTCCATATCTGATTCCCCGCCTCTGTTTCCCCGCCTCTGATTCCCCGCCTCTGTTTCCCCATATCTGATTCCCCGCCTCTGATTCCCCGCGTCTGATTCCCCGCCTCTGATTCCCCATCTCTGATTCCCTATCTCTGATTCCCCAATTCTGATTCCCCGCCTTTGATTCCCTGCCTCTGATTCCCAACCTCTGATTCCCCACCTCTGATTCCCCATATCTGATTCCCCGCCTCTGTTTCCCCGCCTCTTATTCCCCGCCTCTGTTTCCCCATATCTGATTCCCGGCCTCTCATTCCCCAGCTCTGATTCCCCTCCTCTGATTCCCCATATCTGATTCCCCGCCGCTGATTCCCAAACTCTGATTCCCCAGCTCTGATTCCCCGCCTCTGATTCCCCGCGTCTGAATCCCTGCCTCTGATTCCCCGCCTCTGATTCCCCATCTCTGATTCACCACCTCTGATCCCCCGCCTCTGATTCCCCATGTCTGATTCACCGCCTCTGTTTCCCCACCTCTGATTCCCCGCCTCTGATTCCCCATATCTGATTCCCCGCCTCTGATTCCCCAACTCTGATTCCCCGCCTGTGATTCGCCAGCTATGATTCCCCGCCTCTGATTCCCCACGTCTGATTCCCTGCCTGTGATTCCCTGCCTCTTATTCCCCGCCTCTGATTCCCCGCATCTGATTCCCAACCTCTGATTCCCCTCCTCTGATTCCCCATATCTGATTCCCCGCCTCCATTTCCCTGCCTCTGATTCCCCGCCTCTGTTACCCCATATCTGATTCCCCGCCTCTGATTCCCCAACTCTGATTCTGCACATCTGATTCCCTGCCTCTTATTCCCCACCTCAAATTCCCGGCCTCTGATTCCCAGCCTCTGATTCCCCACCTCTGATTCTCCATATCTGATTCGCCGCCTCTGTTTCCCCGCCTCTGATTCCCCGCCTCTGTTTCCCCATATCTGATTCCCCGCCTCTGATTCCCCAACTCTGATTCCCCGCCTCTGATTCCCCAGGTCTGATTCCCCGCCTCTGATTCCACGTGTTTGATTACCTGCCTCTGATTCCCCGCCTCTGCTTCCCCATCTCTGATTCACCGCCTTTGATTCGCCACCACTGATTCCCCATATGTGATTCCCCTCCTCTGTTTCCCCGCCTCTGATTCCCCGCCTCTGATTCCCCATATCTCATTCCCCGCCTCTGATTCCCCGCATCTGATTCCCTGCCTCTGAATCCCCACCTCTGATTCCCTGCCTCTGATTCCCCACCTCTGATTCCCGGCCTCTGATTCCCGGCCTCTGATTCCCGACCTCTCATTCCCGGCCTCTGATTCCCGACCTGTGATTCCCCGCCTCTGATTCCCCGACTCTGATTCCCTGCCTCTGATTCCCCATCTCTGATTCTGCACATCTGATTCCCTGCCTCTTATTCCCCACCTCTGATTCCCGGCCTCTGATTCCCGGCCTCTGATTCCCGGCCTCTCATTCCCGGCCTCTCATTCCCAGCCTCTCATTCCCGGCCTCTGATTCCCCGCCTCTGATTCCCCGCCTCTGTTTCCCTGCCTCTGATTCCCCTTCTCTGATTCCGCACATCTGATTCCCTGCCTCTGATTCCCTGCCTCTGATTCCCTGCCTCTGATTCCCTGCCTCTGATTCCCAACCTCTGATTCCCCACCTCTGATTCCCCATATCTGATTCCCCGCCTCTGTATCCCCGCCTCTGATTTCCCGCCTCTGTTTCCCCATATCTGATTCCCCGCCTCTGATTCCCCAACTTTGATTCCCCACCTCTAATCCCCAGCTCTGATTCCCCGCCTCTGATTCCCCGTGTTTGATTCCCTGCCTCTGATTCCCTGCCTCTGATTCCCAACCTCTGATTCCCCACCTCTGATTCTCCATATCTGATTCCCCGCCTCTGTTTCCCCGCCTCTGATTCCCCTCCTCTGTTTCCCCATATCTGATTCCCCGCCTTTGATTCGCCACCTCTGATTCCCCATATGTGATTCCCCGCCTCTGTTTCCCCGCCTCTGATTCCCCGCCTCTGATACCCCATATCTCATTCCCCGCCTCTGATTCCCCATATCTGATTCCCGGACTCTGATTCCCCACATCTGATTCCCGGCCTCTTATTCCCGGCATCTGATTCCCGGCCTCTGATTCCCGGCCTCTGATTCCCCGCTTCTGATTCTGATTCCCTGCCTCTGATTCCCCATCTCTGATTCCGCACATCTGATTCCCTGCCTCTGATTCCCCACTTCTGATTCCCCATATCTGATTCCCCGCCTCTGTTTCCCCGCCTCTGATTCCCCGCCTCTGTTTCCCCATATCTAATTCCCCGCCTCTGATTCCCCAACTCTGATTCCCCGCACTGATTCCCCAGCTCTGAATCCCCACCTCAGATTCCCCGCATCTGATTCCCTGCCTCTAAATCCCCACCTCTGATTCCCTGCCTCTGATTCCCAACCTCTGATTCCCCTCCTCTGATTCCCCATATCTGATTCCCCGCCTCCGTTTCCCTGCCTCTGATTCCCCGCCTCTGTTTCCCCATATCTGATTCCCCGCCTCAGATTCCCCAACTCTGATTCCCCGCCTCTGATTCCCCAGCTCTGATTCCCCGCCTCTGATTCCCCGCGTCTGATTCCCAGCCTCTGATTCCCCATGTCTTATTCCCCACCTCTGATTCGCCATCTCTGATTCATCGCCTCTGATTCCCCACCTCTGATTCCCCATATCTGATTCCCCACCTATGTTTCCCCGCCTCTGATGCCCCGCCTCTGATTCCATGCCTCTGATTCCCAACCTCTGATTCCCCGCCTCTGTTTCCCCGCCTCTGATTCCCTGCCTCTGTTTCCTCATATCTGATTCCCCGCCTCTGATTCCCCAACACTGATTCCCCGCCTCTGATTCCCCAGGTCTGATTCACCACCTCTGATTCCCCGCGTCTGATTCCCCGCCTCTGATTCCCCATCTCTGATTCCCTATCTCTGATTCCCCAATTCTGATTCCCCGCCTTTGATTCCCTGCCTCTGATTCCCAACCTCTGATTCTCCACCTCTAATTCCCCATATCTGATTCCCCGCCTCTGTTTCCCCGCCTCTTATTCCCCGCCTCTGTTTCCCCATATCTGATTCCCGGCCTCTCATTCCCCAGCTCCGATTCCCCGCCTCTGATTCCCCATATCTGATTCCCCGCCGCTGATTCCCCAACTCTGATAGCCCGCCTCTGATTCCCCAGCTCTGATTCCCCGCCTCTGATTCCCCGCGTCTGAATCCCTGCCTCTGATTCCCCGCCTCTGATTCCCCATCTCTGATTCACCACCTCTGATCCCCCGCCTCTGATTCCCCATGTCTGATTCACCGCCTCTGTTTCCCCACCTCTGATTCCCCGCCTCTGATTCCCCAGCTCTGATTCCCCGCATCTGATTCCCTGCCTCTGAATCCCCACCGCTATTCCCTGCCTCTGATTCCCAACCTCTGATTCCCCTCCTCTGATTCCCCATATCTGATTCCCCGCCTCCATTTCCCTGCCTCTGATTCCCCGCCTCTGTTACCCCATATCTGATTCCCCGCCTCTGATTCCCCAACTCTGATTCTGCACATCTGATTCCCTGCCTCTTATTCCCCACTTCTAATTCCCGGCCTCTGATTCCCGGCCTCTGATTCCCCACCTCTGATTCTCCATATCTGATTCCCCGCCTCTGTTTCCCCGCCTCTGATTCCCCACCTCTGTTTCCCCATATCTGATTCCCCGCATCTGATTCCCCACGTCTGATTCCCTGCCTGTGATTCACTGCCTCTTATTCCCCGCCTCTGATTCCCCGCATCTGATTCCCTGCCTCTGAATCCCCACCTTGATTCCCTGCCTCTGATTCCCAACCTCTGATTCCCCTCCTCTGATTCCCCATATCTGATTCCCCACCTCCATTTCCCTGCCTCTGATTCCCCGCCTCTGTTACCCAATATCTGATTCCCCGCCTCTGATTCCCCAACTCTGTTTCTGCACATCTGATTCCCTGCCTCTTATTCCCCACCTCTAATTCCCGGACTCTGATTCCCGGCCTCTGATACCCTACCTCTGATTCTCCATATCTGATTCCCCGCCTCTGTTTCCCCGCCTCTGATTCCCCGCCTCTGTTTCCCCATATCTGATTCCCCGCCTCTGATTCCCCAACTCTGATTCCCCGCCTCTGATTCCCCAGGTCTGATTCCCCGCCTCTGATTCCACGTGTTTGATTACCTGCCTCTGATTCCCCGCCTCTGCTTCCCCATCTCTGATTCACCGCCTTTGATTCGCCACCTCTGATTCCCCATATGTGATTCCCCTCCTCTGTTTCCCCGCCTCTGATTTCCCGCCTCTGATTCCCCATATCTCATTCCCCGCCTCTGATTCCCCGCATCTGATTCCCTGCCTCTGAATCCCCACCTCTGATTCCCTGCCTCTGATTCCCAACCTCTGATTCCCCTCCTCTGATTCCCCATATCTGATTCCCCGCCTCCGTTTCCCTGCCTCTGATTAACCGCCTCTGTTTCCCCATATCTGATTCCCCGCCTCTGATTCCCCAACTCTGATTCCCCGCCTCTGATTCCCCAGCTCTGATTCCCCGCCTCTGATTCCCCGCGTCTGATTCCCAGCCTCTTATTCCCCATGTCTGATTTCCTGCCTCTGATTCCCCGCCTCTGATTCGCCATCTCTGATTCATCGCCTCTGATTCCCCACCTCTGATTCCCCATATCTTATTCCCCACCTATGTTTCCCCGCCTCTCATTCCCCGCCTCTGATTCCCCATCTCTGATTCCCGGACTCTGATTCCCCACCTCTGATTCCCTATCTCTGATTCCACACATCCGATTCCCTGCCTCTGATTCCCCGCCTCTGATGCCCCGCCTCTGATTCCCAATCTCTGATTCCCCTCCTCTGATTCCCCATATCTGATTCCCCGCCTCCGTTTCCCTGCCTCTGATTCCCCGCCTCTGTTTCCCCATATCTGATTCCCTGCCTCTGATTCCCCAACTCTGATTCCCCGCCTCTGATTCCCCAGCTCTGATTCCCCGCCTCTGATTCCCCGCGTCTGATTCCCAGCCTCTGATTCCCCATGTCTTATTCCCCGCCTCTGATTCGCCATCTCTGATTCATCGCCTCTGATTCCCCACCTCTGATTCCCCATATCTGATTCCCACCTATGTTTCCCCGCCTCTGATGCCCCGCCTCTGATTCCATGCCTCTGATTCCCAACCTCCGATTCCCCACCTCTGATTCCCCATATCTGATTCCCCGCCTCTGTTTCCCCTCCTCTGATTCCCTGCCTCTGTTTCCTCATATCTGATTCCCCGCCTCTGATTCCCCAAAACTGATTCCCCTCCTCTGATTCCCCAGCTCTGATTCACCACCTCTGATTCCCCGCGTCTGATTCCCCGCCTCTGATTCCCCATCTCTGATTCCCTATCTCTGATTCCCCAATTCTGATTCCCTGCCTTTGATTCCCTGCCTCTGATTCCCAACCTCTGATTCCCCACCTCTGATTCCCCATATCTGATTCCCCGCCTCTGTTTCCCCGCCTCTTATTCCCCGCCTCTGTTTCCCCATATCTGATTCCCGGCCTCTCATTCCCCAGCTCTGATTCCCCGCCTCTGATTCCCCATATCTGATTCCCCGCCGCTGATTCCCCAATTCTGATTCCCCAGCTCCGATTCCCCGCCTCTGATTCCCCGCGTCTGAATCCCTGCCTCTGATTCCCCGCCTCTGATTCCCCATCTCTGATTCACCACCTCTGATCCCCCGCCTCTGATTCCCCATGTCTGATTCACCGCCTCTGTTTCCCCACCTCTGATTCCCCGCCTCTGATTCCACATATCTGATTCCCTGCCTCTGATTCCCCAACTCTGATTCCCAGCCTGTGATTCGCCAGCTATGATTCCCCGCCTCTGATTCCCCACGTCTAATTCCCTGCCTGTGATTCCCTGCCTCTTATTCCCCGCCTCTGATTCCCCGCATCTGATTCCCTGCCTCTGAATCCCCACCTCTATTCCCTGCCTCTGATTCCCAACCTCTGATTCCCCTCCTCTGATTCCCCATATCTGATTCCCCGCCTCCATTTCCCTGCCTCTGATTCCCCGCCTCTGTTACCCCATATCTGATTCCCCGCCTCTGATTCCCCAACTCTGATTCTGCACATCTGATTCCCTGCCTCTTATTCCCCACCTCTAATTCCCGGCCTCTGATTCCCGGCCTCTGATTCCCCACCTCTGATTCTCCATATCTGATTCCCCACCTCTGTTTCCCCGCCTCTGATTCCCCACCTCTGTTTCCCCATATCTGATTCCCCGCCTCTGATTCCCCAACTCTGATTCCCCGCCTCTGATTCCCCAGGTCTGATTCCCCGCCTCTGATTCCACGTGTTTGATTACCTGCCTCTGATTCCCCGCCTCTGCTTCCCCATCTCTGATTCACCGCCTTTGATTCGCCACCTCTGATTCCCCATATGTGATTCCCCGCCTCTGTTTCCCCGCCTCTGATTCCCCACCTCTGATTCCCCATATCTCATTCCCCGCCTCTGAACCCCGCATCTGATTCCCTGCCTCTGAATCCCCACCTCTGATTCCCTGCCTCTGATTCCCAACCTCTGATTCCCCTCCTCTGATTCCCCATATCTGATTCCGCGCCTCCGTTTCCCTGCCTCTGATTGCCCGCCTCTGTTTCCCCATATCTGATTCCCCGTTTCTGATTCCCCAACTCTGATTCCCCGCCACTGATTCCCCAGCTCTGATTCCCCGCCTCTGATTCCCCGCGTCTGATTCCCAGCCTCTGATTCCCCATGTCTGATTTCCTGCCTCTGATTCCCCGCCTCTGATTCGCCATCTCTGATTCATCCCCTCTGATTCCCCACCTCTGATTCCCCATATCTTATTCCCCACCTATGTTTCCCCGCCTCTGATTCCCCGCCTCTGATTCCCCATCTCTGATTCCCAGACTCTGATTCCCCACCTCTGATTCCCTATCTCTGATTCTGCACATCCGATTCCCTGCCTCTGATTCCCCGCCTCTGATTCCCCACCTCTGATTCCCCACCTCTGATTCCCCATATCTGATTCCCCGCCTCTGTTTCCCCGCCTCTGATTCCCTGCCTCTGTTTCCTCATATCTGATTCCCCGCCTCTGATTCCCCAACACTGATTCCCCGCCTCTGATTCCCCAGCTCTGATTCACCACCTCTGATTCCCCGCGTCTGATTCCCCGCTTCTGATTCCCGGCCTCTTATAACCCACCTCTGATTCCCGGCCTCTGATTCCCGGCCTCTGATTCCCGAACTCGCATTCCCGGCCTCTGATTCCCGGCCTCTGATTCCCCGCCTCTGATTCCCCGCCTCTGATTCCCTGCCTCTGATTCCCCATCTCTGATTCCGCACATCTGATTCCCTGCCTCTGATTCCCCGCCTCTGATTCCCTGCCTCTGATTCCCAACCTCTGATTCCCCACCTCTGATTCCCCATATCTGATTCCCCGCCTCTGTTTCCGCGCCTCTGATTCCCTGCCTCTGTTTCCTCATATCTGATTCCCCGCCTCTGATTCCCCAACACTGATTCCCCGCCTCTGATTCCCCAGGTCTGATTCACCACCTCTGATTCCCCGCGTCTGATTCCCCGCCTCTGATTCCCCATCTCTGATTCCCTATCTCTGATTCCCCAATTCTGATTCCCCGCCTTTGATTCCCTGCCTCTGATTCCCAACCTCTGATTCCCCACCTCTGATATCCCATATCTGATTCCCCGCCTCTGTTTCCCCGCCTCTTATTCCCCGCCTCTGTTTCCCCATATCTGATTCCCGGCCTCTCATTCCCCAGCTCTGATTCCCCGCCTCTGATTCCCCATATCTGATTCCCCGCCGCTGATTCCCCAACTCAGATAGCCCGCCTCTGATTCCCCAGCTCTGATTCCCCGCCTCTGATTCCCCGCGTCTGAATCCCTGCCTCTGATTCCCCGCCTCTGATTCCCCATCTCTGATTCACCACCTCTGATCCCCCGCCTCTGATTCCCCATGTCTGATTCACCGCCTCTGTTTCCCCATCTCTGATTCCCCGCCTCTGATTCCCCATATCTGATTCCCCGCCTCTGATTCCCCAACTCTGATTCGCCGCCTGTGATTCGCCAGCTATGATTCCCCACGTCTGATTCCCTGCCTGTGATTCCCTGCCTCTTATTCCCCGCCTCTGATTCCCCGCATCTGATTCCCTGCCTCTGAATCCCCACCTCTGATTCCCTGCCTCTGATTCCCAACCTCTTATTCCCCTCCTCTGATTCCCCATATCTGATTCCCCACCTCCATTTCCCTGCCTCTGATTCCCCGCCTCTGTTACCCAATATCTGATTCCCCGCCTCTGATTCCCCAACTCTGATTCTGCACATCTGATTCCCTGCCTCTTATTCCCCACCTCTAATTCCCGGCCTCTGATTCCCGGCCTCTGATTCCCCACCTCTGATTCTCCATATCTGATTCCCCGCCTCTGTTTCCCCGCCTCTGATTCCCCGCCTCTGTTTCCCCATATCTGATTCACCGCCTTTGATTCGCCACCTCTGATTACCCATATGTGATTCCCCTCCTCTGTTTCCCCGCCTCTGATTACCCGCCTCTGATTCCCCATATCTCATTCCCCGCCTCTGATTCCCCGCATCTGATTCCCTGCCTCTGAATCCCCACCTCTGATTCCCTGCCTCTGATTCCCAACCTCTGATTCCCCTCCTCTGATTCCCCATATCTGATTCCTCTCCTCCGTTTCCCTGCCTCTGATTAACCGCCTCTGTTTCCCCATATCTGATTCCGCGCCTCTGATTCCCCAACTCTGATTCCCCGCCTCTGATTCCCCAGCTCTGATTCCCCGCCTCTGTTTCCCCGCGTCTGATTCCCAGCCTCTGATTCCCCATGTCTGATTTCCTGCCTCTGATTCCCCGCCTCTGATTCGCCATCTCTGATTCATCGCCTCTGATTCCCCACCTCTGATTCCCCATATCTTATTCCCCACCTATGTTTCCCCGCCTCTGATTCCCCGCCTCTGATTCCCCATCTCTGATTCCCGGACTCTGATTCCCCACCTCTGATTCCCTATCTCTGATTCCGCACATCCGATTCCCTGCCTCTGATTCCCCGCCTCTGATGCCCCGCCTCTGATTCCCAACCTCTGATTCCCCTCCTCTGATTCCCCATATCTGATTCCCCGCCTCCGTTTCCCTGCCTCTGATTCCCCGCCTCTGTTTCCCCATATCTGATTCCCCGCCTCTGATTCCCCAACTCTGATTCCCCGCCTCTGATTCCCCAGCTCTGATTCCCCGCCTCTGATTCCCCGCGTCTGATTCCCAGCCTCTGATTCCCCATGTCTTATTCCCCGCCTCTGATTCCCCGCCTCTGATTCGCCATCTCTGATTCATCGCCTCTGATTCCCCACCTCTGATTCCCCATATCTGATTCCCACCTATGTTTCCCCGCCTCTGATGCTCCGCCTCTGATTCCATGCCTCTGATTCCCAACCTCTGATTCCCCACCTCTGATTCCCCATATCTGATTCCCCGCCTCTGTTTCCCCGCCTCTGATTCCCTGCCTCTGTTTCCTCATATCTGATTCCCCGCCTCTGATTCCCCAACACTGATTCCCCTCCTCTGATACCCCAGCTCTGATTCACCACCTCTGATTCCCCACGTCTGATTCCCCGCCTCTGATTCCCCATCTCTGATTCCCTATCTCTGATTCCCCAATTCTGATTCCCCACCTTTGATTCCCTGCCTCTGATTCCCAACCTCTGATTCCCTACCTCTGATTCCCCAGCTCTGATTCCCCGCCTCTGATTCCCCGCGTCTGAATCCCTGCCTCTGATTCCCCGCCTCTGATTCCCCATCTCTGATTCACCACCTCTGATCCCCCGCCTCTGATTCCCCATGTCTGATTCACCGCCTCTGTTTCCCCGCGTCTGATTCCCAGCCTCTGATTCCCCATGTCTTATTCCCCACCTCTGATTCGCCATCTCTGATTCATCGCCTCTGATTCCCCACCTCTGATTCCCCATATCTGATTCCCCACCTATGTTTCCCCGCCTCTGATGCCCCGCCTCTGATTCCATGCCTCTGATTCCCAACCTCTGATTCCCCGCCTCTGTTTCCCCGCCTCTGATTCCCTGCCTCTGTTTCCTCATATCTGATTCCCCGCCTCTGATTCCCCAACACTGATTCCCCGCCTCTGATTCCCCAGGTCTGATTCACCACCTCTGATTCCCCGCGTCTGATTCCCCGCCTCTGATTCCCCATCTCTGATTCCCTATCTCTGATTCCCCAATTCTGATTCCCCGCCTTTGATTCCCTGCCTCTGATTCCCAACCTCTGATTCTCCACCTCTAATTCCCCATATCTGATTCCCCGCCTCTGTTTCCCCGCCTCTTATTCCCCGCCTCTGTTTCCCCATATCTGATTCCCGGCCTCTCATTCCCCAGCTCCGATTCCCCGCCTCTGATTCCCCGTGTTTGATTCCCTGCCTCTGATTCCCTGCCTCTGATTCCCAACCTCTGATTCCCCACCTCTGATTCTCCATATCTGATTCCCCGCCTCTGTTTCCCCGCCTCTGATTCCCCTCCTCTGTTTCCCCATATCTGATTCCCCGCCTTTGATTCGCCACCTCTGATTCCCCATATGTGATTCCCCGCCTCTGTTTCCCCGCCTCTGATTCCCCGCCTCTGATACCCCATATCTCATTCCCCGCCTCTGATTCCCCATATCTGATTCCCGGACTCTGATTCCCCACATCTGATTCCCGGCCTCTTATTCCCGGCATCTGATTCCCGGCCTCTGATTCCCGGCCTCTGATTCCCCGCTTCTGATTCTGATTCCCTGCCTCTGATTCCCCATCTCTGATTCCGCACATCTGATTCCCTGCCTCTGATTCCCCACTTCTGATTCCCCATATCTGATTCCCCGCCTCTGTTTCCCCGCCTCTGATTCCCCGCCTCTGTTTCCCCATATCTAATTCCCCGCCTCTGATTCCCCAACTCTGATTCCCCGCACTGATTCCCCAGCTCTGAATCCCCACCTCAGATTCCCCGCATCTGATTCCCTGCCTCTGAATCCCCACCTCTGATTCCCTGCCTCTGATTCCCAACCTCTGATTCCCCTCCTCTGATTCCCCATATCTGATTCCCCGCCTCCGTTTCCCTGCCTCTGATTCCCCGCCTCTGTTTCCCCATATCTGATTCCCCGCCTCAGATTCCCCAACTCTGATTCCCCGCCTCTGATTCCCCAGCTCTGATTCCCCGCCTCTGATTCCCCGCGTCTGATTCCCAGCCTCTGATTCCCCATGTCTTATTCCCCACCTCTGATTCGCCATCTCTGATTCATCGCCTCTGATTCCCCACCTCTGATTCCCCATATCTGATTCCCCACCTATGTTTCCCCGCCTCTGATGCCCCGCCTCTGATTCCATGCCTCTGATTCCCAACCTCTGATTCCCCGCCTCTGTTTCCCCGCCTCTGATTCCCTGCCTCTGTTTCCTCATATCTGATTCCCCGCCTCTGATTCCCCAACAACTGATTCCCCGCCTCTGATTCCCCAGGTCTGATTCACCACCTCTGATTCCCCGCGTCTGATTCCCCGCCTCTGATTCCCCATCTCTGATTCCCTATCTCTGATTCCCCAATTCTGATTCCCCGCCTTTGATTCCCTGCCTCTGATTCCCAACCTCTGATTCTCCACCTCTAATTCCCCAAATCTGATTCCCCGCCTCTGTTTCCCCGCCTCTTATTCCCCGCCTCTGTTTCCCCATATCTGATTCCCGGCCTCTCATTCCCCAGCTCCGATTCCCCGCCTCTGATTCCCCATATCTGATTCCCCGCCGCTGATTCCCCAACTCTGATAGCCCGCCTCTGATTCCCCAGCTCTGATTCCCCGCCTCTGATTCCCCGCGTCTGAATCCCTGCCTCTGATTCCCCGCCTCTGATTCCCCATCTCTGATTCACCACCTCTGATCCCCCGCCTCTGATTCCCCATGTCTGATTCACCGCCTCTGTTTCCCCACCTCTGATTCCCCGCCTCTGATTCCCCAGCTCTGATTCCCCGCATCTGATTCCCTGCCTCTGAATCCCCACCGCTATTCCCTGCCTCTGATTCCCAACCTCTGATTCCCCTCCTCTGATTCCCCATATCTGATTCCCCGCCTCCATTTTCCTGCCTCTGATTCCCCGCCTCTGTTACCCCATATCTGATTCCCCGCCTCTGATTCCCCAACTCTGATTCTGCACATCTGATTCCCTGCCTCTTATTCCCCACCTCTAATTCCCGGCCTCTGATTCCCGGCCTCTGATTCCCCACCTCTGATTCTCCATATCTGATTCCCCGCCTCTGTTTCCCCGCCTCTGATTCCCCACCTCTGTTTCCCCATATCTGATTCCCCGCATCTGATTCCCCACGTCTGATTCCCTGCCTGTGATTCCCTGCCTCTTATTCCCCGCCTCTGATTCCCCGCATCTGATTCCCTGCCTCTGAATCCCCACCTTGATTCCCTGCCTCTGATTCCCAACCTCTGATTCCCCTCCTCTGATTCCCCATATCTGATTCCCCACCTCCATTTCCCTGCCTCTGATTCCCCGCCTCTGTTACCCAATATCTGATTCCCCGCCTCTGATTCCCCAACTCTGTTTCTGCACATCTGATTCCCTGCCTCTTATTCCCCACCTCTAATTCCCGGACTCTGATTCCCGGCCTCTGATACCCTACCTCTGATTCTCCATATCTGATTCCCCGCCTCTGTTTCCCCGCCTCTGATTCCCCGCCTCTGTTTCCCCATATCTGATTCCCCGCCTCTGATTCCCCAACTCTGATTCCCCGCCTCTGATTCCCCAGGTCTGATTCCCCGCCTCTGATTCCACGTGTTTGATTACCTGCCTCTGATTCCCCGCCTCTGCTTCCCCATCTCTGATTCACCGCCTTTGATTCGCCACCTCTGATTCCCCATATGTGATTCCCCTCCTCTGTTTCCCCGCCTCTGATTTCCCGCCTCTGATTCCCCATATCTCATTCCCCGCCTCTGATTCCCCGCATCTGATTCCCTGCCTCTGAATCCCCACCTCTGATTCCCTGCCTCTGATTCCCAACCTCTGATTCCCCTCCTCTGATTCCCCATATCTGATTCCCCGCCTCCGTTTCCCTGCCTCTGATTAACCGCCTCTGTTTCCCCATATCTGATTCCCCGCCTCTGATTCCCCAACTCTGATTCCCCGCCTCTGATTCCCCAGCTCTGATTCCCCGCCTCTGATTCCCCGCGTCTGATTCCCAGCCTCTTATTCCCCATGTCTGATTTCCTGCCTCTGATTCCCCGCCTCTGATTCGCCATCTCTGATTCATCGCCTCTGATTCCCCACCTCTGATTCCCCATATCTTATTCCCCACCTATGTTTCCCCGCCTCTCATTCCCCGCCTCTGATTCCCCATCTCTGATTCCCGGACTCTGATTCCCCACCTCTGATTCCCTATCTCTGATTCCACACATCCGATTCCCTGCCTCTGATTCCCCGCCTCTGATGCCCCGCCTCTGATTCCCAATCTCTGATTCCCCTCCTCTGATTCCCCATATCTGATTCCCCGCCTCCGTTTCCCTGCCTCTGATTCCCCGCCTCTGTTTCCCCATATCTGATTCCCTGCCTCTGATTCCCCAACTCTGATTCCCCGCCTCTGATTCCCCAGCTCTGATTCCCCGCCTCTGATTCCCCGCGTCTGATTCCCAGCCTCTGATTCCCCATGTCTTATTCCCCGCCTCTGATTCGCCATCTCTGATTCATCGCCTCTGATTCCCCACCTCTGATTCCCCATATCTGATTCCCACCTATGTTTCCCCGCCTCTGATGCCCCGCCTCTGATTCCATGCCTCTGATTCCCAACCTCTGATTCCCCACCTCTGATTCCCCATATCTGATTCCCCGCCTCTGTTTCCCCTCCTCTGATTCCCTGCCTCTGTTTCCTCATATCTGATTCCCCGCCTCTGATTCCCCAAAACTGATTCCCCTCCTCTGATTCCCCAGCTCTGATTCACCACCTCTGATTCCCCGCGTCTGATTCCCCGCCTCTGATTCCCCATCTCTGATTCCCTATCTCTGATTCCCCAATTCTGATTCCCTGCCTTTGATTCCCTGCCTCTGATTCCCAACCTCTGATTCCCCACCTCTGATTCCCCATATCTGATTCCCCGCCTCTGTTTCCCCGCCTCTTATTCCCCGCCTCTGTTTCCCCATATCTGATTCCCGGCCTCTCATTCCCCAGCTCTGATTCCCCGCCTCTGATTCCCCATATCTGATTCCCCGCCGCTGATTCCCCAATTCTGATTCCCCAGCTCCGATTCCCCGCCTCTGATTCCCCGCGTCTGAATCCCTGCCTCTGATTCCCCGCCTCTGATTCCCCATCTCTGATTCACCACCTCTGATCCCCCGCCTCTGATTCCCCATGTCTGATTCACCGCCTCTGTTTCCCCACCTCTGATTCCCCGCCTCTGATTCCACATATCTGATTCCCCGCCTCTGATTCCCCAACTCTGATTCCCAGCCTGTGATTCGCCAGCTATGATTCCCCGCCTCTGATTCCCCACGTCTAATTCCCTGCCTGTGATTCCCTGCCTCTTATTCCCCGCCTCTGATTCCCCGCATCTGATTCCCTGCCTCTGAATCCCCACCTCTATTCCCTGCCTCTGATTCCCAACCTCTGATTCCCCTCCTCTGATTCCCCATATCTGATTCCCCGCCTCCATTTCCCTGCCTCTGATTCCCCGCCTCTGTTACCCCATATCTGATTCCCCGCCTCTGATTCCCCAACTCTGATTCTGCACATCTGATTCCCTGCCTCTTATTCCCCACCTCTAATTCCCGGCCTCTGATTCCCGGCCTCTGATTCCCCACCTCTGATTCTCCATATCTGATTCCCCACCTCTGTTTCCCCGCCTCTGATTCCCCACCTCTGTTTCCCCATATCTGATTCCCCGCCTCTGATTCCCCAACTCTGATTCCCCGCCTCTGATTCCCCAGGTCTGATTCCCCGCCTCTGATTCCACGTGTTTGATTACCTGCCTCTGATTCCCCGCCTCTGCTTCCCCATCTCTGATTCACCGCCTTTGATTCGCCACCTCTGATTCCCCATATGTGATTCCCCGCCTCTGTTTCCCCGCCTCTGATTCCCCACCTCTGATTCCCCATATCTCATTCCCCGCCTCTGAACCCCGCATCTGATTCCCTGCCTCTGAATCCCCACCTCTGATTCCCTGCCTCTGATTCCCAACCTCTGATTCCCCTCCTCTGATTCCCCATATCTGATTCCGCGCCTCCGTTTCCCTGCCTCTGATTGCCCGCCTCTGTTTCCCCATATCTGATTCCCCGTTTCTGATTCCCCAACTCTGATTCCCCGCCACTGATTCCCCAGCTCTGATTCCCCGCCTCTGATTCCCCGCGTCTGATTCCCAGCCTCTGATTCCCCATGTCTGATTTCCTGCCTCTGATTCCCCGCCTCTGATTCGCCATCTCTGATTCATCCCCTCTGATTCCCCACCTCTGATTCCCCATATCTTATTCCCCACCTATGTTTCCCCGCCTCTGATTCCCCGCCTCTGATTCCCCATCTCTGATTCCCAGACTCTGATTCCCCACCTCTGATTCCCTATCTCTGATTCTGCACATCCGATTCCCTGCCTCTGATTCCCCGCCTCTGATTCCCCACCTCTGATTCCCCACCTCTGATTCCCCATATCTGATTCCCCGCCTCTGTTTCCCCGCCTCTGATTCCCTGCCTCTGTTTCCTCATATCTGATTCCCCGCCTCTGATTCCCCAACACTGATTCCCCGCCTCTGATTCCCCAGCTCTGATTCACCACCTCTGATTCCCCGCGTCTGATTCCCCGCTTCTGATTCCCGGCCTCTTATAACCCACCTCTGATTCCCGGCCTCTGATTCCCGGCCTCTGATTCCCGAACTCGCATTCCCGGCCTCTGATTCCCGGCCTCTGATTCCCCGCCTCTGATTCCCCGCCTCTGATTCCCTGCCTCTGATTCCCCATCTCTGATTCCGCACATCTGATTCCCTGCCTCTGATTCCCCGCCTCTGATTCCCTGCCTCTGATTCCCAACCTCTGATTCCCCACCTCTGATTCCCCATATCTGATTCCCCGCCTCTGTTTCCGCGCCTCTGATTCCCTGCCTCTGTTTCCTCATATCTGATTCCCCGCCTCTGATTCCCCAACACTGATTCCCCGCCTCTGATTCCCCAGGTCTGATTCACCACCTCTGATTCCCCGCGTCTGATTCCCCGCCTCTGATTCCCCATCTCTGATTCCCTATCTCTGATTCCCCAATTCTGATTCCCCGCCTTTGATTCCCTGCCTCTGATTCCCAACCTCTGATTCCCCACCTCTGATATCCCATATCTGATTCCCCGCCTCTGTTTCCCCGCCTCTTATTCCCCGCCTCTGTTTCCCCATATCTGATTCCCGGCCTCTCATTCCCCAGCTCTGATTCCCCGCCTCTGATTCCCCATATCTGATTCCCCGCCGCTGATTCCCCAACTCAGATAGCCCGCCTCTGATTCCCCAGCTCTGATTCCCCGCCTCTGATTCCCCGCGTCTGAATCCCTGCCTCTGATTCCCCGCCTCTGATTCCCCATCTCTGATTCACCACCTCTGATCCCCCGCCTCTGATTCCCCATGTCTGATTCACCGCCTCTGTTTCCCCATCTCTGATTCCCCGCCTCTGATTCCCCATATCTGATTCCCCGCCTCTGATTCCCCAACTCTGATTCGCCGCCTGTGATTCGCCAGCTATGATTCCCCACGTCTGATTCCCTGCCTGTGATTCCCTGCCTCTTATTCCCCGCCTCTGATTCCCCGCATCTGATTCCCTGCCTCTGAATCCCCACCTCTGATTCCCTGCCTCTGATTCCCAACCTCTTATTCCCCTCCTCTGATTCCCCATATCTGATTCCCCACCTCCATTTCCCTGCCTCTGATTCCCCGCCTCTGTTACCCAATATCTGATTCCCCGCCTCTGATTCCCCAACTCTGATTCTGCACATCTGATTCCCTGCCTCTTATTCCCCACCTCTAATTCCCGGCCTCTGATTCCCGGCCTCTGATTCCCCACCTCTGATTCTCCATATCTGATTCCCCGCCTCTGTTTCCCCGCCTCTGATTCCCCGCCTCTGTTTCCCCAGCTCTGATTCTCCGCCTCTGATTCCCCGCCTCTGATTCCCCAGCTCTGATTCTCCGCCTCTGATTCCCCGCGTCTGATTCCCCGCCTCTGATTCCCCGCCTCTGATTCCCCATCTATGATTCACCACCTCTGATTCCCCGCCTCTGATTCCCCATCTATGATTCACCACCTCTGATTCCCCAGCTCTGATTCCCCGCCTCTGATTCCCCGCGTCTGTTTCTCCGCCTCGGATTCCCCGCCTCTGATTCCCCATATCTGATTCCCCGCCTCTGATTCCCCAACTCTGATTCCCCGCCTCTGATTCCCCAGCTCTGATTCTCCACCTCTGATTCCCCGCGTCTGATTCCCCGCCTCTGTTTCCCCGCCTCTGATTCCCCAACTCTGATTCCCCGCCTCTGATTCCCCAGCTCTGATTCCCCGCGTCTGATTCCCCGCGTCTGATTCCCCGCCTCTGATTCCCCATATCTGATTCCCCGCCTCTGATTCCCCAACTCTGATTCCCCGCCTCTGATTCCACAGCTCTGATTCTCCGCCTCTGATTCCCCGCGTCTGTTTCTCCGCCTCGGATTCCCCGCCTCTGTTTCCCCATATCTGACTCCCCGCCTCTGTTTCCCCGCCTCTGATTCCCCGCGTCTGATTCACCACCGCTGATTCCCCGCCTCTGATTCCCCATCCCTGATTCCCGGCCTCTGATTCCCTACCTCTGATTCCCAAACTCTGATTCCCCGCCTCTTATTCCCCAGATCTGATTCCCCGCCTCTGATTCCCCGCGTCTGATTCCCTGCCTCTGATTCCCCGCCTCTGATTCCCCGCGTCTGATTCCCTGCCTCTGATTCCCCGCCTCTGATTCCCCATCTCTGATTCACCACCTCTGAATCCCCACCTCTGATTCCCCATATCTGATTCCCCGCCTCTGTTTCCCTTCCTCTGATTCCCCGCCTCTGATTCGCTGCCTCTGATTCTCCGCCTCTTATTCCCCACCTCTGATTCCCCATACTGATTCCCCACCTCTGTTTCCCCGCCTCTGATTCCCCGCCTCTGATTCCCCATCTCTGATTTACAACCTCTGAGTCCCCGCGTCTGATTCACCACCGCTGATTCCCTGCCTCTGATTCCCCATCCCTGATTCCCGGCCTCTGATTCCCTACCTCTGATTCCCAAACTCTGATTCCCCACCTCTGATTCCCCAGATCTGATTCCCCGCCTCTGATTCCCCGCGTCTGATTCCCTGCCTCTGATTCCCCGCCTCTGATTCCCCATCTCTGATTCACCACCTCTGAATCCCCACCTCTGATTCCCCATATCTGATTCCCCGCCTCTGTTTCCCCGCCTCTGATTCCCCGCCTCTGATTCGCAACCTCTGATTCCCCACCTCTGATTCCCCAACTCTGATTCCCCGCCTCTGATTCCCCAGCTCTGATTCCCAGCCTCTGATTCCCCGCATCTGATTCCCTGCCTCTGATTCCCCGCCTCTGATTCCCAATCTCTGATTCGCCGCCTCTGATTCCCCGTGTCTGATTCCCCGGCTCTGATTCCCAATCTCTGATTCGCCGCCTCTGATTCCCCGTGTCTGATTCCCTGCCTCTGATTCCCCGCCTCTTATTCCCAATCTCTGATTCGCCGCCTCTGATTCCCCGTGTCTGATTCCCCATCTCTGATTCCCCGCCTCTGATTCCCCGTGTCTGATTCCCTGCCTCTGATTCCCCGCCTCTGATTCCCCTCCTCTGATTCCCCATATCTGACTCCCCGCCTCTGTTTCCCCGCCTCTGATTCCCTACCTCTGATTCCCAAACTCTGATTCCCCGCCTCTGATTCCCCAGATCTGATTCCCTGCCTCTGATTCCCCATATCTGATTCCCCACCTCTGATTCCCCATATCTGATTCCCCGCCTCTGTTTCCCCGCCTCTGATTCCCCGCCTCTGATTCCCCATATCTGATTCCCCGCCTCTGATTCACCAACTCTGATTCCCCGCCTCTGATTCCCCGCGTCTGATACCCCGCGTCTGATTCCCTGCCTCTGATTCCCCGCCTCTGATTCCCCTCCTCTGATTCCCCATATCTGATTCCCACCTATGTTTCCCCGCCTCTGATGCCCCGCCTCTGATTCCATGCCTCTGATTCCCAACCTCTGATTCCCCACCTCTGATTCCCCATATCTGATTCCCCGCCTCTGTTTCCCCGCCTCTGATTCCCTGCCTCTGTTTCCTCATATGTGATTCCCCGCCTCTGATTCCCCAACACTGATTCCCCTCCTCTGATACCCCAGCTCTGATTCACCACCTCTGATTCCCCGCGTCTGATTCCCCGCCTCTGATTCCCCATCTCTGATTCCCTATCTCTGATTCCCCAATTCTGATTCCCCGCCTTTGATTCCCTGCCTCTGATTCCCAACCTCTGATTCCCCACCTCTGATTCCCCATATCTGATTCCCCGCCTCTGTTTCCCCGCCTCTTATTCCCCGCCTCTGTTTCCCCATATCTGATTCCCGGCCTCTCATTCCCCAGCTCTGATTCCCCTCCTCTGATTCCCCATATCTGATTCCCCGCCGCTGATTCCCCAACTCTGATTCCCCAGCTCTGATTCCCCGCCTCTGATTCCCCGCGTCTGAATCCCTGCCTCTGATTCCCCGCCTCTGATTCCCCATCTCTGATTCACCACCTCTGATCCCCGCCTCTGATTCCCCATGTCTGATTCACCGCCTCTGTTTCCCCACCTCTGATTCCCCGCCTCTGATTCCACATATCTTATTCCCCGCCTCTGATTCCCCAACTCTGATTCCCCGCCTGTGATTCGCCAGCTATGATTCCCCGCCTCTGATTCCCCACGTCTGATTCCCTGCCTGTGATTCCCTGCCTCTTATTCCCCGCCTCTGATTCCCGGCATCTGATTCCCTACCTCTGATTCCCCTCCTCTGATTCCCCATATCTGATTCCCCGCCTCCATTTCATTGCATCTGATTCCCCGCCTCTGTTACCCCATATCTGATTCCCCGCCTCTGATTCCCCGACTCTGATTCCCTGCCTCTGATTCCCCATCTCTGATTCTGCACATCTGATTCCCTGCCTCTTATTCCCCACCTCTGATTCCCGGCCTCTGATTCCCGGCCTCTGATTCCCGGCCTCTGATTCCCGGCCTCTCATTCCCGGCCTCTGATTCCCGGCCTCTGATTCCCCGCCTCTGATTCCCCGCCTCTGATTCCCCGCCTCTGTTTCCCTGCCTCTGATTCCCCATCTCTGATTCCGCACATCTGATTCCCTGCCTCTGATTCCCTGCCTCTGATTCCCTGCCTCTGATTCCCTGCCTCTGAATCCCAACCTCTGATTCCCCACCTCTGATTCCCCATATCTGATTCCCCGCCTCTGTTTCCCCGCCTCTGATTTCCCGCCTCTGTTTCCCCATATCTGATTCCCCGCCTCTGATTCCCCAACTTTGATTCCCCGCCTCTGATTCCACGTGTTTGATTACCTGCCTCTGATTCCCCGCCTCTGCTTCCCCATCTCTGATTCACCGCCTTTGATTCGCCACCTCTGATTCCCCATATGTGATTCCCCGCCTCTGTTTCCCCGCCTCTGATTCCCCGCCTCTGATTCCCCATATCTCATTCCCCGCCTCTGATTCCCCGCATCTGATTCCCTGCCTCTGAATCCCCACCTCTGATTCTCTGCCTCTGATTCCCAACCTCTGATTCCCCTCCTCTGATTCCCCATATCTGATTCCCCGCCTCCGTTTCCCTGCCTCTGATTGCCCGCCTCTGTTTCCCCATATCTGATTCCCCACCTCTGATTCCCCAACTCTGATTCCCCGCCTCTGATTCCCCAGCTCTGATTCCCCGCCTCTGATTCCCCACGTCTGATTCCCAGCCTCTGATTCCCCATGTCTGATTTCCTGCCTCTGATTCCCCGCCTCTGATTCGCCATCTCTGATTCATCCCCTCTGATTCCCCACCTCTTATTCCCCATATCTTATTCCCCACCTATGTTTCCCCGCCTCTGATTCCCCGCCTCTGATTCCCCATCTCTGATTCCCAGACTCTGATTCCCCACCTCTGATTCCCTATCTCTGATTCTGCTCATCCGATTCCCTGCCTCTGATTCCCCGCCTCTGATTCCCCACCTCTGATTCCCCACCTCTGATTCCCCATATCTGATTCCCCGCCTCTGTTTCCCCGCCTCTGATTCCCTGCCTCTGTTTCCTCATATCTGATTCCCCGCCTCTGATTCCCCAACACTGATTCCCCGCCTCTGATTCCCCAGCTCTGATTCACCACCTCTGATTCCCCGCGTCTGATTCCCCGCTTCTGATTCCCGGCCTCTTATTCCCCACCTCTGATTCCCGGCCTCTGATTCCCGGCCTCTGATTCCCGAACTCTCATTCCCGGCCTCTGATTCCCGGCCTCTGATTCCCCGCCTCTGATTCCCCGCCTCTGATTCCCTGCCTCTGATTCCCCATCTCTGATTCCGCACATCTGATTCCCTGCCTCTGATTCCCCGCCTCTGATTCCCTGCCTCTGATTCCCTGCCTCTGATTCCCAACCTCTGATTCCCCACCTCTGATTCCCCATATCTGATTTCCCGCCTCTGTTTCCCCGCCTCTGATTCCCCGCCTCTGTTTCCCCATATCTGATTCCCCGCCTCTGATTCCCCAACTCTGATTCCCCACCTCTGATCCCCAGCTCTGATTCCCCGCCTCTGATTCCCCGTGTTTGATTCCCTGCCTCTGATTCCCTGCCTCTGATTCCCAACCTCTGATTCCCCACCTCTGATTCCCCATATCTGATTCCCCGCCTCTGTTTCCCCGCCTCTGATTCCCCACCTCTGTTTCCCCATATCTGATTCCCCGCCTTTGATTGGCCACCTCTGATTCCCCATATGTGATTCCCCACCTCTGATTCCCCATATCTGATTCCCCGCCTCTGTTTCCCCGCATCTGATTCCCCGCCTCTGATTCCCCATATCTCATTCCCCGCCTCTGATTCCCCATATCTGATTCCCTGACTCTGATTCCCCACCTCTGATTCCCGGCCTCTTTTTCCCGGCATCTGATTCCCGGCATCTGATTCCCGGCCTCTGATTCCCGGCCTCTGATTCCTCGCTTCTGATTCTGATTCCCTGCCTCTGATTCCCCATCTCTGATTCCGCACATCTGATTCCCTGCCTCTGATTCCCCACTTCTGATTCCCCATATCTGATTCCCCGCCTCTGTTTCCCCGCCTCTGATTCACCGCCTCTGTTTCCCCATATCTAATTCCCCGCCTCTGATTCCCCAACTCTGATTCCCCGCACTGATTCCCCAGCTCTGAATCCCCGCCTCAGATTCCCCGCATCTGATTCCCTGCCTCTGAATCCCCACCTTTGATTCCCTGCCTCTGATTCCCAACCTCTGATTCCCCTCCTTTGATTCCCCATATCTGATTCCCCGCCTCCGTTTCCCTGCCTCTGATTCCCCGCCTGTATTTCCCCATATCTGATTCCCCGCCTCTGATTCCCCGCGTCTGATTCCCAGCCTCTGATTCCCCATGTCTTATTCCCCGCCTCTGATTCGCCATCTCTGATTCATCGCCTCTGATTCCCCACCTCTGATTCCCCACATCTGATTCCCCACCTATGTTTCCCCGCCTCTGATGCCCCGCCTCTGATTCCATGCCTCTGATTCCCAACCTCTGATTCCCCACCTCTGATTCCCCATATCTGATTCCCCGCCTCTGTTTCCCCGCCTCTGATTCCCTGCCTCTGTTTCCTCATATCTGATTCCCCGCCTCTGATTCCCCAACACTGATTCCCCGCCTCTGATTCCCCAGGTCTGATTCACCACCTCTGATTCCCCGCGTCTGATTCCCCGCCTCTGATTCCCCATCTCTGATTCCCTATCTCTGATTCCCCAATTCTGATTCCCCGCCTTTGATTCCCTGCCTCTGATTCCTAACCTCTGATTCCCCACTTCTGATTCCCCGCCTCTGTTTCCCCGCCTCTTATTCCCCGCCTCTGTTTCCCCATATCTGATTCCCGGCCTCTCATTCTCCAGCTCTCATTCCCCACCTCTGATTCCCCATATCTGATTCCCCGTCGCTGATTCCCCAACTCTGATAGCCCGCCTCTGATTCCCCAGCTCTGATTCCCCGCCTCTGATTCCCCGCGTCTGAATCCCTGCCTCTGATTCCCCGCCTCTGATTCCCCATCTCTGATTCACTACCTCTGATCCCCCGCCTCTGATTCCCCATGTCTGATTCACCGCCTCTGTTTCCCCACCTCTGATTCCCCGCCTCTGATTCCCAACCTCTGATTCCCCTCCTCTGATTCCCCATATCTGATTCCCTGCCTCCATTTCCCTGCCTCTGATTCCCTGCCTCTGATTCCCCAACTCTGATTCCACGCCTGTGATTCGCCAGCTATGATTCCCCGCATCTGATTCCCCACGTCTGATTCCCTGCCTGTGATTCCCTGCCTCTTATTCCCCGCCTCTGATTCCCCGCATCTGATTCCCTGCCTCTGAATCCCCACCTCTGATTCCCTGCCTCTGATTCCCAACCTCTGATTCCCCTCCTCTGATTCCCCTCCTCTGATTCCCCATATCTGATTCCCCATGTCTTATTCCCCGCCTCTGATTCGCCATCTCTGATTCATCGCCTCTGATTCCCCACCTCTGATTCCCCATATCTGATTCCCCACCTATGTTTCCCCGCCTCTGATGCCCCACCTCTGATTCCATGCCTCTGATTCCCAACCTCTGATTCCCCACCTCTGATTCCCCATATCTGATTCCCCACCTCTGTTGCCCCGCCTCTGATTTCCTGCCTCTGTTTCCTCATATCTGATTCCCCGCCTCTGATTCCCCAACACTGATTCCCCGCCTCTGATTCCCCAGGTCTGATTCACCACCTCTGATTCCCCGCGTCTGATTCCCCGCCTCTGATTCCCCATCTCTGAATCCCTATCTCTGATTCCCCAATTCTGATTCCCCGCCTTTGATTCCCTGCCTCTGATTCCCAACCTCTGATTCCCCACCTCTGATATCCCATATCTGATTCCCCTCCTCTGTTACCCCGCCTCTTATTCCCCGCCTCTGTTTCCCCATATCTGATTCCCGGCCTTTCATTCCCCAGCTCTGATTCCCCGCCTCTGATTCCCCATATCTAATTCCCCGCCGCTGATTCCCCAACTCAGATAGCCCGCCTCTGATTCCCCAGCTCTGATTCCCCGCCTCTGATTCCCCGCGTCTGAATACCTGCCTCTGATTCCACGCCTCTGATTCCCCATCTCTAATTCACCACCTCTGATCCCCCGCCTCTGATTCCCCATGTCTGATTCACCGCCTCTGTTTCCCCACCTCTGATTCCCCGCCTCTGATTCCCCATATCTGATTCCCCGCCTCTGATTCCCCAACTCTGATTCGCTGCCTGTGATTCGCCAGCTATGATTCCCCGCATCTGATTCCCCACGTCTGATTCCCTGCCTGTGATTCCCTGCCTCTTATTCCCCGCCACTGATTCCCCGCATCTGATTCCCTGCCTCTGAATCCCCACCTCTGATTCCTTGCCTCTGATTCCCAACCTCTTATTCCCCTCCTCTGATTCCCCATATCTGATTCCCCACCTCCATTTCCCTGCCTCTGATTCCCCGCCTCTGTTACCCAATATCTGATTCCCCGCCTCTGATTCCCCAACTCTGATTCTGCACATCTGATTCCCTGCCTCTTATTCCCCACCTCTAATTCCCGGCCTCTGATTCCCCACATCTGATTCTCCATATCTGATTCCCCGCCTCTGTTTCCCCACCTCTGATTCCCCGCCTCTGTTTCCCCATATCTGATTCCCCGCCTCTGATTCCCCAACTCTGATTCCCCGCCTCTGATTCCCCAGGTCTGATTCCCCGCCTCTGATTCCACGTGTTTGATTACCTGCCTCTGATTCCCCGCCTCTGCTTCCCCATCTCTGATTCACCGCCTTTGATTCGCCACCTCTGATTCCCCATATGTGATTCCCCTCCTCTGTTTCCCCGCCTCTGATTCCCCGCCTCTGATTCCCCATATCTCATTCCCCGCCTCTGATTCCCCGCATCTGATTCCCTGCCTCTGAATCCCAACCTCTGATTCCCTGCCTCTGATTCCCAACCTCTGATTCCCCTCCTCTGATTCCCCATATCTGATTCCCCGCCTCCGTTTCCCTGCCTCTGATTAACCGCCTCTGTTTCCCCATATCTGATTCCCCGCCTCTGATTCCCCAACTCTGATTCCCCGCCTCTGATTCCACAGCTCTGATTCCCCACCTCTGAGTCCCCGCGTCTGATTCCCAGCCTCTGATTCCCAATGTCTGATTTCGTGCCTCTGATTCCCCGCCTCTGATTCGCCATCTCTGATTCATCGCCTCTGATTCCCCACCTCTGATTCCACATATCTTATTCCCCACCTATGTTTCCCCGCCTCTGATTCCCCGCCTCTGATTCCCCATCTCTGATTCCCGGACTCTGATTCCCCACCTCTGATTCCCTATCTCTGATTCCGCACATCCGATTCCCTGCCTCTGATTCCCCGCCTCTGATGCCCCGCCTCTGATTCCCAACCTCTGATTCCCCTCCTCTGATTCCCCATATCTGATTCACCGCCTCCGTTTCCCTGCCTCTGATTCCACGCCTCTGTTTCCCCATATCTGATTCCCCGCCTCTGATTCCCCAACTCTGATTCCCCGCCTCTGATTCCCCAGCTCTGATTCCCCGCCTCTGATTCCCCGCGTCTGATTCCCAACCTCTTATTCCCCATGTCTTATTCCCCGCCTCTGATTCCCCGCCTCTGATTCACCATCTCTGATTCATCGCCTCTGATTCCCCACCTCTGATTCCCCATATCTGATTCCCACCTATGTTTCCCCGCCTCTGATGCCCCGCCTCTGATTCCATGCCTCTGATTCCCAACCTCTGATTCCCCACGTCTGATTCCCCATATCTGATTCCCCGCCTCTGTTTCCCCGCCTCTGATTCCCTGCCTCTGTTTCCTCATATCTGATTCCCCGCCTCTGATTCCCCAACACTGATTCCCCTCCTCTGATACCCCAGCTCTGATTCACCACCTCTGATTCCCCGCGTCTGATTCCCCGCCTCTGATTCCCCATCTCTGATTCCCTATCTCTGATTCCCCAATTCTGATTCCCCGCCTTTGATTCCCTGCCTCTGATTCCCAACCTCTGATTCCCCACCTCTGATTCCCCATATCTGATTCCCCGCCTCTGTTTCCCCGCCTCTTATTCCCCGCCTCTGTTTCCCCATATCTGATTCCCGGCCTCTCATTCACCAGCTCTGATTCCCCTCCTCTGATTCCCCATATCTGATTCCCCGCCGCTGATTCCCCAACTCTGATTCCCCAGCTCTGATTCCCCGCCTCTGATTCCCCGCGTCTGAATCCCTGCCTCTGATTCCCCGCCTCTGATTCCCCATCTCTGATTCACCACCTCTGATCCCCCGCCTCTGATTCCCCATGTCTGATTCACCGCCTCTGTTTCCCCACCTCTGATTCCCCGCCTCTGATTCCCCATATCTGATTCCCCGCCTCTGATTCCCCAACTCTGATTCCCCGCCTGTGATTCGCCAGCTATGATTCCCCGCCTCTGATTCCCCACGTCTGATTCCCTGCCTGTGATTCCCTGCCTCTTATTCCCCGCCTCTGATTCCCCGCATCTGATTCCCAACCTCTGATTCCCCTCCTCTGATTCCCCATATCTGATTCCCCGCCTCCATTTCCCTGCCTCTGATTCCCCGCCTCTGTTACCCCATATCTGATTCCCCGCCTCTGATTCCCCAACTCTGATTCTGCACATCTGATTCCCTGCCTCTTATTCCCCACCTCTAATTCCCGGCCTCTGATTCCCGGCCTCTGATTCCCCACCTCTGATTCTCCATATCTGATTCGCCGCCTCTGTTTCCCCGCCTCTGATTCCCCGCCTCTGTTTCCCCATATCTGATTCCCCGCCTCTGATTCCCCAACTCGGATTCCCCGCCTCTGATTCCCCAGGTCTGATTCCCCGCCTCTGATTCCACGTGTTTGATTACCTGCCTCTGATTCCCCGCCTCTGCTTCCCCATCTCTGATTCACCGCCTTTGATTCGCCACCACTGATTCCCCATATGTGATTCCCCGCCTCTGTTTCCCCGCCTCTGATTCCCCGCCTCTGATTCCCCATATCTCATTCCCCGCCTCTGATTCCCCGCATCTGATTCCCTGCCTCTGAATCCCCACCTCTGATTCCCTGCCTCTGATTCCCCACCTCTGATTCCCGGCCTCTGATTCCTGGCCTCTGATTCCCGACCTCTCATTCCCGGCCTCTGATTCCCGGCCTCTGATTCCCCGCCTCTGATTCCCCGACTCTGATTCCCTGCCTCTGATTCCCCATCTCTGATTCTGCACATCTGATTCCCTGCCTCTTATTCCCCACCTCTGATTCCCGGCCTCTGATTCCCGGCCTCTGATTCCCGGCCTCTCATTCCCGGCCTCTCATTCCCGGCCTCTCATTCCCGGCCTCTGATTCCCCGCCTCTGATTCCCCGCCTCTGTTTCCCTGCCTCTGATTCCCCATCTCTGATTCCGCACATCTGATTCCCTGCCTCTGATTCCCTGCCTCTGATTCCCTGCCTCTGATTCCCTGCCTCTGATTCCCAACCTCTGATTCCCCACCTCTGATTCCCCATATCTGATTCTCCGCCTCTGTTTCCCCGCGTCTGATTTCCCGCCTCTGTTTCCCCATATCTGATTCCCCGCCTCTGATTCCCCAACTTTGATTCCCCACCTCTGATCCCCAGCTCTGATTCCCCGCCTCTGATTCCCCGTGTTTGATTCCCTGCCTCTGATTCCCTGCCTCTGATTCCCAACCTCTGATTCCCCACCTCTGATTCCCCATATCTGATTCCCCGCCTCTGTTTCCCCGCCTCTGATTCCCCTCCTCTGTTTCCCCATATCTGATTCCCCGCCTTTGATTCGCCACCTCTGATTCCCCATATGTGATTCCCCGCCTCTGTTTCCCCGCCTCTGATTCCCCGCCTCTGATACCCCATATCTCATTCCCCGCCTCTGATTCCCCATATCTGATTCCCGGACTCTGATTCCCCACCTCTGATTCCCGGCCTCTTATTCCCGGCATCTGATTCCCGGCCTCTGATTCCCGGCCTCTGATTCCCCACTTCTGATTCTGATTCCCTGCCTCTGATTCCCCATCTCTGATTCCGCACATCTGATTCCCTGCCTCTGATTCCCAACCTCTGATTCCCCTCCTCTGATTCCCCATATCTGATTCCCCGCCTCCGTTTCCCTGCCTCTGATTCCCCGCCTCTGTTTCCCCATATCTGATTCCCCGCCTCTGATTCCCCAACTCTGATTCCCCGCCTCTGATTCCCCAGCTCTGATTCCCCGCCTCTGATTCCCCGCGTCTGATTCCCAGCCTCTGATTCCCCATGTCTTATTCCCCGCCTCTGATTCGCCATCTCTGATTCATCGCCTCTGATTCCCCACCTCTGATTCCCCATATCTGATTCCCCACCTATGTTTCCCCGCCTCTGATGCCCCGCCTCTGATTCCATGCCTCTGATTCCCAACCTCTGATTCCCCGCCTCTGTTTCCCCGCCTCTGATTCCCTGCCTCTGTTTCCTCATATCTGATTCCCCGCCTCTGATTCCCCAACACTGATTCCCCGCCTCTGATTCCCCAGGTCTGATTCACCACCTCTGATTCCCCGCGTCTGATTCCCCGCCTCTGATTCCCCATCTCTGATTCCCTATCTATGATTCCCCAATTCTGATTCCCCGCCTTTGATTCCCTGCCTCTGATTCCCAACCTCTGATTCTCCACCTCTAATTCCCCATATCTGATTCCCTGCCTCTGTTTCCCCGCCTCTTATTCCCCGCCTCTTTTTCCCCATATCTGATTCCCGGCCTCTCATTCCCCAGCTCCGATTCCCCGCCTCTGATTCCCCATATCTGATTCCCCGCCGCTGATTCCCCAACTCTGATAGCCCGCCTCTGATTCCCCAGCACTGATTCCCCGCCTCTGATTCCCCGCGTCTGAATCCCTGCCTCTGATTCCCCGCCTCTGATTCACCATCTCTGATTCACCACCTCTGATCCCCCGCCTCTGATTCCCCATGTCTGATTCACCGCCTCTGTTTCCCCACATCTGATTCCCCGCCTCTGATTCCCCAGCTCTGATTTTCCGCATCTGATTCCCTGCCTCTTATTCCCAACCTCTTATTCCCCTCCTCTGATTCCCCATATCTGATTCCCCACCTCCATTTCCCTGCCTCTGATTCCCTACCTCTGATTCCCAAACTCTGATTCCCCACCTCTGATTCCCCAGATCTGATTCCCCGCCTCTGATTCCCCGCGTCTGATTCCCTGCCTCTGATTCCCCGCCTCTGATTCCCCATCTCTGATTCACCACCTCTGAATCCCCACCTCTGATTCCCCATATCTGATTCCCCGCCTCTGTTTCCCCGCCTCTGATTCCCCGCCTCTGATTCGCAACCTCTGATTCCCCACCTCTGATTCCCCAACTCTGATTCCCCGCCTCTGATTCCCCAGCTCTGATTCCCAGCCTCTGATTCCCCGCATCTGATTCCCTGCCTCTGATTCCCCGCCTCTGATTCCCAATCTCTGATTCGCCGCCTCTGATTCCCCGTGTCTGATTCCCCGGCTCTGATTCCCAATCTCTGATTCGCCGCCTCTGATTCCCCGTGTCTGATTCCCTGCCTCTGATTCCCCGCCTCTTATTCCCAATCTCTGATTCGCCGCCTCTGATTCCCCGTGTCTGATTCCCCATCTCTGATTCCCCGCCTCTGATTCCCCGTGTCTGATTCCCTGCCTCTGATTCCCCGCCTCTGATTCCCCTCCTCTGATTCCCCATATCTGACTCCCCGCCTCTGTTTCCCCGCCTCTGATTCCCTACCTCTGATTCCCAAACTCTGATTCCCCGCCTCTGATTCCCCAGATCTGATTCCCTGCCTCTGATTCCCCATATCTGATTCCCCACCTCTGATTCCCCATATCTGATTCCCCGCCTCTGTTTCCCCGCCTCTGATTCCCCGCCTCTGATTCCCCATATCTGATTCCCCGCCTCTGATTCACCAACTCTGATTCCCCGCCTCTGATTCCCCGCGTCTGATACCCCGCGTCTGATTCCCTGCCTCTGATTCCCCGCCTCTGATTCCCCTCCTCTGATTCCCCATATCTGATTCCCACCTATGTTTCCCCGCCTCTGATGCCCCGCCTCTGATTCCATGCCTCTGATTCCCAACCTCTGATTCCCCACCTCTGATTCCCCATATCTGATTCCCCGCCTCTGTTTCCCCGCCTCTGATTCCCTGCCTCTGTTTCCTCATATGTGATTCCCCGCCTCTGATTCCCCAACACTGATTCCCCTCCTCTGATACCCCAGCTCTGATTCACCACCTCTGATTCCCCGCGTCTGATTCCCCGCCTCTGATTCCCCATCTCTGATTCCCTATCTCTGATTCCCCAATTCTGATTCCCCGCCTTTGATTCCCTGCCTCTGATTCCCAACCTCTGATTCCCCACCTCTGATTCCCCATATCTGATTCCCCGCCTCTGTTTCCCCGCCTCTTATTCCCCGCCTCTGTTTCCCCATATCTGATTCCCGGCCTCTCATTCCCCAGCTCTGATTCCCCTCCTCTGATTCCCCATATCTGATTCCCCGCCGCTGATTCCCCAACTCTGATTCCCCAGCTCTGATTCCCCGCCTCTGATTCCCCGCGTCTGAATCCCTGCCTCTGATTCCCCGCCTCTGATTCCCCATCTCTGATTCACCACCTCTGATCCCCGCCTCTGATTCCCCATGTCTGATTCACCGCCTCTGTTTCCCCACCTCTGATTCCCCGCCTCTGATTCCACATATCTTATTCCCCGCCTCTGATTCCCCAACTCTGATTCCCCGCCTGTGATTCGCCAGCTATGATTCCCCGCCTCTGATTCCCCACGTCTGATTCCCTGCCTGTGATTCCCTGCCTCTTATTCCCCGCCTCTGATTCCCGGCATCTGATTCCCTACCTCTGATTCCCCTCCTCTGATTCCCCATATCTGATTCCCCGCCTCCATTTCATTGCATCTGATTCCCCGCCTCTGTTACCCCATATCTGATTCCCCGCCTCTGATTCCCCGACTCTGATTCCCTGCCTCTGATTCCCCATCTCTGATTCTGCACATCTGATTCCCTGCCTCTTATTCCCCACCTCTGATTCCCGGCCTCTGATTCCCGGCCTCTGATTCCCGGCCTCTGATTCCCGGCCTCTCATTCCCGGCCTCTGATTCCCGGCCTCTGATTCCCCGCCTCTGATTCCCCGCCTCTGATTCCCCGCCTCTGTTTCCCTGCCTCTGATTCCCCATCTCTGATTCCGCACATCTGATTCCCTGCCTCTGATTCCCTGCCTCTGATTCCCTGCCTCTGATTCCCTGCCTCTGAATCCCAACCTCTGATTCCCCACCTCTGATTCCCCATATCTGATTCCCCGCCTCTGTTTCCCCGCCTCTGATTTCCCGCCTCTGTTTCCCCATATCTGATTCCCCGCCTCTGATTCCCCAACTTTGATTCCCCGCCTCTGATTCCACGTGTTTGATTACCTGCCTCTGATTCCCCGCCTCTGCTTCCCCATCTCTGATTCACCGCCTTTGATTCGCCACCTCTGATTCCCCATATGTGATTCCCCGCCTCTGTTTCCCCGCCTCTGATTCCCCGCCTCTGATTCCCCATATCTCATTCCCCGCCTCTGATTCCCCGCATCTGATTCCCTGCCTCTGAATCCCCACCTCTGATTCTCTGCCTCTGATTCCCAACCTCTGATTCCCCTCCTCTGATTCCCCATATCTGATTCCCCGCCTCCGTTTCCCTGCCTCTGATTGCCCGCCTCTGTTTCCCCATATCTGATTCCCCACCTCTGATTCCCCAACTCTGATTCCCCGCCTCTGATTCCCCAGCTCTGATTCCCCGCCTCTGATTCCCCACGTCTGATTCCCAGCCTCTGATTCCCCATGTCTGATTTCCTGCCTCTGATTCCCCGCCTCTGATTCGCCATCTCTGATTCATCCCCTCTGATTCCCCACCTCTTATTCCCCATATCTTATTCCCCACCTATGTTTCCCCGCCTCTGATTCCCCGCCTCTGATTCCCCATCTCTGATTCCCAGACTCTGATTCCCCACCTCTGATTCCCTATCTCTGATTCTGCTCATCCGATTCCCTGCCTCTGATTCCCCGCCTCTGATTCCCCACCTCTGATTCCCCACCTCTGATTCCCCATATCTGATTCCCCGCCTCTGTTTCCCCGCCTCTGATTCCCTGCCTCTGTTTCCTCATATCTGATTCCCCGCCTCTGATTCCCCAACACTGATTCCCCGCCTCTGATTCCCCAGCTCTGATTCACCACCTCTGATTCCCCGCGTCTGATTCCCCGCTTCTGATTCCCGGCCTCTTATTCCCCACCTCTGATTCCCGGCCTCTGATTCCCGGCCTCTGATTCCCGAACTCTCATTCCCGGCCTCTGATTCCCGGCCTCTGATTCCCCGCCTCTGATTCCCCGCCTCTGATTCCCTGCCTCTGATTCCCCATCTCTGATTCCGCACATCTGATTCCCTGCCTCTGATTCCCCGCCTCTGATTCCCTGCCTCTGATTCCCTGCCTCTGATTCCCAACCTCTGATTCCCCACCTCTGATTCCCCATATCTGATTTCCCGCCTCTGTTTCCCCGCCTCTGATTCCCCGCCTCTGTTTCCCCATATCTGATTCCCCGCCTCTGATTCCCCAACTCTGATTCCCCACCTCTGATCCCCAGCTCTGATTCCCCGCCTCTGATTCCCCGTGTTTGATTCCCTGCCTCTGATTCCCTGCCTCTGATTCCCAACCTCTGATTCCCCACCTCTGATTCCCCATATCTGATTCCCCGCCTCTGTTTCCCCGCCTCTGATTCCCCACCTCTGTTTCCCCATATCTGATTCCCCGCCTTTGATTGGCCACCTCTGATTCCCCATATGTGATTCCCCACCTCTGATTCCCCATATCTGATTCCCCGCCTCTGTTTCCCCGCATCTGATTCCCCGCCTCTGATTCCCCATATCTCATTCCCCGCCTCTGATTCCCCATATCTGATTCCCTGACTCTGATTCCCCACCTCTGATTCCCGGCCTCTTTTTCCCGGCATCTGATTCCCGGCATCTGATTCCCGGCCTCTGATTCCCGGCCTCTGATTCCTCGCTTCTGATTCTGATTCCCTGCCTCTGATTCCCCATCTCTGATTCCGCACATCTGATTCCCTGCCTCTGATTCCCCACTTCTGATTCCCCATATCTGATTCCCCGCCTCTGTTTCCCCGCCTCTGATTCACCGCCTCTGTTTCCCCATATCTAATTCCCCGCCTCTGATTCCCCAACTCTGATTCCCCGCACTGATTCCCCAGCTCTGAATCCCCGCCTCAGATTCCCCGCATCTGATTCCCTGCCTCTGAATCCCCACCTTTGATTCCCTGCCTCTGATTCCCAACCTCTGATTCCCCTCCTTTGATTCCCCATATCTGATTCCCCGCCTCCGTTTCCCTGCCTCTGATTCCCCGCCTGTATTTCCCCATATCTGATTCCCCGCCTCTGATTCCCCGCGTCTGATTCCCAGCCTCTGATTCCCCATGTCTTATTCCCCGCCTCTGATTCGCCATCTCTGATTCATCGCCTCTGATTCCCCACCTCTGATTCCCCACATCTGATTCCCCACCTATGTTTCCCCGCCTCTGATGCCCCGCCTCTGATTCCATGCCTCTGATTCCCAACCTCTGATTCCCCACCTCTGATTCCCCATATCTGATTCCCCGCCTCTGTTTCCCCGCCTCTGATTCCCTGCCTCTGTTTCCTCATATCTGATTCCCCGCCTCTGATTCCCCAACACTGATTCCCCGCCTCTGATTCCCCAGGTCTGATTCACCACCTCTGATTCCCCGCGTCTGATTCCCCGCCTCTGATTCCCCATCTCTGATTCCCTATCTCTGATTCCCCAATTCTGATTCCCCGCCTTTGATTCCCTGCCTCTGATTCCTAACCTCTGATTCCCCACTTCTGATTCCCCGCCTCTGTTTCCCCGCCTCTTATTCCCCGCCTCTGTTTCCCCATATCTGATTCCCGGCCTCTCATTCTCCAGCTCTCATTCCCCACCTCTGATTCCCCATATCTGATTCCCCGTCGCTGATTCCCCAACTCTGATAGCCCGCCTCTGATTCCCCAGCTCTGATTCCCCGCCTCTGATTCCCCGCGTCTGAATCCCTGCCTCTGATTCCCCGCCTCTGATTCCCCATCTCTGATTCACTACCTCTGATCCCCCGCCTCTGATTCCCCATGTCTGATTCACCGCCTCTGTTTCCCCACCTCTGATTCCCCGCCTCTGATTCCCAACCTCTGATTCCCCTCCTCTGATTCCCCATATCTGATTCCCTGCCTCCATTTCCCTGCCTCTGATTCCCTGCCTCTGATTCCCCAACTCTGATTCCACGCCTGTGATTCGCCAGCTATGATTCCCCGCATCTGATTCCCCACGTCTGATTCCCTGCCTGTGATTCCCTGCCTCTTATTCCCCGCCTCTGATTCCCCGCATCTGATTCCCTGCCTCTGAATCCCCACCTCTGATTCCCTGCCTCTGATTCCCAACCTCTGATTCCCCTCCTCTGATTCCCCTCCTCTGATTCCCCATATCTGATTCCCCATGTCTTATTCCCCGCCTCTGATTCGCCATCTCTGATTCATCGCCTCTGATTCCCCACCTCTGATTCCCCATATCTGATTCCCCACCTATGTTTCCCCGCCTCTGATGCCCCACCTCTGATTCCATGCCTCTGATTCCCAACCTCTGATTCCCCACCTCTGATTCCCCATATCTGATTCCCCACCTCTGTTGCCCCGCCTCTGATTTCCTGCCTCTGTTTCCTCATATCTGATTCCCCGCCTCTGATTCCCCAACACTGATTCCCCGCCTCTGATTCCCCAGGTCTGATTCACCACCTCTGATTCCCCGCGTCTGATTCCCCGCCTCTGATTCCCCATCTCTGAATCCCTATCTCTGATTCCCCAATTCTGATTCCCCGCCTTTGATTCCCTGCCTCTGATTCCCAACCTCTGATTCCCCACCTCTGATATCCCATATCTGATTCCCCTCCTCTGTTACCCCGCCTCTTATTCCCCGCCTCTGTTTCCCCATATCTGATTCCCGGCCTTTCATTCCCCAGCTCTGATTCCCCGCCTCTGATTCCCCATATCTAATTCCCCGCCGCTGATTCCCCAACTCAGATAGCCCGCCTCTGATTCCCCAGCTCTGATTCCCCGCCTCTGATTCCCCGCGTCTGAATACCTGCCTCTGATTCCACGCCTCTGATTCCCCATCTCTAATTCACCACCTCTGATCCCCCGCCTCTGATTCCCCATGTCTGATTCACCGCCTCTGTTTCCCCACCTCTGATTCCCCGCCTCTGATTCCCCATATCTGATTCCCCGCCTCTGATTCCCCAACTCTGATTCGCTGCCTGTGATTCGCCAGCTATGATTCCCCGCATCTGATTCCCCACGTCTGATTCCCTGCCTGTGATTCCCTGCCTCTTATTCCCCGCCACTGATTCCCCGCATCTGATTCCCTGCCTCTGAATCCCCACCTCTGATTCCTTGCCTCTGATTCCCAACCTCTTATTCCCCTCCTCTGATTCCCCATATCTGATTCCCCACCTCCATTTCCCTGCCTCTGATTCCCCGCCTCTGTTACCCAATATCTGATTCCCCGCCTCTGATTCCCCAACTCTGATTCTGCACATCTGATTCCCTGCCTCTTATTCCCCACCTCTAATTCCCGGCCTCTGATTCCCCACATCTGATTCTCCATATCTGATTCCCCGCCTCTGTTTCCCCACCTCTGATTCCCCGCCTCTGTTTCCCCATATCTGATTCCCCGCCTCTGATTCCCCAACTCTGATTCCCCGCCTCTGATTCCCCAGGTCTGATTCCCCGCCTCTGATTCCACGTGTTTGATTACCTGCCTCTGATTCCCCGCCTCTGCTTCCCCATCTCTGATTCACCGCCTTTGATTCGCCACCTCTGATTCCCCATATGTGATTCCCCTCCTCTGTTTCCCCGCCTCTGATTCCCCGCCTCTGATTCCCCATATCTCATTCCCCGCCTCTGATTCCCCGCATCTGATTCCCTGCCTCTGAATCCCAACCTCTGATTCCCTGCCTCTGATTCCCAACCTCTGATTCCCCTCCTCTGATTCCCCATATCTGATTCCCCGCCTCCGTTTCCCTGCCTCTGATTAACCGCCTCTGTTTCCCCATATCTGATTCCCCGCCTCTGATTCCCCAACTCTGATTCCCCGCCTCTGATTCCACAGCTCTGATTCCCCACCTCTGAGTCCCCGCGTCTGATTCCCAGCCTCTGATTCCCAATGTCTGATTTCGTGCCTCTGATTCCCCGCCTCTGATTCGCCATCTCTGATTCATCGCCTCTGATTCCCCACCTCTGATTCCACATATCTTATTCCCCACCTATGTTTCCCCGCCTCTGATTCCCCGCCTCTGATTCCCCATCTCTGATTCCCGGACTCTGATTCCCCACCTCTGATTCCCTATCTCTGATTCCGCACATCCGATTCCCTGCCTCTGATTCCCCGCCTCTGATGCCCCGCCTCTGATTCCCAACCTCTGATTCCCCTCCTCTGATTCCCCATATCTGATTCACCGCCTCCGTTTCCCTGCCTCTGATTCCACGCCTCTGTTTCCCCATATCTGATTCCCCGCCTCTGATTCCCCAACTCTGATTCCCCGCCTCTGATTCCCCAGCTCTGATTCCCCGCCTCTGATTCCCCGCGTCTGATTCCCAACCTCTTATTCCCCATGTCTTATTCCCCGCCTCTGATTCCCCGCCTCTGATTCACCATCTCTGATTCATCGCCTCTGATTCCCCACCTCTGATTCCCCATATCTGATTCCCACCTATGTTTCCCCGCCTCTGATGCCCCGCCTCTGATTCCATGCCTCTGATTCCCAACCTCTGATTCCCCACGTCTGATTCCCCATATCTGATTCCCCGCCTCTGTTTCCCCGCCTCTGATTCCCTGCCTCTGTTTCCTCATATCTGATTCCCCGCCTCTGATTCCCCAACACTGATTCCCCTCCTCTGATACCCCAGCTCTGATTCACCACCTCTGATTCCCCGCGTCTGATTCCCCGCCTCTGATTCCCCATCTCTGATTCCCTATCTCTGATTCCCCAATTCTGATTCCCCGCCTTTGATTCCCTGCCTCTGATTCCCAACCTCTGATTCCCCACCTCTGATTCCCCATATCTGATTCCCCGCCTCTGTTTCCCCGCCTCTTATTCCCCGCCTCTGTTTCCCCATATCTGATTCCCGGCCTCTCATTCACCAGCTCTGATTCCCCTCCTCTGATTCCCCATATCTGATTCCCCGCCGCTGATTCCCCAACTCTGATTCCCCAGCTCTGATTCCCCGCCTCTGATTCCCCGCGTCTGAATCCCTGCCTCTGATTCCCCGCCTCTGATTCCCCATCTCTGATTCACCACCTCTGATCCCCCGCCTCTGATTCCCCATGTCTGATTCACCGCCTCTGTTTCCCCACCTCTGATTCCCCGCCTCTGATTCCCCATATCTGATTCCCCGCCTCTGATTCCCCAACTCTGATTCCCCGCCTGTGATTCGCCAGCTATGATTCCCCGCCTCTGATTCCCCACGTCTGATTCCCTGCCTGTGATTCCCTGCCTCTTATTCCCCGCCTCTGATTCCCCGCATCTGATTCCCAACCTCTGATTCCCCTCCTCTGATTCCCCATATCTGATTCCCCGCCTCCATTTCCCTGCCTCTGATTCCCCGCCTCTGTTACCCCATATCTGATTCCCCGCCTCTGATTCCCCAACTCTGATTCTGCACATCTGATTCCCTGCCTCTTATTCCCCACCTCTAATTCCCGGCCTCTGATTCCCGGCCTCTGATTCCCCACCTCTGATTCTCCATATCTGATTCGCCGCCTCTGTTTCCCCGCCTCTGATTCCCCGCCTCTGTTTCCCCATATCTGATTCCCCGCCTCTGATTCCCCAACTCGGATTCCCCGCCTCTGATTCCCCAGGTCTGATTCCCCGCCTCTGATTCCACGTGTTTGATTACCTGCCTCTGATTCCCCGCCTCTGCTTCCCCATCTCTGATTCACCGCCTTTGATTCGCCACCACTGATTCCCCATATGTGATTCCCCGCCTCTGTTTCCCCGCCTCTGATTCCCCGCCTCTGATTCCCCATATCTCATTCCCCGCCTCTGATTCCCCGCATCTGATTCCCTGCCTCTGAATCCCCACCTCTGATTCCCTGCCTCTGATTCCCCACCTCTGATTCCCGGCCTCTGATTCCTGGCCTCTGATTCCCGACCTCTCATTCCCGGCCTCTGATTCCCGGCCTCTGATTCCCCGCCTCTGATTCCCCGACTCTGATTCCCTGCCTCTGATTCCCCATCTCTGATTCTGCACATCTGATTCCCTGCCTCTTATTCCCCACCTCTGATTCCCGGCCTCTGATTCCCGGCCTCTGATTCCCGGCCTCTCATTCCCGGCCTCTCATTCCCGGCCTCTCATTCCCGGCCTCTGATTCCCCGCCTCTGATTCCCCGCCTCTGTTTCCCTGCCTCTGATTCCCCATCTCTGATTCCGCACATCTGATTCCCTGCCTCTGATTCCCTGCCTCTGATTCCCTGCCTCTGATTCCCTGCCTCTGATTCCCAACCTCTGATTCCCCACCTCTGATTCCCCATATCTGATTCTCCGCCTCTGTTTCCCCGCGTCTGATTTCCCGCCTCTGTTTCCCCATATCTGATTCCCCGCCTCTGATTCCCCAACTTTGATTCCCCACCTCTGATCCCCAGCTCTGATTCCCCGCCTCTGATTCCCCGTGTTTGATTCCCTGCCTCTGATTCCCTGCCTCTGATTCCCAACCTCTGATTCCCCACCTCTGATTCCCCATATCTGATTCCCCGCCTCTGTTTCCCCGCCTCTGATTCCCCTCCTCTGTTTCCCCATATCTGATTCCCCGCCTTTGATTCGCCACCTCTGATTCCCCATATGTGATTCCCCGCCTCTGTTTCCCCGCCTCTGATTCCCCGCCTCTGATACCCCATATCTCATTCCCCGCCTCTGATTCCCCATATCTGATTCCCGGACTCTGATTCCCCACCTCTGATTCCCGGCCTCTTATTCCCGGCATCTGATTCCCGGCCTCTGATTCCCGGCCTCTGATTCCCCACTTCTGATTCTGATTCCCTGCCTCTGATTCCCCATCTCTGATTCCGCACATCTGATTCCCTGCCTCTGATTCCCAACCTCTGATTCCCCTCCTCTGATTCCCCATATCTGATTCCCCGCCTCCGTTTCCCTGCCTCTGATTCCCCGCCTCTGTTTCCCCATATCTGATTCCCCGCCTCTGATTCCCCAACTCTGATTCCCCGCCTCTGATTCCCCAGCTCTGATTCCCCGCCTCTGATTCCCCGCGTCTGATTCCCAGCCTCTGATTCCCCATGTCTTATTCCCCGCCTCTGATTCGCCATCTCTGATTCATCGCCTCTGATTCCCCACCTCTGATTCCCCATATCTGATTCCCCACCTATGTTTCCCCGCCTCTGATGCCCCGCCTCTGATTCCATGCCTCTGATTCCCAACCTCTGATTCCCCGCCTCTGTTTCCCCGCCTCTGATTCCCTGCCTCTGTTTCCTCATATCTGATTCCCCGCCTCTGATTCCCCAACACTGATTCCCCGCCTCTGATTCCCCAGGTCTGATTCACCACCTCTGATTCCCCGCGTCTGATTCCCCGCCTCTGATTCCCCATCTCTGATTCCCTATCTATGATTCCCCAATTCTGATTCCCCGCCTTTGATTCCCTGCCTCTGATTCCCAACCTCTGATTCTCCACCTCTAATTCCCCATATCTGATTCCCTGCCTCTGTTTCCCCGCCTCTTATTCCCCGCCTCTTTTTCCCCATATCTGATTCCCGGCCTCTCATTCCCCAGCTCCGATTCCCCGCCTCTGATTCCCCATATCTGATTCCCCGCCGCTGATTCCCCAACTCTGATAGCCCGCCTCTGATTCCCCAGCACTGATTCCCCGCCTCTGATTCCCCGCGTCTGAATCCCTGCCTCTGATTCCCCGCCTCTGATTCACCATCTCTGATTCACCACCTCTGATCCCCCGCCTCTGATTCCCCATGTCTGATTCACCGCCTCTGTTTCCCCACATCTGATTCCCCGCCTCTGATTCCCCAGCTCTGATTTTCCGCATCTGATTCCCTGCCTCTGAATCCCCACCTCTATTCCCTGCCTCTGATTCCCAACCTCTGATTCCCCTCCTCTGATTCCCCATATCTGATTCCCCGCCTCCATTTCCCTGCCTCTTATTCCCCGCCTCTGTTACCCCATATCTGATTCCCCGCCTCTGATTCCCCAACTCTGATTCTGCACATCTGATTCCCTGCCTCTTATTCCCCACCTCTAATTCCCGGCCTCTGATTCCCGGCCTCTGATTCCCCACCTCTGATTCTCCATATCTGATTCCCCGCCTCTGTTTTCCCGCCTCTGATTCCCCACCTCTGTTTCCCCATATCTGATTCCCCGCATCTGATTCCCCACGTCTGATTCCCTGCCTGTGATTCCCTGCCTCTTATTCCCCGCCTCTGATTCCCCGCATCTGATTCCCTGCCTCTGAATCCCCACCTTGATTCCCTGCCTCTGATTCCCAACCCCTGATTCCCCTACTCTGATTCCCCATATCTGATTCCTCACCTCCACTTCCCTGCCTCTGATTCCCCGCCTCTGTTACCCAATATCTGATTCCCCGCCTCTGATTCCCCAACTCTGTTTCTGCACATCTGATTCCCTGCCTCTTATTCCCCACCTCTAATTCCCGGCCTCTGATTCCCGGCCTCTGATACCCTACCTCTGATTCTCCATATCTGATTCCCCGCCTCTGTTTACCCGCCTCTGATTCCCCGCCTCTGTTTCCCCATATCTGATTCCCCGCCTCTGATTCCCCAACTCTGATTCCCCGCCTCTGATTCCCCAGGTCTGATTCCCCGCCTCTGATTCCACGTGTTTGATTACCTGCCTCTGATTCCCCGCCTCTGCTTCCCCATCTCTGATTCACCGCCTTTGATTCGCCACCTCTGATTCCCCATATGTGATTCCCCTCCTCTGTTTCCCCGCCTCTGATTCCCCGCCTCTGATTCCCCATATCTCATTCCCCGCCTCTGATTCCCCGCATCTGATTCCCTGCCTCTGAATCCCCACCTCTGATTCCCTGCCTCTGATTCCCAACCTCTGATTCCCCTCCTCTGATTCCCCATATCTGATTCCCCGCCTCCGTTTCCCTGCCTCTGATTAACCGCCTCTGTTTCCCCATATCTGATTCCCCGCCTCTGATTCCCCAACTCTAATTCCCCGCCGCTGATTCCCCAGCTCTGATTCCCCGCCTCTGATTCCCCGCGTCTGATTCCCAGCCTCTGATTCCCCATGTCTGATTTCCTGCCTCTGATTCCCCGCCTCTGATTCGCCATCTCTGATTCATCGCCTCTGATTCCCCACCTCTGATTCCCCATATCTTATTCCCCACCTATGTTTCCCCGCCTCTGATTCCCCGCCTCTGATTCCACCATCTCTGATTCCCGGACTCTGATTCCCCACCTCTGATTCCCTATCTCTGATTCCACACATCCGATTCCCTGCCTCTGATTCCCCGCCTCTGATGCCCCGCCTCTGATTCCCAATCACTGATTCCCCTCCTCTGATTCCCCATATCTGATTCCCCGCCTCCGTTTCCCTGCCTCTGATTCCCCGCCTCTGTTTCCCCATATCTGATTCCCCGCCTCTGATTCCCCAACTCTGATTCCCCGCCTCTGATTCCCCAGCTCTGATTCCCCACCTCTGATTCCCCGCGTCTGATTCCCAGCCTCTGATTCCCCATGTCTTATTCCCCGCCTCTGATTCGCCATCTCTGATTCATCGCCTCTGATTCCCCACCTCTGATTCCCCATATCTGATTCCCACCTATGTTTCCCCGCCTCTGATGCCCCGCCTCTGATTCCATGCCTCTGATTCCCAACCTCTGATTCCCCACCTCTGATTCCCCATATCTGATTCCCCGCCTCTGTTTCCCCTCCTCTGATTCCCTGCCTCTGTTTCCTCATATCTGATTCCCCGCCTCTGATTCCCCAAAACTGATTCCCCTCCTCTGATTCCCCAGCTCTGATTCACCACCTCTGATTCCCCGCGTCTGATTCCCCGCCTCTGATTCCCCATCTCTGATTCCCTATCTCTGATTCCCCAATTCTGATTCCCCGCCTTTGATTCCCTGCCTCTGATTCCCAACCTCTGATTCCCCACCTCTGATTCCCCATATCTGATTCCCCGCCTCTGTTTCCCCGCCTGTTATTCCCCGCCTCTGTTTCCCCATATCTGATTCCCCGCCTCTCATTCCCGGCCTCTTATTCCCCACCTCTGATTCCCGGCCTCTGATTCCCAGCCTCTGATTCCCCGCCTCTGATTCCCTGCCTCTGATTCCCCATCTCTGATTCCGCACATCTGATTCCCTGCCTCTGATTCCCCGCCTCTGATTCCCCGCCTCTGATTCCCCAACTCTAATTCCCTGCCTGTGATTCCCTGCCTCTTATTCCCCGCCTCTGATTCCCCGCATCTGATTCCCTGCCTCTGAATCCCCACCTCTATTCCCTGCCTCTGATTCCCAACCTCTGATTCCCCTCCTCTGATTCCCCATATCTGATTCCCCGCCTCCATTTCCCTGCCTCTGATTCCCCGTGTTTGATTCCCTGCCTCTGATTCCCCGCCTCTGATTCCCCAACTCTGATTCTGCACATCTGATTCCCTGCCTCTTATTCCCCACCTCTAATTCCCGGCCTCTGATTCCCGGCCTCTGATTCCCCACCTCTGATTCTCCATATCTGATTCCCCGCCTCTGTTTCCCCGCCTCTGATTCCCCACCTCTGTTTCCCCATATCTGATTCCCCGCCTCTGATTCCCCAACTCTGATTCCCCGCCTCTGATTCCCCAGGTCTGATTCCCCGCCTCTGATTCCACGTGTTTGATTACCTGCCTCTGATTCCCCGCCTCTGCTTCCCCATCTCTGATTCACCGCCTTTGATTCGCCACCTCTGATTCCCCATATGTGATTCCCCGCCTCTGTTTCCCCGCCTCTGATTCCCCGCCTCTGATTCCCCATATCTCATTCCCCGCCTCTGATTCCCCGCATCTGATTCCCTGCCTCTGAATCCCAACCTCTGATTCCCTGCCTCTGATTCCCAACCTCTGATTCCCCTCCTCTGATTTCCCATATCTGATTCCCCGCCTCCGTTTCCCTGCCTCTGATTGCCCGCCTCTGTTTCCCCATATCTGATTCCCCGCCTCTGATTCCCCAACTCTGATTCCCCGCCTCTGATTCCCCAGCTCTGATTCCCCGCCTCTGATTCCCCGCGTCTGATTCCCAGCCTCTGATTCCCCATGTCTGATTTCCTGCCTCTGATTCCCCGCCTCTGATTCGCCATCTCTGATTCATCCCCTCTGATTCCCCACCTCTGATTCCCCATATCTTATTCCCCACCTATGTTTCCCCGCCTCTGATTCCCCGCCTCTGATTCCCCATCTCTGATTCCCAGACTCTGATTCCCCACCTCTGACTCCCTATCTCTGATTCTGCACATCCGATTCCCTGCCTCTGATTCCCCGCCTCTGATTCCCCACCTCTGATTCCCCACCTCTGATTCCCCATATCTGATTCCCCGCCTCTGTTTCCCCGCCTCTGATTCCCTGCCTCTCTTTCCTCATATCTGATTCCCCGCCTCTGATTCCCCAACACTGATTCCCCGCCTCTGATTCCCCAGCTCTGATTCACCACCTCTGATTCCCCGCGTCTGATTCCCCGCTTCTGATTCCCGGCCTCTTATTCCCCACCTCTGATTCCCGGCCTCTGATTCCCGGCCTCTGATTCCCGAACTCTCATTCCCGGCCTCTGATTCCCGGCCTCTGATTCCCGGCCTCTGATTCCCCGCCTCTGATTCCCCGCCTCTGATTCCCTGCCTCTGATTCCCCATCTCTGATTCCGCACATCTGATTCCCTGCCTCTGATTCCCCGCCTCTGATTCCCTGCCTCTGATTCCCTGCCTCTGATTCCCAACCTCTGATTCCCCACCTCTGATTCCCAATATCTGAATACCCGCCTCTGTTTCCCCGCCTCTGATTCCCCGCCTCTGTTTCCCCATATCAGATTCCCCGCCTCTGATTCCCCAACTCTGATTCCCCACCTCTGATCCCCAGCTCTGATTCACCGCCTCTGATTCCCCGTGTTTGATTCCCTGCCTCTGATTCCCTGCCTCTGATTCCCAACCTCTGATTCCCCACCTCTGATTCCCCATATCTGATTCCCCGCCTCTGTTTCCCCGCCTCTGATTCCCCGCCTCTGTTTCCCCATATCTGATTCCCCGCCTTTGATTGGCCACCTCTGATTCCCCATATGTGATTCCCCGCCTCTGTTTCCCCGCATCTGATTCCCCGCCTCTGATTCCCCATATCTCATTCCCCGCCTCTGATTCCCCATATCTGATTCCCTGACTCTGATTCACCACCTCTGATTCCCGGCCTCTTTTTCCCGGCATCTGATTCCCGGCCTCTGATTCCCGGCCTCTGATTCCCCGCTTCTGATTCTGATTCCCTGCCTCTGATTCGCCATCCCTGATTCCGCACATCTGATTCCCGCCTCTGATTCCCCGCCTCTGATTCCCCATATCTCAATCCCCGCCTCTGATTCCCCGCATCTGATTCCATGCCTCTGAATCCCCACCTTTGATTCCCTGCCTCTGATTCCCAACCTCTGATTCCCCTCCTCTGATTCCCCATATCTGATTCCCCGCCTCCGTTTCCCTGCCTCTGATTGCCCGCCTCTGTTTCCCCATATCTGATTCCCCGCCTCTGATTCCCCAACTCTGATTCCCCGCCTCTGATTCCCCAGCTCTGATTCCCCGCCTCTGATTCCCCGCGTCTGATTCCCAGCCTCTGATTCCCCATGTCTGATTTCCTGCCTCTGATTCCCCGCCTCTGATTCGCCATCTCTGATTCATCCCCACTGATTCCCCACCTCTGATTCCCCATATCTTATTCCCCACCTATGTTTCCCCGCCTCTGATTCCCCGCCTCTGATTCCCCATCTCTGATTCCCAGACTCTGATTCCCCACCTCTGATTCCCTATCTCTGATTCTGCACATCCGATTCCCTGCCTCTGATTCCCCGCCTCTGATTCCCCACCTCTGATTCCCCACCTCTGATTCCCCATATCTGATTCCCCGCCTATGTTTCCCCGCCTCTGATTCCCTGCCTCTGTTTCCTCATATCTGATTCCCCGCCTCTGATTCCCCAACACTGATTCCCCGCCTCTGATTCCCCAGCTCTGATTCACCACCTCTGATTCCCCGCGTCTGATTCCCCGCTTCTGATTCCCGGCCTCTTATTCCCCACCTCTGATTCCCGGCCTCTGATTCCCGGCCTCTGATTCCCGAACTCTCATTCCCGGCCTCTGATTCCCGGCCTCTGATTCCCCGCCTCTGATTCCCCGCCTCTGATTCCCTGCCTCTGATTCCCCATCTCTGATTCCGCACATCTGATTCCCTGCCTCTGATTCCCCGCCTCTGATTCCCTGCCTCTGATTCCCTGCCTCTGATTCCCAACCTCTGATTCCCCACCTCTGATTCCCCATATCTGATTCCCCGCCTCTGTTTCCCTGCCTCTGATTCCCCGCCTCTGTTTCCCCATATCTGATTCCCCGCCTCTGATTCCCCAACTCTGATTCCCCGCCTCTGATTCCCCAGCTCTGATTCCCCGCCTCTGATTCCCCGCGTCTGATTCCCAGCCTCTGATTCCCCATGTCTTATTCCCCGCCTCTGATTCGCCATCTCTGATTCATCGCCTCTGATTCCCCACCTCTGATTCCCCATATCTGATTCCCACCTATGTTTCCCCGCCTCTGATGCCCCGCCTCTGATTCCATGCCTCTGATTCCCAACCTCTGATTCCCCACCTCTGATTCCCCATATCTGATTCCCCGCCTCTGTTTCCCCTCCTCTGATTCCCTGCCTCTGTTTCCTCATATCTGATTCCCCGCCTCTGATTCCCCAAAACTGATTCCCCTCCTCTGATTCCCCAGCTCTGATTCACCACCTCTGATTCCCCGCGTCTGATTCCCCGCCTCTGATTCCCCATCTCTGATTCCCTATCTCTGATTCCCCAATTCTGATTCCCCGCCTTTGATTCCCTGCCTCTGATTCCCAACCTCTGATTCCCCACCTCTGATTCCCCATATCTGATTCCCCGCCTCTGTTTCCCCGCCTGTTATTCCCCGCCTCTGTTTCCCCATATCTGATTCCCGGCCTCTCATTCCCCAGCTCTGATTCCCCGCCTCTGATTCCCGGCCTCTTATTCCCCACCTCTGATTCCCGGCCTCTGATTCCCGGCCTCTGATTCCCGAACTCTCATTCCCGGCCTCTGATTCCCGGCCTCTGATTCCCCGCCTCTGATTCCCCGCCTCTGATTCCCTGCCTCTGATTCCCCATCTCTGATTCCGCACATCTGATTCCCTGCCTCTGATTCCCCGCCTCTGATTCCCCGCCTCTGATTCCCCAACTCTAATTCCCTGCCTGTGATTCCCTGCCTCTTATTCCCCGCCTCTGATTCCCCGCATCTGATTCCCTGCCTCTGAATCCCCACCTCTATGCCCTGCCTCTGATTCCCAACCTCTGATTCCCCTCCTCTGATTCCCCATATCTGATTCCCCGCCTCCATTTCCCTGCCTCTGATTCCCCGTGTTTGATTCCCTGCCTCTGATTCCCCGCCTCTGATTCCCCAACTCTGATTCTGCACATCTGATTCCCTGCCTCTTATTCCCCACCTCTAATTCCCGGCCTCTGATTCCCGGCCTCTGATTCCCCACCTCTGATTCTCCATATCTGATTCCCCGCCTCTGTTTCCCCGCCTCTGATTCCCCACCTCTGTTTCCCCATATCTGATTCCCCGCCTCTGATTCCCCAACTCTGATTCCCCGCCTCTGATTCCCCAGGTCTGATTCCCCGCCTCTGATTCCACGTGTTTGATTACCTGCCTCTGATTCCCCGCCTCTGCTTCCCCATCTCTGATTCACCGCCTTTGATTCGCCACCTCTGATTCCCCATATGTGATTCCCCGCCTCTGTTTCCCCGCCTCTGATTCCCCGCCTCTGATTCCCCATATCTCATTCCCCGCCTCTGATTCCCCGCATCTGATTCCCTGCCTCTGAATCCCCACCTCTGATTCCCTGCCTCTGATTCCCAACCTCTGATTCCCCTCCTCTGATTTCCCATATCTGATTCCCCGCCTCCGTTTCCCTGCCTCTGATTGCCCGCCTCTGTTTCCCCATATCTGATTCCCCGCCTCTGATTCCCCAACTCTGATTCCCCGCCTCTGATTCCCCAGCTCTGATTCCCCGCCTCTGATTCCCCGCGTCTGATTCCCAGCCTCTGATTCCCCATGTCTGATTTCCTGCCTCTGATTCCCCGCCTCTGATTCGCCATCTCTGATTCATCCCCTCTGATTCCCCACCTCTGATTCCCCATATCTTATTCCCCACCTATGTTTCCCCGCCTCTGATTCCCCGCCTCTGATTCCCCATCTCTGATTCCCAGACTCTGATTCCCCACCTCTGACTCCCTATCTCTGATTCTGCACATCCGATTCCCTGCCTCTGATTCCCCGCCTCTGATTCCCCACCTCTGATTCCCCACCTCTGATTCCCCATATCTGATTCCCCGCCTCTGTTTCCCCGCCTCTGATTCCCTGCCTCTCTTTCCTCATATCTGATTCCCCGCCTCTGATTCCCCAACACTGATTCCCCGCCTCTGATTCCCCAGCTCTGATTCACCACCTCTGATTCCCCGCGTCTGATTCCCCGCTTCTGATTCCCGGCCTCTTATTCCCCACCTCTGATTCCCGGCCTCTGATTCCCGGCCTCTGATTCCCGAACTCTCATTCCCGGCCTCTGATTCCCGGCCTCTGATTCCCCGCCTCTGATTCCCCGCCTCTGATTCCCTGCCTCTGATTCCCCATCTCTGATTCCGCACATCTGATTCCCTGCCTCTGATTCCCCGCCTCTGATTCCCTGCCTCTGATTCCCTGCCTCTGATTCCCAACCTCTGATTCCCCACCTCTGATTCCCAATATCTGAATACCCGCCTCTGTTTCCCCGCCTCTGATTCCCCGCCTCTGTTTCCCCATATCAGATTCCCCGCCTCTGATTCCCCAACTCTGATTCCCCACCTCTGATCCCCAGCTCTGATTCACCGCCTCTGATTCCCCGTGTTTGATTCCCTGCCTCTGATTCCCTGCCTCTGATTCCCAACCTCTGATTCCCCACCTCTGATTCCCCATATCTGATTCCCCGCCTCTGTTTCCCCGCCTCTGATTCCCCGCCTCTGTTTCCCCATATCTGATTCCCCGCCTTTGATTGGCCACCTCTGATTCCCCATATGTGATTCCCCGCCTCTGTTTCCCCGCATCTGATTCCCCGCCTCTGATTCCCCATATCTCATTCCCCGCCTCTGATTCCCCATATCTGATTCCCTGACTCTGATTCACCACCTCTGATTCCCGGCCTCTTTTTCCCGGCATCTGATTCCCGGCCTCTGATTCCCGGCCTCTGATTCCCCGCTTCTGATTCTGATTCCCTGCCTCTGATTCGCCATCCCTGATTCCGCACATCTGATTCCCGCCTCTGATTCCCCGCCTCTGATTCCCCATATCTCAATCCCCGCCTCTGATTCCCCGCATCTGATTCCCTGCCTCTGAATCCCCACCTTTGATTCCCTGCCTCTGATTCCCAACCTCTGATTCCCCTCCTCTGATTCCCCATATCTGATTCCCCGCCTCCGTTTCCCTGCCTCTGATTGCCCGCCTCTGTTTCCCCATATCTGATTCCCCGCCTCTGATTCCCCAACTCTGATTCCCCGCCTCTGATTCCCCAGCTCTGATTCCCCGCCTCTGATTCCCCGCGTCTGATTCCCAGCCTCTGATTCCCCATGTCTGATTTCCTGCCTCTGATTCCCCGCCTCTGATTCGCCATCTCTGATTCATCCCCACTGATTCCCCACCTCTGATTCCCCATATCTTATTCCCCACCTATGTTTCCCCGCCTCTGATTCCCCGCCTCTGATTCCCCATCTCTGATTCCCAGACTCTGATTCCCCACCTCTGATTCCCTATCTCTGATTCTGCACATCCGATTCCCTGCCTCTGATTCCCCGCTTCTGATTCCCCACCTCTGATTCCCCACCTCTGATTCCCCATATCTGATTCCCCGCCTATGTTTCCCCGCCTCTGATTCCCTGCCTCTGTTTCCTCATATCTGATTCCCCGCCTCTGATTCCCCAACACTGATTCCCCGCCTCTGATTCCCCAGCTCTGATTCACCACCTCTGATTCCCCGCGTCTGATTCCCCGCTTCTGATTCCCGGCCTCTTATTCCCCACCTCTGATTCCCGGCCTCTGATTCCCGGCCTCTGATTCCCGAACTCTCATTCCCGGCCTCTGATTCCCGGCCTCTGATTCCCCGCCTCTGATTCCCCGCCTCTGATTCCCTGCCTCTGATTCCCCATCTCTGATTCCGCACATCTGATTCCCTGCCTCTGATTCCCCGCCTCTGATTCCCTGCCTCTGATTCCCTGCCTCTGATTCCCAACCTCTGATTCCCCACCTCTGATTCCCCATATCTGATTCCCCGCCTCTGTTTCCCCATATCTGATTCCCCGCCTCTGATTCCCCAACTCTGATTCCCCACCTCTGATCCCCAGCTCTGATTCCCCGCCTCTGATTCCCCGTGTTTGATTCCCTGCCTCTGATTCCCTGCCTCTGATTCCCAACCTCTGATTCCCCACCTCTGATTCCCCATATCTGATTCCCCGCCTCTGTTTCCCCATATCTGATTCCCCGCCTTTGATTGGCCACCTCTGATTCCCCATATGTGATTCCCCGCCTCTGTTTCCCCGCATCTGATTCCCCGCCTCTGATTCCCCATATCTCATTCCCCGCCTCTGATAACCCATATCTGATTCCCTGACTCTGATTCCCCACCTCTGATTCCCGGCCTCTTTTTCCCGGCATCTGATTCCTGGCATCTGATTCTCGGCCTCTGATTCCCGGCCTCTGATTCCCCGCTTCTGATTCTGATTCCCTGCCTCTGATTCCCCATCCCTGATTCCGCACATCTGATTCCCTGCCTCTGATTCCCCACTTCTGATTCCCCATATCTGATTCCCCGCCTCTGTTTCCCCGCCTCTGATTCACCGCCTCTGTTTCCCCATATCTAACTCCCCGCCTCTGATTCCCCAACTCTTATTCCCCGCACTGATTCCCCAGCTCTGAATCCCCGCCTCAGATTCCCCGCATCTGATTCCCTGCCTCTAAATCCCCACCTCTGATTCCCTGCTTCTGATTCCCAACCTCTGATTCACCTCCTCTGATTCCCCATATCTGATTCCCCGCCTCCGTTTCCCTGCCTCTCATTCCCCGCCTCTGTTTCCCCATATCTGATTCCCCGCCTCTGATTCCCCAACTCTGATTCCCCGCCTCTCATTCCCCAGCTCTGATTCCCCGCCTCTGATTCCCCGCGTCTGATTCCCAGCCTCTGATTCCCCATGTCTTATTCCCCGCCTCTGATTCGCCATCTCTGATTCATCGCCTCTGATTCCCCACCTCTGATTCCCCATATCTGATTCCCCACCTATGTTTCCCCGCCTCTGATGCCCCACCTCTGATTCCATGCCTCTGATTCCCAACCTCTGATTCCCCACCTCTGATTGCCCATATCTGAATCCCCGCCTCTGTTTCCCCGCCTCTGATTCCCTGCCTCTGTTTCCTCATATCTGATTCCCCGCCTCTGATTCCCCAACACTGATTCCCCGCCTCTGATTCCCCAGCTCTGATTCACCACCTCTGATTCCCCGCGTCTGATTCCCCGCCTCTGATTCCCCATCTCTGATTCCCTATCTCTGATTCCCCAATTCTGATTCCCCGCCTTTGATTCCCTGCCTCTGATTCCTAACCTCTGATTCCCCACCTCTGATTCCCCGCCACTGATTCCCCGCCTCTTATTCCCCGCCTCTGTTTCCCCATATATGATTCCCGGCCTCTCATTCCCCAGCTCTGATTCCCCGCCTCTGATTCCCCATATCTGATTCCCCACCGCTGATTCCCCAACTCTGATAGCCCGTCTCTGATTCCCCAGCTCTGATTCCCCGCCTCTGATTCCCCGCATCTGAATCCCTGCCTCTGATTCCCCGCCTCTGATTCCCCATCTCTGATTCACCACCTCTGATCCCCCGCCTCTGATTCCCCATGTCTGATTCACCGCCTCTGTTTCCCCACCTCTGATTCCCCGCCTCTGATTCCCCATATCTGATAGCCCGTCTCTGATTCCCTGCCTCTTATTCCCCGCCTCTGATTCCCCGCATCTGATTCCCAACCTCTGATTCCCCTCCTCTGATTCCCCATATCTGATTCCCCGCCTGTGATTCGCCAGCTATGATTCATCGCATCTGATTCCCCACGTCTGATTCCCTGCCTGTGATTCCCTGCCTCTTATTCCCCGCCTCTGATTCCCCGCCTCTGATTCCCCGCATCTGATTCCCTGCCTCTGAATCCCCACCTCTGATTCCCTGCCTCTGATTCCCAACCTCTGATTCCCCTCCTCTGATTCCCCATATCTGATTCCCCACCTCCATTTCCCTGCCTCTGATTCCCCGCCTCTGTTACCCAATATCTGATTCCCCGCCTCTGATTCCCCAACTCTGATTCTGCACATCTGATTCCCTGCCTCTTATTCCCCACCTCTAATTCCCGGCCTCTGATTCCCGGCCTCTGATTCCCCACCTCTGATTCCCCATATCTGATTCCCGGACTCTGATTCCCCACCTCTGATTCCCGGCATCTTATTCCTGGCATCTGATTCCCGGCCTCTGATTCCCGGCCTCTGATTCCCCGCTTCTGATTCTGATTCCCTGCCTCTGATTCCCCATCTCTGATTCCGCACATCTGATTCCCTGCCTCTGATTCCCCACTTCTGATTCCCCATATCTGATTCCCCGCCTCTGTTTCCCCGCCTCTGATTCCCCGCCACTGTTTCCCCATATCTAATTCCTCGCATCTGATTCCCCAACTCTGATTCCCCGCACTGATTCCCCAACTCTGATTCCCCGCCTGTGATTCGCCAGCTATGATTCCCCGCATCTGATTCCCCACGTCTGATTCCCTGCCTGTGATTCCCTGCCTCTTATTCCCCGCCTCTGATTCCCCGCCTCTGATTCCCCGCAACTGATTCCCTGCCTCTGAATCCCCACCTCTGATTCCCTGCCTCTGATTCCCAACCTCTGATTCCCCTCCTCTGATTCCCCATATCTGATTCCCCACCTCCATTTCCCTGCCTCTGATTCCCCGCCTCTGTTACCCAATATCTGATTCCCCGCCTCTGATTCCCCGCTTCTGATTCTGATTCCCTGCCTCTGATTCCCCATCTCTGATTCCGCACATCTGATTCCCCGCCTCTGTTTCCCCGCCTCTGATTCCCCGCCACTGTTTCCCCATATCTAATTCCTCGCATCTGATTCCCCAACTCTGATTCCCCGCACTGATTCCCCAGCACTGAATCCCCGCCTCAGATTCCCCGCATCTGATTCCCTGCCTCTGAATCCCCACCTCTGATTCCCTGCCTCTGATTCCCAACCTCTGATTCCCCTCTTCTGATTCCCCATATCTGATTCCCCGCCTCCGTTTCCCTGCCTCTGATTCCCCGCCTCTGTTTCCCCATATCTGATTCCCCGCCTCTGATTCCCCAACTCTGATTCCCCGCCTCTGATTCCCCCGCTCTGATTCCCCACCTCTGATTCCCCGCGTCTGATTCCCAGCCTCTGATTCCCCATGTCTTATTCCCCGCCTCTGATTCGCCATCTCTGATTCATCGCCTCTGATTCCCCACCTCTGATTCCCCATATCTGATTCCCCACCTATGTTTCCCCGCCTCTGATGCCCCACCTCTGATTCCATGCCTCTGATTCCCAACCTCTGATTCCCCACCTCTGATTCCCCATATCTGATTCACCGCCTCTGTTTCCGCGCCTCTGATTCCCTGCCTCTGTTTCATCATATCTGATTCCCCGCCTCTGATTCCCCAACACTGATTCCCCGCCTCTGATTCCCCAGGTCTGATTCACCACCTCTGATTCCCCGCGTCTGATTCCCCGCCTCTGATTCCCCATCTCTGATTCCCTATCTCTGATTCCCCAATTCTGATTCCCCGCCTTTGATTCCCTGCCTCTGATTCACAACCTCTGATTCCCCACCTCTGATATCCCATATCTGATTCCCCGCCTCTGTTTCCCCGCCTCTTATTCCCCGCCTCTGTTTCCCCATATCTGATTCCCGGCCTCTCATTCCCCAGGTCTGATTCCCCGCCTCTGATTCCCCATATCTGATTCCCCGCCGCTGATTCCCCAACTCAGATAGCCCGCCTCTGATTCCCCAGCTCTGATTCCCCGCCTCTGATTCCCCGCGTCTGAATCCCTGCCTCTGATTCCCCGCCTCTGATTCCCCATCTCTGATTCACCACCTCTGATCCCCCGCCTCTGATTCCCCATGTCTGATTCACCGCCTCTGTTTCCCCATCTCTGATTCCCCGCCTCTGATTCCCCATATCTGATTCCCCGCCTCTGATTCCACAACTCTGATTCGCCGCCTGTGATTCGCCAGCTATGATTCCCCACGTCTGATTCCCTGCCTGTGATTCCCTGCCTCTTATTCCCCGCCTCTGATTCCCCGCATCTGATTCCCTGCCTCTGAATCCCCACCTCTGATTCCCTGCCTCTGATTCCCAACCTCTTATTCCCCTCCTCTGATTCCCCATATCTGATTCCCCACCTCCATTTCCCTGCCTCTGATTCCCCGCCTCTGTTACCCAATATCTGATTCCCTGCCTCTGATTCCCCAACTCTGATTCTGCACATCTGATTCCCTGCCTCTTATTCCCCACCTCTAATTCCCGGCCTCTGATTCCCGGCCTCTGATTCCCCACCTCTGATTCTCCATATCTGATTCCCCGCCTCTGTTTCCCCGCCTCTGATTCCCCGCCTCTGTTTCCCCATATCTGATTCACCGCCTTTGATTCGCCACCTCTGATTACCCATATGTGATTCCCCTCCTCTGTTTCCCCGCCTCTGATTCCCCGCCTCTGATTCCCCATATCTCATTCCCCGCCTCTGATTCCCCGCATCTGATTCCCTGCCTCTGAATCCCCACCTCTGATTCCCTGCCTCTGATTCCCAACCTCTGATTCCCCTCCTCTGATTCCCCATATCTGATTCCTCGCCTCCGTTTCCCTGCCTCTGATTAACCGCCTCTGTTTCCCCATATCTGATTCCGCGCCTCTGATTCCCCAACTCTGATTCCCCGCCTCTGATTCCCCAGCTCTGATTCCCCGCCTCTGTTTCCCCGCGTCTGATTCCCAGCCTCTGATTCCCCATGTCTGATTTCCTGCCTCTGATTCCCCGCCTCTGATTCGCCATCTCTGATTCATCGCCTCTGATTCCCGACCTCTGATTCCCCATATCTTATTCCCCACCTATGTTTCCCCGCCTCTGATTCCCCGCCTCTGATTCCCCATCTCTGATTCCCGGACTCTGATTCCCCACCTCTGATTCCCTATCTCTGATTCCGCACATCCGATTCCCTGCCTCTGATTCCCCGCCTCTGATGCCCCGCCTCTGATTCCCAACCTCTGATTCCCCTCCTCTGATTCCCCATATCTGATTCCCCGCCTCCGTTTCCCTGCCTCTGATTCCCCGCCTCTGTTTCCCCATATCTGATTCCCCGCCTCTGATTCCCCAACTCTGATTCCCCGCCTCTGATTCCCCAGCTCTGATTCCCCGCCTCTGATTCCCCGCATCTGATTCCCAGCCTCTGATTCCCCATGTCTTATTCCCCGCCTCTGATTCCCCGCCTCTGATTCGCCATCTCTGATTCATCGCCTCTGATTCCCCACCTCTGATTCCCCATATCTGATTCCCACCTATGTTTCCCCGCCTCTGATGCCCCGCCTCTGATTCCATGCCTCTGATTCCCAACCTCTGATTCCCCACCACTGATTCCCCATATCTGATTCCCCGCCTCTGTTTCCCCGCCTCTGATTCCCTGCCTCTGTTTCCTCATATCTGATTCCCCGCCTCTGATTCCCCAACACTGATTCCCCTCCTCTGATACCCCAGCTCTGATTCACCACCTCTGATTCCCCACATCTGATTCCCCGCCTCTGATTCCCCTTCTCTGATTCCCTATCTCTGATTCCCCAATTCTGATTCCCCGCCTTTGATTCCCTGCCTCTGATTCCCAACCTCTGATTCCCTACCTCTGATTCCCCAGCTCTGATTCCCCGCCTCTGATTCCCCGCGTCTGAATCCCTGCCTCTTATTCCCCGCCTCTGATTCCCCATCTCTGATTCACCACCTCTGATCCCCCGCCTCTGATTCCCCATGTCTGATTCACCGCCTCTGTTTCCCCACCTCTGATTCCCCGCCTCTGATTCCCCATATCTGATTCCCCGCCTCTGATTCCCTGACTCTGTTTCCCCGCCTCTGATTCCACGCCTCTGATTCCCCATATCTCATTCCCCGCCTCTGATTCCCCGCATCTGATTCCCTGCCTCTGAATCCCCACCTCTGATTCCCTGCCTCTGATTCCCAACCTCTGATTCCCCTCCTCTGATTCCCCATATCTGATTCCCCGCCTCCGTTTCCCTGCCTCTGATTGCCCGCCTCTGTTTCCCCATATCTGATTCCCCGCCTCTGATTCCCCAACTCTGATTCCCCGCCTCTGATTCCCCAGCTCTGATTCCCCGCCTCTGATTCCCCGCGTCTGATTCCCAGCCTCTGATTCCCCATGTCTGATTTCCTGCCTCTGATTCCCCGCCTCTGATTCGCCATCTCTGATTCATCCCCTCTGATTCCCCACCTCTGATTCCCCATATCTTATTCCCCACCTATGTTTCCCCGCCTCTGATTCCCCGCCTCTGATTCCCCATCTGTGATTCCCAGACTCTGATTCCCCACCTCTGATTCCCTATCTCTGATTCTGCACATCCGATTCCCTGCCTCTGATTCCCCGCCTCTGATTCCCCACCTCTGATTCCCCACCTCTGATTCCCCATATCTGATTCCCCGCCTCTGTTTCCCCGCCTCTGATTCCCTGCCTCTGTTTCCTCATATCTGATTCCCCGCCTCTGATTCCCCAACACTGATTCCCCGCCTCTGATTCCCCAGCTCTGATTCACCACCTCTGATTCCCCACGTCTGATTCCCCGCTTATGATTCCTGGCCTCTTATTCCCCACCTCTGATTCCCGGCCTCTGATTCCCGGCCTCTGATTCCCGACCTCTCATTCCCGGCCTCTGATTCCCGGCCTCTGATACCCCGGCTCTGATTCCCCGCCTCTGATTCCCTGCCTCTGATTCCCCATCTCTGATTCCGCACATCTGATTCCCTGCCTCTGATTCCCCGCCTCTGATTCCCTGCCTCTGATTCCCTGCCTCTGATTCCCAACCTCTGATTCCCCACCTCTGATTCCCCATATCTGATTCCCCGCCTCTGTTTCCCCGCCTCTGATTCTCCGCCTCTGTTTTCCATATCTGATTCCCCGCCTCTGATTCCCCAACTCTGATTCCCCACCTCTGATCCCCAGCTCTGATTCCCCGCCTCTGATTCCCCGTGTTTGATTCCCTGCCTCTGATTCACTGCCTCTGATTCCCAACCTCTGATTCCCCACTTCTGATTCCCCATATCTGATTCCCCGCCTCTGTTTCCCCGCCTCTGATTCCCCGCCTCTGTTTCCCAATATCTGATTCCCCGCCTTTGATTCGCCACCTCTGATTCCCCATATGTGATTCCCCGCCTCTGTTTCCCCGCATCTGATTCCCCGCCTCTGATTCCCCATATCTCATTCCCCGCCTCTGATTCCCCATATCGGATTCCCGGACTCTGATTCCCCACCTCTGATTCCCGGCCTCTTTTTCCCGGCATCTGATTCCCGGCATCTGATTCCCAAACTCTGATTCCCGGCCTCTGATTCCCAGCTTCCGATTCTGATTCCCTGCCTCTGATTCCCCATCTCTGATTCCGCACATCTGATTCCCTGCCTCTGATTCCCCACTTCTGATTCCCCATTACTGATTCCCCGCCTCTGTTTCCCCGCCTCTGATTCCCCGCCTCTGTTTCCCCATATCTAATTCCCCGCCTCTGATTCCCCAACTCTGATTCCCCGCACTGATTCCCCAGCTCTGAATCCCCGCCTCAGATTCCCCGCATCTGATTCCCTGCCTCTGAATCCCCACCTCTGATTCCCTGCCTCTGATTCCCAACCTCTGATTCCCCTCCTCTGATTCCCCATATCTGATTCCCCGCCTCCGTTTCCCTGCCTCTGATTCCCCGCCTCTGTTTCCCCATATCTGATTCCCCGCCTCTGATTCCCCAACTCTGATTCCACGCCTCTGATTCCCCAGCTCTGATTCCCCGCCTCTGATTCCCCGCGTCTGATTCCCAGCCTCTGATTCCCCATGTCTTATTTCCCGCCTCTGATTCCCCGCCTCTGATTCGCCATCTCTGATTCATCGCCTCTGATTCCCCACCTCTGATTCCCCATATCTGATTCCCCACCTATGTTTCCCCGCCTCTGATGCCCCGCCTCTGATTCCATGCCTCTGATTCCCAACCTCTGATTCCCCAACCTCTGATTCCCCATATCAGATTCCCCGCCTCTGTTTCCCCGCCTCTGATTCCCTGCCTCTGTTTCCTCATATCTGATTCCCCGCCTCTGATTCCCCAACACTGATTCCCCGCCTCTGATTCCCCAGCTCTGATTCACCACCTCTGATTCCCCGCGTCTGATTCCCCGCCTCTGATTCCCCATCTCTGATTCCCTATCTCTGATTCCCCAATTCTGATTCCCCGCCTTTGATTCCCTGCCTCTGATTCCCAACCTCTGATTCCCCACCTCTGATTCCCCATATCTGATTCCCCGCCTCTGTTTCCCCGCCTCTTATTCCCCGCCTCTGTTTCCCCATATCTGATTCCCGGCCACTCATTCCCCAGCTCTGATTCCCCGCCTCTGATTCCCCATATCTGATTCCCCGCCGCTGATTCCCCAACTCTGATAGCCCGCCTCTGATTCCCCAGCTCTGATTCCCCGCCTCTTATTCCCCGCATCTGAATCCCTGCCTCTGATTCACCGCCTCTGATTCCCCATCTCTGATTCACCACCTCTGATCCCCCGCCTCTCATTCCCCATGTCTGATTCACCGCCTCTGTTTCCCCATCTCTGATTCCCCGCCTCTGATTCCCCATATCTGATTCCCCGCCTCTGATTCGCCAACTCTGATTCCCCGCCTGTGATTCGCCAGCTATGATTCCCCGCCTCTGATTCCCCACGTCTGATTCCCTGCCTGTGATTCCCTGCCTCTTATTCCCCGCCTCTGATTCCCCGCATCTGATTCCCTGCCTCTGAATCCCCACCTCTGATTCCCTGCCTCTGATTCCCAACCTCTGATTCCCCTCCTCTGATTCCCCATATCTGATTCCCCGCCTCCATTTCCCTGCCTCTGATTCCCCGCCTCTGTTACCCCATATCTGATTCCCCGCCTCTGATTCCCCAACTCTGATTCTGCACATCTGATTCCCTGCCTCTTATTCCCCACCTCTAATTCCCGGCCTCTGATTCCCGTCCTCTGATTCCCCACCTCTGATTCTCCATATCTGATTCCCCGCCTCTGTTTCCCCGCCTCTGATTCCCCGCCTCTGTTTCCCCATATCTGATTCCCCGCCTCTGATTCCCCGCGTCTGATTCCCCGCCTCTGATTCCCCATCTCTGATTCCCTATCTCTGATTCCCCAATTCTGATTCCCCGCCTTTGATTCCCTGCCTCTGATTCCCAACCTCTGATTCCCCACCTCTGATTCCCCATATCTGATTCCCCGCCTCTGTTTCCCCGCCTCTTATTCCCCGCCTCTGTTTCCCCATATCTGATTCCCGGCCTCTCATTCCCCAGCTCTGATTCCCCTCCTCTGATTCCCCATATCTGATTCCCCGCCGCTGATTCCCAAACTCTGATTCCCCAGCTCTGATTCCCCGCCTCTGATTCCCCGCGTCTGAATCCCTGCCTCTGATTCCCCGCCTCTGATTCCCCATCTCTGATTCACCACCTCTGATCCCCCGCCTCTGATTCCCCATGTCTGATTCACCGCCTCTGTTTCCCCACCTCTGATTCCCCGCCTCTGATTCCCCATATCTGATTCCCCGCCTCTGATTCCCCAACTCTGATTCCCCGCCTGTGATTCGCCAGCTATGATTCCCCGCCTCTGATTCCCCACGTCTGATTCCCTGCCTGTGATTCCCTGCCTCTTATTCCCCGCCTCTGATTCCCCGCATCTGATTCCCAACCTCTGATTCCCCTCCTCTGATTCCCCATATCTGATTCCCCGCCTCCATTTCCCTGCCTCTGATTCCCCGCCTCTGTTACCCCATATCTGATTCCCCGCCTCTGATTCCCCAACTCTGATTCTGCACATCTGATTCCCTGCCTCTTATTCCCCACCTCAAATTCCCGGCCTCTGATTCCCAGCCTCTGATTCCCCACCTCTGATTCTCCATATCTGATTCGCCGCCTCTGTTTCCCCGCCTCTGATTCCCCGCCTCTGTTTCCCCATATCTGATTCCCCGCCTCTGATTCCCCAACTCTGATTCCCCGCCTCTGATTCCCCAGGTCTGATTCCCCGCCTCTGATTCCACGTGTTTGATTACCTGCCTCTGATTCCCCGCCTCTGCTTCCCCATCTCTGATTCACCGCCTTTGATTCGCCACCACTGATTCCCCATATGTGATTCCCCTCCTCTGTTTCCCCGCCTCTGATTCCCCGCCTCTGATTCCCCATATCTCATTCCCCGCCTCTGATTCCCCGCATCTGATTCCCTGCCTCTGAATCCCCACCTCTGATTCCCTGCCTCTGATTCCCCACCTCTGATTCCCGGCCTCTGATTCCCGGCCTCTGATTCCCGACCTCTCATTCCCGGCCTCTGATTCCCGACCTGTGATTCCCCGCCTCTGATTCCCCGACTCTGATTCCCTGCCTCTGATTCCCCATCTCTGATTCTGCACATCTGATTCCCTGCCTCTTATTCCCCACCTCTGATTCCCGGCCTCTGATTCCCGGCCTCTGATTCCCGGCCTCTCATTCCCGGCCTCTCATTCCCAGCCTCTCATTCCCGGCCTCTGATTCCCCGCCTCTGATTCCCCGCCTCTGTTTCCCTGCCTCTGATTCCCCTTCTCTGATTCCGCACATCTGATTCCCTGCCTCTGATTCCCTGCCTCTGATTCCCTGCCTCTGATTCCCTGCCTCTGATTCCCAACCTCTGATTCCCCACCTCTGATTCCCCATATCTGATTCCCCGCCTCTGTATCCCCGCCTCTGATTTCCCGCCTCTGTTTCCCCATATCTGATTCCCCGCCTCTGATTCCCCAACTTTGATTCCCCACCTCTAATCCCCAGCTCTGATTCCCCGCCTCTGATTCCCCGTGTTTGATTCCCTGCCTCTGATTCCCTGCCTCTGATTCCCAACCTCTGATTCCCCACCTCTGATTCTCCATATCTGATTCCCCGCCTCTGTTTCCCCGCCTCTGATTCCCCTCCTCTGTTTCCCCATATCTGATTCCCCGCCTTTGATTCGCCACCTCTGATTCCCCATATGTGATTCCCCGCCTCTGTTTCCCCGCCTCTGATTCCCCGCCTCTGATACCCCATATCTCATTCCCCGCCTCTGATTCCCCATATCTGATTCCCGGACTCTGATTCCCCACATCTGATTCCCGGCCTCTTATTCCCGGCATCTGATTCCCGGCCTCTGATTCCCGGCCTCTGATTCCCCGCTTCTGATTCTGATTCCCTGCCTCTGATTCCCCATCTCTGATTCCGCACATCTGATTCCCTGCCTCTGATTCCCCACTTCTGATTCCCCATATCTGATTCCCCGCCTCTGTTTCCCCGCCTCTGATTCCCCGCCTCTGTTTCCCCATATCTAATTCCCCGCCTCTGATTCCCCAACTCTGATTCCCCGCACTGATTCCCCAGCTCTGAATCCCCACCTCAGATTCCCCGCATCTGATTCCCTGCCTCTAAATCCCCACCTCTGATTCCCTGCCTCTGATTCCCAACCTCTGATTCCCCTCCTCTGATTCCCCATATCTGATTCCCCGCCTCCGTTTCCCTGCCTCTGATTCCCCGCCTCTGTTTCCCCATATCTGATTCCCCGCCTCAGATTCCCCAACTCTGATTCCCCGCCTCTGATTCCCCAGCTCTGATTCCCCGCCTCTGATTCCCCGCGTCTGATTCCCAGCCTCTGATTCCCCATGTCTTATTCCCCACCTCTGATTCGCCATCTCTGATTCATCGCCTCTGATTCCCCACCTCTGATTCCCCATATCTGATTCCCCACCTATGTTTCCCCGCCTCTGATGCCCCGCCTCTGATTCCATGCCTCTGATTCCCAACCTCTGATTCCCCGCCTCTGTTTCCCCGCCTCTGATTCCCTGCCTCTGTTTCCTCATATCTGATTCCCCGCCTCTGATTCCCCAACACTGATTCCCCGCCTCTGATTCCCCAGGTCTGATTCACCACCTCTGATTCCCCGCGTCTGATTCCCCGCCTCTGATTCCCCATCTCTGATTCCCTATCTCTGATTCCCCAATTCTGATTCCCCGCCTTTGATTCCCTGCCTCTGATTCCCAACCTCTGATTCTCCACCTCTAATTCCCCATATCTGATTCCCCGCCTCTGTTTCCCCGCCTCTTATTCCCCGCCTCTGTTTCCCCATATCTGATTCCCGGCCTCTCATTCCCCAGCTCCGATTCCCCGCCTCTGATTCCCCATATCTGATTCCCCGCCGCTGATTCCCCAACTCTGATAGCCCGCCTCTGATTCCCCAGCTCTGATTCCCCGCCTCTGATTCCCCGCGTCTGAATCCCTGCCTCTGATTCCCCGCCTCTGATTCCCCATCTCTGATTCACCACCTCTGATCCCCCGCCTCTGATTCCCCATGTCTGATTCACCGCCTCTGTTTCCCCACCTCTGATTCCCCGCCTCTGATTCCCCAGCTCTGATTCCCCGCATCTGATTCCCTGCCTCTGAATCCCCACCGCTATTCCCTGCCTCTGATTCCCAACCTCTGATTCCCCTCCTCTGATTCCCCATATCTGATTCCCCGCCTCCATTTCCCTGCCTCTGATTCCCCGCCTCTGTTACCCCATATCTGATTCCCCGCCTCTGATTCCCCAACTCTGATTCTGCACATCTGATTCCCTGCCTCTTATTCCCCACTTCTAATTCCCGGCCTCTGATTCCCGGCCTCTGATTCCCCACCTCTGATTCTCCATATCTGATTCCCCGCCTCTGTTTCCCCGCCTCTGATTCCCCACCTCTGTTTCCCCATATCTGATTCCCCGCATCTGATTCCCCACGTCTGATTCCCTGCCTGTGATTCACTGCCTCTTATTCCCCGCCTCTGATTCCCCGCATCTGATTCCCTGCCTCTGAATCCCCACCTTGATTCCCTGCCTCTGATTCCCAACCTCTGATTCCCCTCCTCTGATTCCCCATATCTGATTCCCCACCTCCATTTCCCTGCCTCTGATTCCCCGCCTCTGTTACCCAATATCTGATTCCCCGCCTCTGATTCCCCAACTCTGTTTCTGCACATCTGATTCCCTGCCTCTTATTCCCCACCTCTAATTCCCGGACTCTGATTCCCGGCCTCTGATACCCTACCTCTGATTCTCCATATCTGATTCCCCGCCTCTGTTTCCCCGCCTCTGATTCCCCGCCTCTGTTTCCCCATATCTGATTCCCCGCCTCTGATTCCCCAACTCTGATTCCCCGCCTCTGATTCCCCAGGTCTGATTCCCCGCCTCTGATTCCACGTGTTTGATTACCTGCCTCTGATTCCCCGCCTCTGCTTCCCCATCTCTGATTCACCGCCTTTGATTCGCCACCTCTGATTCCCCATATGTGATTCCCCTCCTCTGTTTCCCCGCCTCTGATTTCCCGCCTCTGATTCCCCATATCTCATTCCCCGCCTCTGATTCCCCGCATCTGATTCCCTGCCTCTGAATCCCCACCTCTGATTCCCTGCCTCTGATTCCCAACCTCTGATTCCCCTCCTCTGATTCCCCATATCTGATTCCCCGCCTCCGTTTCCCTGCCTCTGATTAACCGCCTCTGTTTCCCCATATCTGATTCCCCGCCTCTGATTCCCCAACTCTGATTCCCCGCCTCTGATTCCCCAGCTCTGATTCCCCGCCTCTGATTCCCCGCGTCTGATTCCCAGCCTCTTATTCCCCATGTCTGATTTCCTGCCTCTGATTCCCCGCCTCTGATTCGCCATCTCTGATTCATCGCCTCTGATTCCCCACCTCTGATTCCCCATATCTTATTCCCCACCTATGTTTCCCCGCCTCTCATTCCCCGCCTCTGATTCCCCATCTCTGATTCCCGGACTCTGATTCCCCACCTCTGATTCCCTATCTCTGATTCCACACATCCGATTCCCTGCCTCTGATTCCCCGCCTCTGATGCCCCGCCTCTGATTCCCAATCTCTGATTCCCCTCCTCTGATTCCCCATATCTGATTCCCCGCCTCCGTTTCCCTGCCTCTGATTCCCCGCCTCTGTTTCCCCATATCTGATTCCCTGCCTCTGATTCCCCAACTCTGATTCCCCGCCTCTGATTCCCCAGCTCTGATTCCCCGCCTCTGATTCCCCGCGTCTGATTCCCAGCCTCTGATTCCCCATGTCTTATTCCCCGCCTCTGATTCGCCATCTCTGATTCATCGCCTCTGATTCCCCACCTCTGATTCCCCATATCTGATTCCCACCTATGTTTCCCCGCCTCTGATGCCCCGCCTCTGATTCCATGCCTCTGATTCCCAACCTCCGATTCCCCACCTCTGATTCCCCATATCTGATTCCCCGCCTCTGTTTCCCCTCCTCTGATTCCCTGCCTCTGTTTCCTCATATCTGATTCCCCGCCTCTGATTCCCCAAAACTGATTCCCCTCCTCTGATTCCCCAGCTCTGATTCACCACCTCTGATTCCCCGCGTCTGATTCCCCGCCTCTGATTCCCCATCTCTGATTCCCTATCTCTGATTCCCCAATTCTGATTCCCTGCCTTTGATTCCCTGCCTCTGATTCCCAACCTCTGATTCCCCACCTCTGATTCCCCATATCTGATTCCCCGCCTCTGTTTCCCCGCCTCTTATTCCCCGCCTCTGTTTCCCCATATCTGATTCCCGGCCTCTCATTCCCCAGCTCTGATTCCCCGCCTCTGATTCCCCATATCTGATTCCCCGCCGCTGATTCCCCAATTCTGATTCCCCAGCTCCGATTCCCCGCCTCTGATTCCCCGCGTCTGAATCCCTGCCTCTGATTCCCCGCCTCTGATTCCCCATCTCTGATTCACCACCTCTGATCCCCCGCCTCTGATTCCCCATGTCTGATTCACCGCCTCTGTTTCCCCACCTCTGATTCCCCGCCTCTGATTCCACATATCTGATTCCCTGCCTCTGATTCCCCAACTCTGATTCCCAGCCTGTGATTCGCCAGCTATGATTCCCCGCCTCTGATTCCCCACGTCTAATTCCCTGCCTGTGATTCCCTGCCTCTTATTCCCCGCCTCTGATTCCCCGCATCTGATTCCCTGCCTCTGAATCCCCACCTCTATTCCCTGCCTCTGATTCCCAACCTCTGATTCCCCTCCTCTGATTCCCCATATCTGATTCCCCGCCTCCATTTCCCTGCCTCTGATTCCCCGCCTCTGTTACCCCATATCTGATTCCCCGCCTCTGATTCCCCAACTCTGATTCTGCACATCTGATTCCCTGCCTCTTATTCCCCACCTCTAATTCCCGGCCTCTGATTCCCGGCCTCTGATTCCCCACCTCTGATTCTCCATATCTGATTCCCCACCTCTGTTTCCCCGCCTCTGATTCCCCACCTCTGTTTCCCCATATCTGATTCCCCGCCTCTGATTCCCCAACTCTGATTCCCCGCCTCTGATTCCCCAGGTCTGATTCCCCGCCTCTGATTCCACGTGTTTGATTACCTGCCTCTGATTCCCCGCCTCTGCTTCCCCATCTCTGATTCACCGCCTTTGATTCGCCACCTCTGATTCCCCATATGTGATTCCCCGCCTCTGTTTCCCCGCCTCTGATTCCCCACCTCTGATTCCCCATATCTCATTCCCCGCCTCTGAACCCCGCATCTGATTCCCTGCCTCTGAATCCCCACCTCTGATTCCCTGCCTCTGATTCCCAACCTCTGATTCCCCTCCTCTGATTCCCCATATCTGATTCCGCGCCTCCGTTTCCCTGCCTCTGATTGCCCGCCTCTGTTTCCCCATATCTGATTCCCCGTTTCTGATTCCCCAACTCTGATTCCCCGCCACTGATTCCCCAGCTCTGATTCCCCGCCTCTGATTCCCCGCGTCTGATTCCCAGCCTCTGATTCCCCATGTCTGATTTCCTGCCTCTGATTCCCCGCCTCTGATTCGCCATCTCTGATTCATCCCCTCTGATTCCCCACCTCTGATTCCCCATATCTTATTCCCCACCTATGTTTCCCCGCCTCTGATTCCCCGCCTCTGATTCCCCATCTCTGATTCCCAGACTCTGATTCCCCACCTCTGATTCCCTATCTCTGATTCTGCACATCCGATTCCCTGCCTCTGATTCCCCGCCTCTGATTCCCCACCTCTGATTCCCCACCTCTGATTCCCCATATCTGATTCCCCGCCTCTGTTTCCCCGCCTCTGATTCCCTGCCTCTGTTTCCTCATATCTGATTCCCCGCCTCTGATTCCCCAACACTGATTCCCCGCCTCTGATTCCCCAGCTCTGATTCACCACCTCTGATTCCCCGCGTCTGATTCCCCGCTTCTGATTCCCGGCCTCTTATAACCCACCTCTGATTCCCGGCCTCTGATTCCCGGCCTCTGATTCCCGAACTCGCATTCCCGGCCTCTGATTCCCGGCCTCTGATTCCCCGCCTCTGATTCCCCGCCTCTGATTCCCTGCCTCTGATTCCCCATCTCTGATTCCGCACATCTGATTCCCTGCCTCTGATTCCCCGCCTCTGATTCCCTACCTCTGATTCCCAACCTCTGATTCCCCACCTCTGATTCCCCATATCTGATTCCCCGCCTCTGTTTCCGCGCCTCTGATTCCCTGCCTCTGTTTCCTCATATCTGATTCCCCGCCTCTGATTCCCCAACACTGATTCCCCGCCTCTGATTCCCCAGGTCTGATTCACCACCTCTGATTCCCCGCGTCTGATTCCCCGCCTCTGATTCCCCATCTCTGATTCCCTATCTCTGATTCCCCAATTCTGATTCCCCGCCTTTGATTCCCTGCCTCTGATTCCCAACCTCTGATTCCCCACCTCTGATATCCCATATCTGATTCCCCGCCTCTGTTTCCCCGCCTCTTATTCCCCGCCTCTGTTTCCCCATATCTGATTCCCGGCCTCTCATTCCCCAGCTCTGATTCCCCGCCTCTGATTCCCCATATCTGATTCCCCGCCGCTGATTCCCCAACTCAGATAGCCCGCCTCTGATTCCCCAGCTCTGATTCCCCGCCTCTGATTCCCCGCGTCTGAATCCCTGCCTCTGATTCCCCGCCTCTGATTCCCCATCTCTGATTCACCACCTCTGATCCCCCGCCTCTGATTCCCCATGTCTGATTCACCGCCTCTGTTTCCCCATCTCTGATTCCCCGCCTCTGATTCCCCATATCTGATTCCCCGCCTCTGATTCCCCAACTCTGATTCGCCGCCTGTGATTCGCCAGCTATGATTCCCCACGTCTGATTCCCTGCCTGTGATTCCCTGCCTCTTATTCCCCGCCTCTGATTCCCCGCATCTGATTCCCTGCCTCTGAATCCCCACCTCTGATTCCCTGCCTCTGATTCCCAACCTCTTATTCCCCTCCTCTGATTCCCCATATCTGATTCCCCACCTCCATTTCCCTGCCTCTGATTCCCCGCCTCTGTTACCCAATATCTGATTCCCCGCCTCTGATTCCCCAACTCTGATTCTGCACATCTGATTCCCTGCCTCTTATTCCCCACCTCTAATTCCCGGCCTCTGATTCCCGGCCTCTGATTCCCCACCTCTGATTCTCCATATCTGATTCCCCGCCTCTGTTTCCCCGCCTCTGATTCCCCGCCTCTGTTTCCCCATATCTGATTCACCGCCTTTGATTCGCCACCTCTGATTACCCATATGTGATTCCCCTCCTCTGTTTCCCCGCCTCTGATTACCCGCCTCTGATTCCCCATATCTCATTCCCCGCCTCTGATTCCCCGCATCTGATTCCCTGCCTCTGAATCCCCACCTCTGATTCCCTGCCTCTGATTCCCAACCTCTGATTCCCCTCCTCTGATTCCCCATATCTGATTCCTCTCCTCCGTTTCCCTGCCTCTGATTAACCGCCTCTGTTTCCCCATATCTGATTCCGCGCCTCTGATTCCCCAACTCTGATTCCCCGCCTCTGATTCCCCAGCTCTGATTCCCCGCCTCTGTTTCCCCGCGTCTGATTCCCAGCCTCTGATTCCCCATGTCTGATTTCCTGCCTCTGATTCCCCGCCTCTGATTCGCCATCTCTGATTCATCGCCTCTGATTCCCCACCTCTGATTCCCCATATCTTATTCCCCACCTATGTTTCCCCGCCTCTGATTCCCCGCCTCTGATTCCCCATCTCTGATTCCCGGACTCTGATTCCCCACCTCTGATTCCCTATCTCTGATTCCGCACATCCGATTCCCTGCCTCTGATTCCCCGCCTCTGATGCCCCGCCTCTGATTCCCAACCTCTGATTCCCCTCCTCTGATTCCCCATATCTGATTCCCCGCCTCCGTTTCCCTGCCTCTGATTCCCCGCCTCTGTTTCCCCATATCTGATTCCCCGCCTCTGATTCCCCAACTCTGATTCCCCGCCTCTGATTCCCCAGCTCTGATTCCCCGCCTCTGATTCCCCGCGTCTGATTCCCAGCCTCTGATTCCCCATGTCTTATTCCCCGCCTCTGATTCCCCGCCTCTGATTCGCCATCTCTGATTCATCGCCTCTGATTCCCCACCTCTGATTCCCCATATCTGATTCCCACCTATGTTTCCCCGCCTCTGATGCTCCGCCTCTGATTCCATGCCTCTGATTCCCAACCTCTGATTCCCCACCTCTGATTCCCCATATCTGATTCCCCGCCTCTGTTTCCCCGCCTCTGATTCCCTGCCTCTGTTTCCTCATATCTGATTCCCCGCCTCTGATTCCCCAACACTGATTCCCCTCCTCTGATACCCCAGCTCTGATTCACCACCTCTGATTCCCCACGTCTGATTCCCCGCCTCTGATTCCCCATCTCTGATTCCCTATCTCTGATTCCCCAATTCTGATTCCCCACCTTTGATTCCCTGCCTCTGATTCCCAACCTCTGATTCCCTACCTCTGATTCCCCAGCTCTGATTCCCCGCCTCTGATTCCCCGCGTCTGAATCCCTGCCTCTGATTCCCCGCCTCTGATTCCCCATCTCTGATTCACCACCTCTGATCCCCCGCCTCTGATTCCCCATGTCTGATTCACCGCCTCTGTTTCCCCGCGTCTGATTCCCAGCCTCTGATTCCCCATGTCTTATTCCCCACCTCTGATTCGCCATCTCTGATTCATCGCCTCTGATTCCCCACCTCTGATTCCCCATATCTGATTCCCCACCTATGTTTCCCCGCCTCTGATGCCCCGCCTCTGATTCCATGCCTCTGATTCCCAACCTCTGATTCCCCGCCTCTGTTTCCCCGCCTCTGATTCCCTGCCTCTGTTTCCTCATATCTGATTCCCCGCCTCTGATTCCCCAACACTGATTCCCCGCCTCTGATTCCCCAGGTCTGATTCACCACCTCTGATTCCCCGCGTCTGATTCCCCGCCTCTGATTCCCCATCTCTGATTCCCTATCTCTGATTCCCCAATTCTGATTCCCCGCCTTTGATTCCCTGCCTCTGATTCCCAACCTCTGATTCTCCACCTCTAATTCCCCATATCTGATTCCCCGCCTCTGTTTCCCCGCCTCTTATTCCCCGCCTCTGTTTCCCCATATCTGATTCCCGGCCTCTCATTCCCCAGCTCCGATTCCCCGCCTCTGATTCCCCGTGTTTGATTCCCTGCCTCTGATTCCCTGCCTCTGATTCCCAACCTCTGATTCCCCACCTCTGATTCTCCATATCTGATTCCCCGCCTCTGTTTCCCCGCCTCTGATTCCCCTCCTCTGTTTCCCCATATCTGATTCCCCGCCTTTGATTCGCCACCTCTGATTCCCCATATGTGATTCCCCGCCTCTGTTTCCCCGCCTCTGATTCCCCGCCTCTGATACCCCATATCTCATTCCCCGCCTCTGATTCCCCATATCTGATTCCCGGACTCTGATTCCCCACATCTGATTCCCGGCCTCTTATTCCCGGCATCTGATTCCCGGCCTCTGATTCCCGGCCTCTGATTCCCCGCTTCTGATTCTGATTCCCTGCCTCTGATTCCCCATCTCTGATTCCGCACATCTGATTCCCTGCCTCTGATTCCCCACTTCTGATTCCCCATATCTGATTCCCCGCCTCTGTTTCCCCGCCTCTGATTCCCCGCCTCTGTTTCCCCATATCTAATTCCCCGCCTCTGATTCCCCAACTCTGATTCCCCGCACTGATTCCCCAGCTCTGAATCCCCACCTCAGATTCCCCGCATCTGATTCCCTGCCTCTGAATCCCCACCTCTGATTCCCTGCCTCTGATTCCCAACCTCTGATTCCCCTCCTCTGATTCCCCATATCTGATTCCCCGCCTCCGTTTCCCTGCCTCTGATTCCCCGCCTCTGTTTCCCCATATCTGATTCCCCGCCTCAGATTCCCCAACTCTGATTCCCCGCCTCTGATTCCCCAGCTCTGATTCCCCGCCTCTGATTCCCCGCGTCTGATTCCCAGCCTCTGATTCCCCATGTCTTATTCCCCACCTCTGATTCGCCATCTCTGATTCATCGCCTCTGATTCCCCACCTCTGATTCCCCATATCTGATTCCCCACCTATGTTTCCCCGCCTCTGATGCCCCGCCTCTGATTCCATGCCTCTGATTCCCAACCTCTGATTCCCCGCCTCTGTTTCCCCGCCTCTGATTCCCTGCCTCTGTTTCCTCATATCTGATTCCCCGCCTCTGATTCCCCAACAACTGATTCCCCGCCTCTGATTCCCCAGGTCTGATTCACCACCTCTGATTCCCCGCGTCTGATTCCCCGCCTCTGATTCCCCATCTCTGATTCCCTATCTCTGATTCCCCAATTCTGATTCCCCGCCTTTGATTCCCTGCCTCTGATTCCCAACCTCTGATTCTCCACCTCTAATTCCCCAAATCTGATTCCCCGCCTCTGTTTCCCCGCCTCTTATTCCCCGCCTCTGTTTCCCCATATCTGATTCCCGGCCTCTCATTCCCCAGCTCCGATTCCCCGCCTCTGATTCCCCATATCTGATTCCCCGCCGCTGATTCCCCAACTCTGATAGCCCGCCTCTGATTCCCCAGCTCTGATTCCCCGCCTCTGATTCCCCGCGTCTGAATCCCTGCCTCTGATTCCCCGCCTCTGATTCCCCATCTCTGATTCACCACCTCTGATCCCCCGCCTCTGATTCCCCATGTCTGATTCACCGCCTCTGTTTCCCCACCTCTGATTCCCCGCCTCTGATTCCCCAGCTCTGATTCCCCGCATCTGATTCCCTGCCTCTGAATCCCCACCGCTATTCCCTGCCTCTGATTCCCAACCTCTGATTCCCCTCCTCTGATTCCCCATATCTGATTCCCCGCCTCCATTTTCCTGCCTCTGATTCCCCGCCTCTGTTACCCCATATCTGATTCCCCGCCTCTGATTCCCCAACTCTGATTCTGCACATCTGATTCCCTGCCTCTTATTCCCCACCTCTAATTCCCGGCCTCTGATTCCCGGCCTCTGATTCCCCACCTCTGATTCTCCATATCTGATTCCCCGCCTCTGTTTCCCCGCCTCTGATTCCCCACCTCTGTTTCCCCATATCTGATTCCCCGCATCTGATTCCCCACGTCTGATTCCCTGCCTGTGATTCCCTGCCTCTTATTCCCCGCCTCTGATTCCCCGCATCTGATTCCCTGCCTCTGAATCCCCACCTTGATTCCCTGCCTCTGATTCCCAACCTCTGATTCCCCTCCTCTGATTCCCCATATCTGATTCCCCACCTCCATTTCCCTGCCTCTGATTCCCCGCCTCTGTTACCCAATATCTGATTCCCCGCCTCTGATTCCCCAACTCTGTTTCTGCACATCTGATTCCCTGCCTCTTATTCCCCACCTCTAATTCCCGGACTCTGATTCCCGGCCTCTGATACCCTACCTCTGATTCTCCATATCTGATTCCCCGCCTCTGTTTCCCCGCCTCTGATTCCCCGCCTCTGTTTCCCCATATCTGATTCCCCGCCTCTGATTCCCCAACTCTGATTCCCCGCCTCTGATTCCCCAGGTCTGATTCCCCGCCTCTGATTCCACGTGTTTGATTACCTGCCTCTGATTCCCCGCCTCTGCTTCCCCATCTCTGATTCACCGCCTTTGATTCGCCACCTCTGATTCCCCATATGTGATTCCCCTCCTCTGTTTCCCCGCCTCTGATTTCCCGCCTCTGATTCCCCATATCTCATTCCCCGCCTCTGATTCCCCGCATCTGATTCCCTGCCTCTGAATCCCCACCTCTGATTCCCTGCCTCTGATTCCCAACCTCTGATTCCCCTCCTCTGATTCCCCATATCTGATTCCCCGCCTCCGTTTCCCTGCCTCTGATTAACCGCCTCTGTTTCCCCATATCTGATTCCCCGCCTCTGATTCCCCAACTCTGATTCCCCGCCTCTGATTCCCCAGCTCTGATTCCCCGCCTCTGATTCCCCGCGTCTGATTCCCAGCCTCTTATTCCCCATGTCTGATTTCCTGCCTCTGATTCCCCGCCTCTGATTCGCCATCTCTGATTCATCGCCTCTGATTCCCCACCTCTGATTCCCCATATCTTATTCCCCACCTATGTTTCCCCGCCTCTCATTCCCCGCCTCTGATTCCCCATCTCTGATTCCCGGACTCTGATTCCCCACCTCTGATTCCCTATCTCTGATTCCACACATCCGATTCCCTGCCTCTGATTCCCCGCCTCTGATGCCCCGCCTCTGATTCCCAATCTCTGATTCCCCTCCTCTGATTCCCCATATCTGATTCCCCGCCTCCGTTTCCCTGCCTCTGATTCCCCGCCTCTGTTTCCCCATATCTGATTCCCTGCCTCTGATTCCCCAACTCTGATTCCCCGCCTCTGATTCCCCAGCTCTGATTCCCCGCCTCTGATTCCCCGCGTCTGATTCCCAGCCTCTGATTCCCCATGTCTTATTCCCCGCCTCTGATTCGCCATCTCTGATTCATCGCCTCTGATTCCCCACCTCTGATTCCCCATATCTGATTCCCACCTATGTTTCCCCGCCTCTGATGCCCCGCCTCTGATTCCATGCCTCTGATTCCCAACCTCTGATTCCCCACCTCTGATTCCCCATATCTGATTCCCCGCCTCTGTTTCCCCTCCTCTGATTCCCTGCCTCTGTTTCCTCATATCTGATTCCCCGCCTCTGATTCCCCAAAACTGATTCCCCTCCTCTGATTCCCCAGCTCTGATTCACCACCTCTGATTCCCCGCGTCTGATTCCCCGCCTCTGATTCCCCATCTCTGATTCCCTATCTCTGATTCCCCAATTCTGATTCCCTGCCTTTGATTCCCTGCCTCTGATTCCCAACCTCTGATTCCCCACCTCTGATTCCCCATATCTGATTCCCCGCCTCTGTTTCCCCGCCTCTTATTCCCCGCCTCTGTTTCCCCATATCTGATTCCCGGCCTCTCATTCCCCAGCTCTGATTCCCCGCCTCTGATTCCCCATATCTGATTCCCCGCCGCTGATTCCCCAATTCTGATTCCCCAGCTCCGATTCCCCGCCTCTGATTCCCCGCGTCTGAATCCCTGCCTCTGATTCCCCGCCTCTGATTCCCCATCTCTGATTCACCACCTCTGATCCCCCGCCTCTGATTCCCCATGTCTGATTCACCGCCTCTGTTTCCCCACCTCTGATTCCCCGCCTCTGATTCCACATATCTGATTCCCCGCCTCTGATTCCCCAACTCTGATTCCCAGCCTGTGATTCGCCAGCTATGATTCCCCGCCTCTGATTCCCCACGTCTAATTCCCTGCCTGTGATTCCCTGCCTCTTATTCCCCGCCTCTGATTCCCCGCATCTGATTCCCTGCCTCTGAATCCCCACCTCTATTCCCTGCCTCTGATTCCCAACCTCTGATTCCCCTCCTCTGATTCCCCATATCTGATTCCCCGCCTCCATTTCCCTGCCTCTGATTCCCCGCCTCTGTTACCCCATATCTGATTCCCCGCCTCTGATTCCCCAACTCTGATTCTGCACATCTGATTCCCTGCCTCTTATTCCCCACCTCTAATTCCCGGCCTCTGATTCCCGGCCTCTGATTCCCCACCTCTGATTCTCCATATCTGATTCCCCACCTCTGTTTCCCCGCCTCTGATTCCCCACCTCTGTTTCCCCATATCTGATTCCCCGCCTCTGATTCCCCAACTCTGATTCCCCGCCTCTGATTCCCCAGGTCTGATTCCCCGCCTCTGATTCCACGTGTTTGATTACCTGCCTCTGATTCCCCGCCTCTGCTTCCCCATCTCTGATTCACCGCCTTTGATTCGCCACCTCTGATTCCCCATATGTGATTCCCCGCCTCTGTTTCCCCGCCTCTGATTCCCCACCTCTGATTCCCCATATCTCATTCCCCGCCTCTGAACCCCGCATCTGATTCCCTGCCTCTGAATCCCCACCTCTGATTCCCTGCCTCTGATTCCCAACCTCTGATTCCCCTCCTCTGATTCCCCATATCTGATTCCGCGCCTCCGTTTCCCTGCCTCTGATTGCCCGCCTCTGTTTCCCCATATCTGATTCCCCGTTTCTGATTCCCCAACTCTGATTCCCCGCCACTGATTCCCCAGCTCTGATTCCCCGCCTCTGATTCCCCGCGTCTGATTCCCAGCCTCTGATTCCCCATGTCTGATTTCCTGCCTCTGATTCCCCGCCTCTGATTCGCCATCTCTGATTCATCCCCTCTGATTCCCCACCTCTGATTCCCCATATCTTATTCCCCACCTATGTTTCCCCGCCTCTGATTCCCCGCCTCTGATTCCCCATCTCTGATTCCCAGACTCTGATTCCCCACCTCTGATTCCCTATCTCTGATTCTGCACATCCGATTCCCTGCCTCTGATTCCCCGCCTCTGATTCCCCACCTCTGATTCCCCACCTCTGATTCCCCATATCTGATTCCCCGCCTCTGTTTCCCCGCCTCTGATTCCCTGCCTCTGTTTCCTCATATCTGATTCCCCGCCTCTGATTCCCCAACACTGATTCCCCGCCTCTGATTCCCCAGCTCTGATTCACCACCTCTGATTCCCCGCGTCTGATTCCCCGCTTCTGATTCCCGGCCTCTTATAACCCACCTCTGATTCCCGGCCTCTGATTCCCGGCCTCTGATTCCCGAACTCGCATTCCCGGCCTCTGATTCCCGGCCTCTGATTCCCCGCCTCTGATTCCCCGCCTCTGATTCCCTGCCTCTGATTCCCCATCTCTGATTCCGCACATCTGATTCCCTGCCTCTGATTCCCCGCCTCTGATTCCCTGCCTCTGATTCCCAACCTCTGATTCCCCACCTCTGATTCCCCATATCTGATTCCCCGCCTCTGTTTCCGCGCCTCTGATTCCCTGCCTCTGTTTCCTCATATCTGATTCCCCGCCTCTGATTCCCCAACACTGATTCCCCGCCTCTGATTCCCCAGGTCTGATTCACCACCTCTGATTCCCCGCGTCTGATTCCCCGCCTCTGATTCCCCATCTCTGATTCCCTATCTCTGATTCCCCAATTCTGATTCCCCGCCTTTGATTCCCTGCCTCTGATTCCCAACCTCTGATTCCCCACCTCTGATATCCCATATCTGATTCCCCGCCTCTGTTTCCCCGCCTCTTATTCCCCGCCTCTGTTTCCCCATATCTGATTCCCGGCCTCTCATTCCCCAGCTCTGATTCCCCGCCTCTGATTCCCCATATCTGATTCCCCGCCGCTGATTCCCCAACTCAGATAGCCCGCCTCTGATTCCCCAGCTCTGATTCCCCGCCTCTGATTCCCCGCGTCTGAATCCCTGCCTCTGATTCCCCGCCTCTGATTCCCCATCTCTGATTCACCACCTCTGATCCCCCGCCTCTGATTCCCCATGTCTGATTCACCGCCTCTGTTTCCCCATCTCTGATTCCCCGCCTCTGATTCCCCATATCTGATTCCCCGCCTCTGATTCCCCAACTCTGATTCGCCGCCTGTGATTCGCCAGCTATGATTCCCCACGTCTGATTCCCTGCCTGTGATTCCCTGCCTCTTATTCCCCGCCTCTGATTCCCCGCATCTGATTCCCTGCCTCTGAATCCCCACCTCTGATTCCCTGCCTCTGATTCCCAACCTCTTATTCCCCTCCTCTGATTCCCCATATCTGATTCCCCACCTCCATTTCCCTGCCTCTGATTCCCCGCCTCTGTTACCCAATATCTGATTCCCCGCCTCTGATTCCCCAACTCTGATTCTGCACATCTGATTCCCTGCCTCTTATTCCCCACCTCTAATTCCCGGCCTCTGATTCCCGGCCTCTGATTCCCCACCTCTGATTCTCCATATCTGATTCCCCGCCTCTGTTTCCCCGCCTCTGATTCCCCGCCTCTGTTTCCCCATATCTGATTCACCGCCTTTGATTCGCCACCTCTGATTACCCATATGTGATTCCCCTCCTCTGTTTCCCCGCCTCTGATTACCCGCCTCTGATTCCCCATATCTCATTCCCCGCCTCTGATTCCCCGCATCTGATTCCCTGCCTCTGAATCCCCACCTCTGATTCCCTGCCTCTGATTCCCAACCTCTGATTCCCCTCCTCTGATTCCCCATATCTGATTCCTCTCCTCCGTTTCCCTGCCTCTGATTAACCGCCTCTGTTTCCCCATATCTGATTCCGCGCCTCTGATTCCCCAACTCTGATTCCCCGCCTCTGATTCCCCAGCTCTGATTCCCCGCCTCTGTTTCCCCGCGTCTGATTCCCAGCCTCTGATTCCCCATGTCTGATTTCCTGCCTCTGATTCCCCGCCTCTGATTCGCCATCTCTGATTCATCGCCTCTGATTCCCCACCTCTGATTCCCCATATCTTATTCCCCACCTATGTTTCCCCGCCTCTGATTCCCCGCCTCTGATTCCCCATCTCTGATTCCCGGACTCTGATTCCCCACCTCTGATTCCCTATCTCTGATTCCGCACATCCGATTCCCTGCCTCTGATTCCCCGCCTCTGATGCCCCGCCTCTGATTCCCAACCTCTGATTCCCCTCCTCTGATTCCCCATATCTGATTCCCCGCCTCCGTTTCCCTGCCTCTGATTCCCCGCCTCTGTTTCCCCATATCTGATTCCCCGCCTCTGATTCCCCAACTCTGATTCCCCGCCTCTGATTCCCCAGCTCTGATTCCCCGCCTCTGATTCCCCGCGTCTGATTCCCAGCCTCTGATTCCCCATGTCTTATTCCCCGCCTCTGATTCCCCGCCTCTGATTCGCCATCTCTGATTCATCGCCTCTGATTCCCCACCTCTGATTCCCCATATCTGATTCCCACCTATGTTTCCCCGCCTCTGATGCTCCGCCTCTGATTCCATGCCTCTGATTCCCAACCTCTGATTCCCCACCTCTGATTCCCCATATCTGATTCCCCGCCTCTGTTTCCCCGCCTCTGATTCCCTGCCTCTGTTTCCTCATATCTGATTCCCCGCCTCTGATTCCCCAACACTGATTCCCCTCCTCTGATACCCCAGCTCTGATTCACCACCTCTGATTCCCCACGTCTGATTCCCCGCCTCTGATTCCCCATCTCTGATTCCCTATCTCTGATTCCCCAATTCTGATTCCCCACCTTTGATTCCCTGCCTCTGATTCCCAACCTCTGATTCCCTACCTCTGATTCCCCAGCTCTGATTCCCCGCCTCTGATTCCCCGCGTCTGAATCCCTGCCTCTGATTCCCCGCCTCTGATTCCCCATCTCTGATTCACCACCTCTGATCCCCCGCCTCTGATTCCCCATGTCTGATTCACCGCCTCTGTTTCCCCGCGTCTGATTCCCAGCCTCTGATTCCCCATGTCTTATTCCCCACCTCTGATTCGCCATCTCTGATTCATCGCCTCTGATTCCCCACCTCTGATTCCCCATATCTGATTCCCCACCTATGTTTCCCCGCCTCTGATGCCCCGCCTCTGATTCCATGCCTCTGATTCCCAACCTCTGATTCCCCGCCTCTGTTTCCCCGCCTCTGATTCCCTGCCTCTGTTTCCTCATATCTGATTCCCCGCCTCTGATTCCCCAACACTGATTCCCCGCCTCTGATTCCCCAGGTCTGATTCACCACCTCTGATTCCCCGCGTCTGATTCCCCGCCTCTGATTCCCCATCTCTGATTCCCTATCTCTGATTCCCCAATTCTGATTCCCCGCCTTTGATTCCCTGCCTCTGATTCCCAACCTCTGATTCTCCACCTCTAATTCCCCATATCTGATTCCCCGCCTCTGTTTCCCCGCCTCTTATTCCCCGCCTCTGTTTCCCCATATCTGATTCCCGGCCTCTCATTCCCCAGCTCCGATTCCCCGCCTCTGATTCCCCGTGTTTGATTCCCTGCCTCTGATTCCCTGCCTCTGATTCCCAACCTCTGATTCCCCACCTCTGATTCTCCATATCTGATTCCCCGCCTCTGTTTCCCCGCCTCTGATTCCCCTCCTCTGTTTCCCCATATCTGATTCCCCGCCTTTGATTCGCCACCTCTGATTCCCCATATGTGATTCCCCGCCTCTGTTTCCCCGCCTCTGATTCCCCGCCTCTGATACCCCATATCTCATTCCCCGCCTCTGATTCCCCATATCTGATTCCCGGACTCTGATTCCCCACATCTGATTCCCGGCCTCTTATTCCCGGCATCTGATTCCCGGCCTCTGATTCCCGGCCTCTGATTCCCCGCTTCTGATTCTGATTCCCTGCCTCTGATTCCCCATCTCTGATTCCGCACATCTGATTCCCTGCCTCTGATTCCCCACTTCTGATTCCCCATATCTGATTCCCCGCCTCTGTTTCCCCGCCTCTGATTCCCCGCCTCTGTTTCCCCATATCTAATTCCCCGCCTCTGATTCCCCAACTCTGATTCCCCGCACTGATTCCCCAGCTCTGAATCCCCACCTCAGATTCCCCGCATCTGATTCCCTGCCTCTGAATCCCCACCTCTGATTCCCTGCCTCTGATTCCCAACCTCTGATTCCCCTCCTCTGATTCCCCATATCTGATTCCCCGCCTCCGTTTCCCTGCCTCTGATTCCCCGCCTCTGTTTCCCCATATCTGATTCCCCGCCTCAGATTCCCCAACTCTGATTCCCCGCCTCTGATTCCCCAGCTCTGATTCCCCGCCTCTGATTCCCCGCGTCTGATTCCCAGCCTCTGATTCCCCATGTCTTATTCCCCACCTCTGATTCGCCATCTCTGATTCATCGCCTCTGATTCCCCACCTCTGATTCCCCATATCTGATTCCCCACCTATGTTTCCCCGCCTCTGATGCCCCGCCTCTGATTCCATGCCTCTGATTCCCAACCTCTGATTCCCCGCCTCTGTTTCCCCGCCTCTGATTCCCTGCCTCTGTTTCCTCATATCTGATTCCCCGCCTCTGATTCCCCAACACTGATTCCCCGCCTCTGATTCCCCAGGTCTGATTCACCACCTCTGATTCCCCGCGTCTGATTCCCCGCCTCTGATTCCCCATCTCTGATTCCCTATCTCTGATTCCCCAATTCTGATTCCCCGCCTTTGATTCCCTGCCTCTGATTCCCAACCTCTGATTCTCCACCTCTAATTCCCCAAATCTGATTCCCCGCCTCTGTTTCCCCGCCTCTTATTCCCCGCCTCTGTTTCCCCATATCTGATTCCCGGCCTCTCATTCCCCAGCTCCGATTCCCCGCCTCTGATTCCCCATATCTGATTCCCCGCCGCTGATTCCCCAACTCTGATAGCCCGCCTCTGATTCCCCAGCTCTGATTCCCCGCCTCTGATTCCCCGCGTCTGAATCCCTGCCTCTGATTCCCCGCCTCTGATTCCCCATCTCTGATTCACCACCTCTGATCCCCCGCCTCTGATTCCCCATGTCTGATTCACCGCCTCTGTTTCCCCACCTCTGATTCCCCGCCTCTGATTCCCCAGCTCTGATTCCCCGCATCTGATTCCCTGCCTCTGAATCCCCACCGCTATTCCCTGCCTCTGATTCCCAATCTCTGATTCCCCTCCTCTGATTCCCCATATCTGATTCCCCGCCTCCATTTTCCTGCCTCTGATTCCCCGCCTCTGTTACCCCATATCTGATTCCCCGCCTCTGATTCCCCAACTCTGATTCTGCACATCTGATTCCCTGCCTCTTATTCCCCACCTCTAATTCCCGGCCTCTGATTCCCGGCCTCTGATTCCCCACCTCTGATTCTCCATATCTGATTCCCCGCCTCTGTTTCCCCGCCTCTGATTCCCCACCTCTGTTTCCCCATATCTGATTCCCCGCATCTGATTCCCCACGTCTGATTCCCTGCCTGTGATTCCCTGCCTCTTATTCCCCGCCTCTGATTCCCCGCATCTGATTCCCTGCCTCTGAATCCCCACCTTGATTCCCTGCCTCTGATTCCCAACCTCTGATTCCCCTCCTCTGATTCCCCATATCTGATTCCCCACCTCCATTTCCCTGCCTCTGATTCCCCGCCTCTGTTACCCAATATCTGATTCCCCGCCTCTGATTCCCCAACTCTGTTTCTGCACATCTGATTCCCTGCCTCTTATTCCCCACCTCTAATTCCCGGACTCTGATTCCCGGCCTCTGATACCCTACCTCTGATTCTCCATATCTGATTCCCCGCCTCTGTTTCCCCGCCTCTGATTCCCCGCCTCTGTTTCCCCATATCTGATTCCCCGCCTCTGATTCCCCAACTCTGATTCCCCGCCTCTGATTCCCCAGGTCTGATTCCCCGCCTCTGATTCCACGTGTTTGATTACCTGCCTCTGATTCCCCGCCTCTGCTTCCCCATCTCTGATTCACCGCCTTTGATTCGCCACCTCTGATTCCCCATATGTGATTCCCCTCCTCTGTTTCCCCGCCTCTGATTTCCCGCCTCTGATTCCCCATATCTCATTCCCCGCCTCTGATTCCCCGCATCTGATTCCCTGCCTCTGAATCCCCACCTCTGATTCCCTGCCTCTGATTCCCAACCTCTGATTCCCCTCCTCTGATTCCCCATATCTGATTCCCCGCCTCCGTTTCCCTGCCTCTGATTAACCGCCTCTGTTTCCCCATATCTGATTCCCCGCCTCTGATTCCCCAACTCTGATTCCCCGCCTCTGATTCCCCAGCTCTGATTCCCCGCCTCTGATTCCCCGCGTCTGATTCCCAGCCTCTTATTCCCCATGTCTGATTTCCTGCCTCTGATTCCCCGCCTCTGATTCGCCATCTCTGATTCATCGCCTCTGATTCCCCACCTCTGATTCCCCATATCTTATTCCCCACCTATGTTTCCCCGCCTCTCATTCCCCGCCTCTGATTCCCCATCTCTGATTCCCGGACTCTGATTCCCCACCTCTGATTCCCTATCTCTGATTCCACACATCCGATTCCCTGCCTCTGATTCCCCGCCTCTGATGCCCCGCCTCTGATTCCCAATCTCTGATTCCCCTCCTCTGATTCCCCATATCTGATTCCCCGCCTCCGTTTCCCTGCCTCTGATTCCCCGCCTCTGTTTCCCCATATCTGATTCCCTGCCTCTGATTCCCCAACTCTGATTCCCCGCCTCTGATTCCCCAGCTCTGATTCCCCGCCTCTGATTCCCCGCGTCTGATTCCCAGCCTCTGATTCCCCATGTCTTATTCCCCGCCTCTGATTCGCCATCTCTGATTCATCGCCTCTGATTCCCCACCTCTGATTCCCCATATCTGATTCCCACCTATGTTTCCCCGCCTCTGATGCCCCGCCTCTGATTCCATGCCTCTGATTCCCAACCTCTGATTCCCCACCTCTGATTCCCCATATCTGATTCCCCGCCTCTGTTTCCCCTCCTCTGATTCCCTGCCTCTGTTTCCTCATATCTGATTCCCCGCCTCTGATTCCCCAAAACTGATTCCCCTCCTCTGATTCCCCAGCTCTGATTCACCACCTCTGATTCCCCGCGTCTGATTCCCCGCCTCTGATTCCCCATCTCTGATTCCCTATCTCTGATTCCCCAATTCTGATTCCCTGCCTTTGATTCCCTGCCTCTGATTCCCAACCTCTGATTCCCCACCTCTGATTCCCCATATCTGATTCCCCGCCTCTGTTTCCCCGCCTCTTATTCCCCGCCTCTGTTTCCCCATATCTGATTCCCGGCCTCTCATTCCCCAGCTCTGATTCCCCGCCTCTGATTCCCCATATCTGATTCCCCGCCGCTGATTCCCCAATTCTGATTCCCCAGCTCCGATTCCCCGCCTCTGATTCCCCGCGTCTGAATCCCTGCCTCTGATTCCCCGCCTCTGATTCCCCATCTCTGATTCACCACCTCTGATCCCCCGCCTCTGATTCCCCATGTCTGATTCACCGCCTCTGTTTCCCCACCTCTGATTCCCCGCCTCTGATTCCACATATCTGATTCCCCGCCTCTGATTCCCCAACTCTGATTCCCAGCCTGTGATTCGCCAGCTATGATTCCCCGCCTCTGATTCCCCACGTCTAATTCCCTGCCTGTGATTCCCTGCCTCTTATTCCCCGCCTCTGATTCCCCGCATCTGATTCCCTGCCTCTGAATCCCCACCTCTATTCCCTGCCTCTGATTCCCAACCTCTGATTCCCCTCCTCTGATTCCCCATATCTGATTCCCCGCCTCCATTTCCCTGCCTCTGATTCCCCGCCTCTGTTACCCCATATCTGATTCCCCGCCTCTGATTCCCCAACTCTGATTCTGCACATCTGATTCCCTGCCTCTTATTCCCCACCTCTAATTCCCGGCCTCTGATTCCCGGCCTCTGATTCCCCACCTCTGATTCTCCATATCTGATTCCCCACCTCTGTTTCCCCGCCTCTGATTCCCCACCTCTGTTTCCCCATATCTGATTCCCCGCCTCTGATTCCCCAACTCTGATTCCCCGCCTCTGATTCCCCAGGTCTGATTCCCCGCCTCTGATTCCACGTGTTTGATTACCTGCCTCTGATTCCCCGCCTCTGCTTCCCCATCTCTGATTCACCGCCTTTGATTCGCCACCTCTGATTCCCCATATGTGATTCCCCGCCTCTGTTTCCCCGCCTCTGATTCCCCACCTCTGATTCCCCATATCTCATTCCCCGCCTCTGATTCCCCGCATCTGATTCCCTGCCTCTGAATCCCCACCTCTGATTCCCTGCCTCTGATTCCCAACCTCTGATTCCCCTCCTCTGATTCCCCATATCTGATACCGCGCCTCCGTTTCCCTGCCTCTGATTGCCCGCCTCTGTTTCCCCATATCTGATTCCCCGCCTCTGATTCCCCAACTCTGATTCCCCGCCACTGATTCCCCAGCTCTGATTCCCCGCCTCTGATTCCCCGCGTCTGATTCCCAGCCTCTGATTCCCCATGTCTGATTTCCTGCCTCTGATTCCCCGCCTCTGATTCGCCATCTCTGATTCATCCCCTCTGATTCCCCACCTCTGATTCCCCATATCTTATTCCCCACCTATGTTTCCCCGCCTCTGATTCCCCGCCTCTGATTCCCCATCTCTGATTCCCAGACTCTGATTCCCCACCTCTGATTCCCTATCTCTGATTCTGCACATCCGATTCCCTGCCTCTGATTCCCCGCCTCTGATTCCCCACCTCTGATTCCCCACCTCTGATTCCCCATATCTGATTCCCCGCCTCTGTTTCCCCGCCTCTGATTCCCTGCCTCTGTTTCCTCATATCTGATTCCCCGCCTCTGATTCCACAACACTGATTCCCCGCCTCTGATTCCCCAGCTCTGATTCACCACCTCTGATTCCCCGCGTCTGATTCCCCGCTTCTGATTCCCGGCCTCTTATAACCCACCTCTGATTCCCGGCCTCTGATTCCCGGCCTCTGATTCCCGAACTCTCATTCCCGGCCTCTGATTCCCGGCCTCTGATTCCCCGCCTCTGATTCCCCGCCTCTGATTCCCTGCCTCTGATTCCCCATATCTGATTCCGCACATCTGATTCCCTGCCTCTGATTCCCCGCCTCTGATTCCCTGCCTCTGATTCCCAACCTCTGATTCCCCACCTCTGATTCCCCATATCTGATTCCCCGCCTCTGTTTCCGCGCCTCTGATTCCCTGCCTTTGTTTCCTCATATCTGATTCCCCGCCTCTGATTCCCCAACACTGATTCCCCGCCTCTGATTCCCCAGGTCTGATTCACCACCTCTGATTCCCCGCGTCTGATTCCCCGCCTCTGATTCCCCATCTCTGATTCCCCAATTCTGATTCCCCGCCTTTGATTCCCTGCCTCTGATTCCCAACCTCTGATTCCCCACCTCTGATATCCCATATCTGATTCCCCGCCTCTGTTTCCCCGCCTCTTATTCCCCGCCTCTGTTTCCCCATATCTGATTCCCGGCCTCTCATTCCCCAGCTCTGATTCCCCGCCTCTGATTCCCCATATCTGATTTCCCGCCGCTGATTCCCCAACTCAGATAGCCCGCCTCTGATTCCCCAGCTCTGATTCCCCGCCTCTGATTCCCCGCGTCTGAATCCCTGCCTCTGATTCCCCGCCTCTGATTCCCCATCTCTGATTCACCACCTCGGATCCCCCGCCTCTGATTCCCCATGTCTGATTCACCGCCTCTGTTTCCCCATCTCTGATTCCCCGCCTCTGATTCCCCATATCTGATTCCCCGCCTCTGATTCCCCAACTCTGATTCGCCGCCTGTGATTCGCCAGCTATGATTCCCCACGTCTGATTCCCTGCCTGTGATTCCCTGCCTCTTATTCCCCGCCTCTGATTCCCCGCATCTGATTCCCTGCCTCTGAATCCCCACCTCTGATTCCCTGCCTCTGATTCCCAACCTCTTATTCCCCTCCTCTGATTCCCCATATCTGATTCCCCACCTCCATTTCCCTGCCTCTGATTCCCCGCCTCTGTTACCCAATATCTGATTCCCCGCCTCTGATTCCCCAACTCTGATTCTGCACATCTGATTCCCTGCCTCTTATTCCCCACCTCTAATTCCCGGCCTCTGATTCCCGGCCTCTGATTCCCCACCTCTGATTCTCCATATCTGATTCCCCGCCTCTGTTTCCCCGCCTCTGATTCCCCGCCTCTGTTTCCCCATATCTGATTCACCGCCTTTGATTCGCCACCTCTGATTACCCATACGTGATTCCCCTCCTCTGTTTCCCCGCCTCTGATTCCCCGCCTCTGATTCCCCATATCTCATTCCCCGCCTCTGATTCCCCGCATCTGATTCCCTGCCTCTGAATCCCCACCTCTGATTCCCTTCCTCTGATTCCCAACCTCTGATTCCCCTCCTCTGATTCCCCATATCTGATTCCTCGCCTCCGTTTCCCTGCCTCTGATTAACCGCCTCTGTTTCCCCATATCTGATTCCGCGCCTCTGATTCCCCAACTCTGATTCCCCGCCTCTGATTCCCCAGCTCTGATTCCCCGCCTCTGTTTCCCCGCGTCTGATTCCCAGCCTCTGATTCCCCATGTCTGATTTCCTGCCTCTGATTCCCCGCCTCTGATTCGCCATCTCTGATTCATCGCCTCTGATTCCCCACCTCTGATTCCCCATATCTTATTCCCCACCTATGTTTCCCCGCCTCTGATTCCCCGCCTCTGATTCCCCATCTCTGATTCCCGGACTCTGATTCCCCACCTCTGATTCCCTATCTCTGATTCCGCACATCCGATTCCCTGCCTCTGATTCCCCGCCTCTGATGCCCCGCCTCTGATTCCCAACCTCTGATTCCCCTCCTCTGATTCCCCATATCTGATTCCCCGCCTCCGTTTCCCTGCCTCTGATTCCCCGCCTCTGTTTCCCCATATCTGATTCCCCGCCTCTGATTCCCCAACTCTGATTCCCCGCCTCTGATTCCCCAGCTCTGATTCCCCGCCTCTGATTCCCTGCGTCTGATTCCCAGCCTCTGATTCCCCATGTCTTATTCCCCGCCTCTGATTCCCCGCCTCTGATTCGCCATCTCTGATTCATCGCCTCTGATTCCCCACCTCTGATTCCCCATATCTGATTCCCACCTATGTTTCCCCGCCTCTGATGCCCCGCCTCTGATTCCATGCCTCTGATTCCCAACCTCTGATTCCCCGCCTCTGATTCCCCAACACTGATTCCCCTCCTCTGATACCCCAGCTCTGATTCACCACCTCTGATTCCCCACGTCTGATTCCCCGCCTCTGATTCCCCATCTCTGATTCCCTATCTCTGATTCCCCAATTCTGATTCCCCACCTTTGATTCCCTGCCTCTGATTCCCAACCTCTGATTCCCTACCTCTGATTCCCCAGCTCTGATTCCCCGCCTCTGATTCCCCGCGTCTGAATCCCTGCCTCTGATTCCCCGCCTCTGATTCCCCATCTCTGATTCACCACCTCTGATCCCCCGCCTCTGATTCCCCATGTCTGATTCACCGCCTCTGTTTCCCCACCTCTGATTCCCCGCCTCTGATTCCCCATATCTGATTCCCCGCCTCTGATTCCCTGACTCTGTTTCCCCGCCTCTGATTCCCCGCCTCTGATTCCCCATATCTCATTCCCCGCCTCTGATTCCCCGCATCTGATTCCCTGCCTCTGAATCCCCACCTCTGATTCCCTGCCTCTGATTCCCAACCTCTGATTCCCCTCCTCTGATTCCCCATATCTGATTCCCCGCCTCCGTTTCCCTGCCTCTGATTGCCCGCCTCTGTTTCCCCATATCTGATTCCCCGCCTCTGATTCCCCAACTCTGATTCCCCGCCTCTGATTCCCCAGCTCTGATTCCCCGCCTCTGATTCCCCGCGTCTGATTCCCAGCCTCTGATTCCCCATGTCTGATTTCCTGCCTCTGATTCCCCGCCTCTGATTCGCCATCTCTGATTCATCCCCTCTGATTCCCCACCTCTGATTCCCCATATCTTATTCCCCACCTATGTTTCCCGGCCTCTGATTCCCCGCCTCTGATTCCCCATCTGTGATTCTCAGACTCTGATTCCCCACCTCTGATTCCCTATCTCTGATTCTGCACATCCGATTCCCTGCCTCTGATTCCCCGCCTCTGATTCCCCACCTCTGATTCCCCACCTCTGATTCCCCATATCTGATTCCCCGCCTCTGTTTCCCCGCCTCTGATTCCCTGCCTCTGTTTCCTCATATCTGATTCCCCACCTCTGATTCCCCAACACTGATTCCCCGCCTCTGATTCCCCAGCTCTGATTCACCACCTCTGATTCCCCACGTCTGATTCCCCGCTTATGATTCCCGGCCTCTTATTCCCCACCTCTGATTCCCGGCCTCTGATTCCCGGCCTCTGATTCCCGACCTCTCATTCCCGGCCTCTGATTCCCGGCCTCTGATACCCCGGCTCTGATTCCCCGCCTCTGATTCCCTGCCTCTGATTCCCCATCTCTGATTCCGCACATGTGATTCCCTGCCTCTGATTCCCCGCCTCTGATTCCCTGCCTCTGATTCCCTGCCTCTGATTCCCAACCTCTGATTCCCCACCTCTGATTCCCCATATCTGATTCCCCGCCTCTGTTTCCCCGCCTCTGATTCTCCGCCTCTGTTTTCCATATCTGATTCCCCGCCTCTGATTCCCCAACTCTGATTCCCCACCTCTGATCCCCAGCTCTGATTCCCCGCCTCTGATTCCCCGTGTTTGATTCCCTGCCTCTGATTCCCTGCCTCTGATTCCCAACCTCTGATTCCCCACTTCTGATTCCCCATATCTGATTCCCCGCCTCTGTTTCCCCGCCTCTGATTCCCCGCCTCTGTTTCCCAATATCTGATTCCCCGCCTTTGATTCGCCACCTCTGATTCCCCATATGTGATTCCCCGCCTCTGTTTCCCCGCATCTGATTCCCCGCCTCTGATTCCCCATATCTCATTCCCCGCCTCTGATTCCCCATATCTGATTCCCGGACTCTGATTCCCCACCTCTGATTCCCGGCCTCTTTTTCCCGGCATCTGATTCCCGGCGTCTGATTCCCGGACTCTGATTCCCGGCCTCTGATTCCCAGCTTCCGATTCTGATTCCCTGCCTCTGATTCCCCATCTCTGATTCCGCACATCTGATTCCCTGCCTCTGATTCCCCACTTCTGATTCCCCATATCTGATTCCCCGCCTCTGTTTCCCCGCCTCTGATTCCCCGCCTCTGTTTCCCCATATCTAATTCCCCGCCTCTGATTCCCCAACTCTGATTCCCCGCACTGATTCCCCAGCTCTGAATCCCCGCCTCAGATTCCCCGCATCTGATTCCCTGCCTCTGAATCCCCACCTCTGATTCCCTGCCTCTGATTCCCAACCTCTGATTCCCCTCCTCTGATTCCCCATATCTGATTCCCCGCCTCCGTTTCCCTGCCTCTGATTCCCCGCCTCTGTTTCCCCATATCTGATTCCCCGCCTCTGATTCCCCAACTCTGATTCCACGCCTCTGATTCCCCAGCTCTGATTCCCCGCCTCTGATTCCCCGCGTCTGATTCCCAGCCTCTGATTCCCCATGTCTTATTTCCCGCCTCTGATCCCCCGCCTCTGATTCGCCATCTCTGATTCATCGCCTCTGATTCCCCACCTCTGATTCCCCATATCTGATTCCCCACCTATGTTTCCCCGCCTCTGATGCCCCGCCTCTGATTCCATGCCTCTGATTCCCAACCTCTGATTCCCCAACCTCTGATTCCCCATATCAGATTCCCCGCCTCTGTTTCCCCGCCTCTGATTCCCTGCCTCTGTTTCCTCATATCTGATTCCCCGCCTCTGATTCCCCAACACTGATTCCCCGCCTCTGATTCCCCAGCTCTGATTCACCACCTCTGATTCCCCGCGTCTGATTCCCCGCCTCTGATTCCCCATCTCTGATTCCCTATCTCTGATTCCCCAATTCTGATTCCCCGCCTTTGATTCCCTGCCTCTCATTCCCAACCTCTGATTCCCCACCTCTGATTCCCCATATCTGATTCCCCGCCTCTGTTTCCCCGCCTCTTATTCCCCGCCTCTGTTTCCACATATCTGATTCCCGGCCACTCATTCCCCAGCTCTGATTCCCCGCCTCTGATTCCCCATATCTGATTCCCCGCCGCTGATTCCCCAACTCTGATAGCCCGCCTCTGATTCCCCAGCTCTGATTCCCCGCCTCTTATTCCCCGCGTCTGAATCCCTGCCTCTGATTCACCGCCTCTGATTCCCCATCTCTGATTCACCACCTCTGATCCCCCGCCTCTCATTCCCCATGTCTGATTCACTGCCTCTGTTTCCCCATCTCTGATTCCCCGCCTCTGATTCCCCATATCTGATTCCCCGCCTCTGATTCGCCAACTCTGATTCCCCGCCTGTGATTCGCCAGCTATGATTCCCCGCCTCTGATTCCCCACGTCTGATTCCCTGCCTGTGATTCCCTGCCTCTTATTCCCCGCCTCTGATTCCCCGCATCTGATTCCCTGCCTCTGAATCCCCACCTCTGATTCCCTGCCTCTGATTCCCAACCTCTGATTCCCCTCCTCTGATTCCCCATATCTGATTCCCCGCCTCCATTTCCCTGCCTCTGATTCCCCGCCTCTGTTACCCCATATCTGATTCCCCGCCTCTGATTCCCCAACTCTGATTCTGCACATCTGATTCCCTGCCTCTTATTCCCCACCTCTAATTCCCGGCCTCTGATTCCCGTCCTCTGATTCCCCACCTCTGATTCTCCATATCTGATTCCCCGCCTCTGTTTCCCCGCCTCTGATTCCCCGCCTCTGTTTCCCCATATCTGATTCCCCGCCTCTGATTCCCCGCGTCTGATTCCCCGCCTCTGATTCCCCATCTCTGATTCCCTATCTCTGATTCACCAATTCTGATTCCCCGCCTTTGATTCCCTGCCTCTGATTCCCAACCTCTGATTCCCCACCTCTGATTCCCCATATCTGATTCCCCGCCTCTGTTTCCCCGCCTCTTATTCCCCGCCTCTGTTTCCCCATATCTCATTCCCGGCCTCTCATTCCCCAGCTCTGATTCCCCTCCTCTGATTCCCCATATCTGATTCCCCGCCGCTGATTCCCAAACTCTGATTCCCCAGCTCTGATTCCCCACCTCTGATTCCCCGCGTCTGAATCCCTGCCTCTGATTCCCCGCCTCTGATTCCCCATCTCTGATTCACCACCTCTGATCCCCCGCCTCTGATTCCCCATGTCTGATTCACCGCCTCTGTTTCCCCACCTCTGATTCCCCGCCTCTGATTCCCCATATCTGATTCCCCGCCTCTGATTCCCCAACTCTGATTCCCCGCCTGTGATTCGCCAGCTATGATTCCCCGCCTCTGATTCCCCACGTCTGATTCCCTGCCTGTGATTCCCTGCCTCTTATTCCCCGCCTCTGATTCCCCGCATCTGATTCCCAACCTCTAATTCCCCTCCTCTGATTCCCCATATCTGATTCCCCGCCTCCATTTCCCTGCCTCTGATTCCCCGCCTCTGTTACCCCATATCTGATTCCCCGCCTCTGATTCCCCAACTCTGATTCTGCACATCTGATTCCCTGCCTCTTATTCCCCACCTCAAATTCCCGGCCTCTGATTCCCAGCCTCTGATTCCCCACCTCTGATTCTCCATATCTGATTCGCCGCCTCTGTTTCCCCGCCTCTGATTCCCCGCCTCTGTTTCCCCATATCTGATTCCCCGCCTCTGATTCCCCAACTCTGATTCCCCGCCTCTGATTGCCCAGGTCTGATTCCCCGCCTCTGATTCCACGTGTTTGATTACCTGCCTCTGATTCCCCGCCTCTGCTTCCCCATCTCTGATTCACCGCCTTTGATTCGCCACCACTGATTCCCCATATGTGATTCCCCGCCTCTGTTTCCCCGCCTCTGATTCCCCGCCTCTGATTCCCCATATCTCATTCCCCGCCTCTGATTCCCCGCATCTGATTCCCTGCCTCTGAATCCCCACCTCTGATTCCCTGCCTCTGATTCCCCACCTCTGATTCCCGGCCTCTGATTCCCGGCCTCTGATTCCCGACCTCTCATTCCCGGCCTCTGATTCCCGGCCTCTGATTCCCCGCCTCTGATTCCCCGACTCTGATTCCCTGCCTCTGATTCCCCATCTCTGATTCTGCACATCTGATTCCCTGCCTCTTATTCCCCACCTCTGATTCCCGGCCTCTGATTCCCGGCCTCTGATTCCCGGCCTCTCATTCCCGGCCTCTCATTCCCGGCCTCTCATTCCCGGCCTCTGATTCCCCGCCTCTGATTCCCCGCCTCTGTTTCCCTGCCTCTGATTCCCCTTCTCTGATTCCGCACATCTGATTCCCTGCCTCTGATTCCCTGCCTCTGATTCCCTGCCTCTGATTCCCTGCCTCTGATTCCCAACCTCTGATTCCCCACCTCTGATTCCCCATATCTGATTCCCCGCCTCTGTATCCCCGCCTCTGATTTGCCGCCTCTGTTTCCCCATATCTGATTCCCCGCCTCTGATTCCCCAACTTTGATTCCCCACCTCTGATCCCCAGCTCTGATTCCCCGCCTCTGATTCCCCGTGTTTGATTCCCTGCCTCTGATTCACTGCCTCTGATTCCCAACCTCTGATTCCCCACCTCTGATTCTCCATATCTGATTCCCCGCCTCTGTTTCCCCGCCTCTGATTCCCCTCCTCTGTTTCCCCATATCTGATTCCCCGCCTTTGATTCGCCACCTCTGATTCCCCATATGTGATTCCCCGCCTCTGTTTCCCCGCCTCTGATTCCCCGCCTCTGATACCCCATATCTCATTCCCCGCCTCTGATTCCCCATATCTGATTCCCGGACTCTGATTCCCCACATCTGATTCCCGGCCTCTTATTCCCGGCATCTGATTCCCGGCCTCTGATTCCCGGCCTCTGATTCCCCGCTTCTGATTCTGATTCCCTGCCTCTGATTCCCCATCTCTGATTCCGCACATCTGATTCCCTGCCTCTGATTCCCCACTTCTGATTCCCCATATCTGATTCCCCGCCTCTGTTTCCCCGCCTCTGATTCCCCGCCTCTGTTTCCCCATATCTAATTCCCCGCCTCTGATTCCCCAACTCTGATTCCCCGCACTGATTCCCCAGCTCTGAATCCCCACCTCAGATTCCCCGCATCTGATTCCCTGCCTCTGAATCCCCACCTCTGATTCCCTGCCTCTGATTCCCAACCTCTGATTCCCCTCCTCTGATTCCCCATATCTGATTCCCCGCCTCAGTTTCCCTGCCTCTGATTCCCCGCCTCTGTTTCCCCATATCTGATTCCCCGCCTCTGATTCCCCAACTCTGATTCCCCGCCTCTGATTCCCCAGCTCTGATTCCCCGCCTCTGATTCCCCGCGTCTGATTCCCAGCCTCTGATTCCCCATGTCTTATTCCCCACCTCTGATTCGCCATCTCTGATTCATCGCCTCTGATTCCCCACCTCTGATTCCCCATATCTGATTCCCCACCTATGTTTCCCCGCCTCTGATGTCCCGCCTCTGATTCCATACCTCTGATTCCCAACCTCTGATTCCCCGCCTCTGTTTCCCCGCCTCTGATTCCCTGCCTCTGTTTCCTCATATCTGATTCCCCGCCTCTGATTCCCCAACACTGATTCCCCGCCTCTGATTCCCCAGGTCTGATTCACCACCTCTGATTCCCCGCGTCTGATTCCCCGCCTCTGATTCCCCATCTCTGATTCCCTATCTCTGATTCCCCAATTCTGATTCCCCGCCTTTGATTCCCTGCCTCTGATTCCCAACCTCTGATTCTCCACCTCTAATTCCCCATATCTGATTCCCCGCCTCTGTTTCCCCGCCTCTTATTCCCCGCCTCTGTTTCCCCATATCTGATTCCCGGCCTCTCATTCCCCAGCTCCGATTCCCCGCCTCTGATTCCCCATATCTGATTCCCCGCCGCTGATTCCCCAACTCTGATAGCCCGCCTCTGATTCCCCAGCTCTGATTCCCCGCCTCTGATTCCCCGCGTCTGTATACCTGCCTCTGATTCCCCGCCTCTGATTCCCCATCTCTGATTCACCACCTCTGATCCCCCGCCTCTGATTCCCCATGTCTGATTCACCGCCTCTGTTTCCCCACCTCTGATTCCCCGCCTCTGATTCCCCAGCTCTGATTCCCCGCATCTGATTCCCTGCCTCTGAATCCCCACCGCTATTCCCTGCCTCTGATTCCCAACCTCTGATTCCCCTCCTCTGATTCCCCATATCTGATTCCCCGCCTCCATTTCCCTGCCTCTGATTCCCCACCTCTGTTACCCCATATCTGATTCCCCGCCTCTGATTCCCCAACTCTGATTCTGCACATCTGATTCCCTGCCTCTTATTCCCCACCTCTAATTCCCGGCCTCTGATTCCCGGCCTCTGATTCCCCACCTCTGATTCTCCATATCTGATTCCCCGCCTCTGTTTCCCCGCCTCTGATTCCCCACCTCTGTTTCCCCATATCTGATTCCCCGCATCTGATTCCCCACGTCTGATTCCCTGCCTGTGATTCCCTGCCTCTTATTCCCCGCCTCTGATTCCCCGCATCTGATTCCCTGCCTCTGAATCCCCACCTTGATTCCCTGCCTCTGATTCCCAACCTCTGATTCCCCTCCTCTGATTCCCCATATCTGATTCCCCACCTCCATTTCCCTGCCTCTGATTCCCCGCCTCTGTTACCCAATATCTGATTCCCCGCCTCTGATTCCCCAACTCTGTTTCTGCACATCTGATTCCCTGCCTCTTATTCCCCACCTCTAATTCCCGGCCTCTGATTCCCGGCCTCTGATACCCTACCTCTGATTCTCCATATCTGATTCCCCGCCTCTGTTTCCCCGCCTCTGATTCCCCGCCTCTGTTTCCCCATATCTGATTCCCCGCCTCTGATTCCCCAACTCTGATTCCCCGCCTCTGATTCCCCAGGTCTGATTCCCCGCCTCTGATTCCACGTGTTTGATTACCTGCCTCTGATTCCCCGCCTCTGCTTCCCCATCTCTGATTCACCGCCTTTGATTCGCCACCTCTGATTCCCCATATGTGATTCCCCTCCTCTGTTTCCCCGCCTCTGATTCCCCGCCTCTGATTCCCCATATCTCATTCCCCGCCTCTGATTCCCCGCATCTGATTCCCTGCCTCTGAATCCCCACCTCTGATTCCCTGCCTCTGATTCCCAACCTCTGATTCCCCTCCTCTCATTCCCCATATCTGATTCCCCGCCTCCGTTTCCCTGCCTCTGATTAACCGCCTCTGTTTCCCCATATCTGATTCCCCGCCTCTGATTCCCCAACTCTGATTCCCCGCCTCTGATTCCCCAGCTCTGATTCCCCGCCTCTGATTCCCCGCGTCTGATTCCCAGCCTCTGATTCCCCATGACTGATTTCCTGCCTCTGATTCCCCGCCTCTGATTCGCCATCTCTGATTCATCGCCTCTGATTCCCCACCTCTGATTCCCCATATCTTATTCCCCACCTATGTTTCCCCGCCTCTCATTCCCCGCCTCTGATTCCCCATCTCTGATTCCCGGACTCTGATTCCCCACCTCTGATTCCCTATCTCTGATTCCACACATCCGATTCCCTGCCTCTGATTCCCCGCCTCTGATGCCCCGCCTCTGATTCCCAATCTCTGATTCCCCTCCTCTGATTCCCCATATCTGATTCCCCGCCTCCGTTTCCCTGCCTCTGATTCCCCGCCTCTGTTTCCCCACATCTGATTCCCTGCCTCTGATTCCCCAACTCTGATTCCCCGCCACTGATTCCCCAGCTCTGATTCCCCGCCTCTGATTCCCCGCGTCTGATTCCCAGCCTCTGATTCCCCATGTCTTATTCCCCGCCTCTGATTCGCCATCTCTGATTCATCGCCTCTGATTCCCCACCTCTGATTCCCCATATCTGATTCCCACCTATGTTTCCCCGCCTCTGATGCCCCGCCTCTGATTCCATGCCTCTGATTCCCAACCTCTGATTCCCCACCTCTGATTCTCCATATCTGATTCCCCGCCTCTGTTTCCCCGCCTCTGATTCCCCACCTCTGTTTCCCCATATCTGATTCCCCGCCTCTGATTCCCCAACTCTGATTCCCCGCCTCTGATTCCCCAGGTCTGATTCCCCGCCTCTGATTCCACGTGTTTGATTACCTGCCTCTGATTCCCCGCCTCTGCTTCCCCATCTCTGATTCACCGCCTTTGATTCGCCACCTCTGATTCCCCATATGTGATTCCCCGCCTCTGTTTCCCCGCCTCTGATTCCCCACCTCTGATTCCCCATATCTCATTCCCCGCCTCTTATTCCCCGCCTCTGTTTCCCCATATCTGATTCCCGGCCTCTCATTCCCCAGCTCTGATTCCCCGCCGCTGATTCCCCATATCTGATTCCCCAGCTCCGATTCCCCGCCTCTGATTCCCCGCGTCTGAATCCCTGCCTCTGATTCCCCGCCTCTGATTCCCCATCTCTGATTCACCACCTCTGATCCCCCGCCTCTGATTCCCCATGTCTGATTCACCGCCTCTGTTTCCCCACCTCTGATTCCCCGCCTCTGATTCCACATATCTGATTCCCCGCCTCTGATTCCCCAACTCTGATTCCCAGCCTGTGATTCGCCAGCTATGATTCCCCGCCTCTGATTCCCCACGTCTAATTCCCTGCCTGTGATTCCCTGCCTCTTATTCCCCGCCTCTGATTCCCCGCATCTGATTCCCTGCCTCTGAATCCCCACCTCTATTCCCTGCCTCTGATTCCCAACCTCTGATACCCCTCCTCTGATTCCCCATATCTGATTCCCCGCCTCCATTTCCCTGCCTCTGATTCCCCGCCTCTGTTACCCCATATCTGATTCCCCGCCTCTGATTCCCCAACTCTGATTCTGCACATCTGATTCCCTGCCTCTTATTCCCCACCTCTAATTCCCGGCCTCTGATTCCCGGCCTCTGATTCCCCACCTCTGATTCTCCATATCTGATTCCCCGCCTCTGTTTCCCCGCCTCTGATTCCCCACCTCTGTTTCCCCATATCTGATTCCCCGCCTCTGATTCCCCAACTCTGATTCCCCGCCTCTGATTCCCCAGGTCTGATTCCCCGCCTCTGATTCCACGTGTTTGATTACCTGCCTCTGATTCCCCGCCTCTGCTTCCCCATCTCTGATTCACCGCCTTTGATTCGCCACCTCTGATTCCCCATATGTGATTCCCCGCCTCTGTTTCGCCGCCTCTGATTCCCCACCTCTGATTCCCCATATCTCATTCCCCGCCTCTGATTCCCCGCATCTGATTCCCTGCCTCTGAATCCCCACCTCTGATTCCCTGCCTCTGATTCCCAACCTCTGATTCCCCTCCTCTGATTCCCCATATCTGATTCCCCGCCTCCGTTTCCCTGCCTCTGATTGCCCGCCTCTGTTTCCCCATATCTGATTCCCCGCCTCTGATTCCCCAACTCTGATTCCCCGCCACTGATTCCCCAGCTCTGATTCCCCGCCTCTGATGCCCCGCGTCTGATTCCCAGCCTCTGATTCCCCATGTCTGATTTCCTGCCTCTGATTCCCCGCCTCTGATTCGCCATCTCTGATTCATCCCCTCTGATTCCCCACCTCTGATTCCCCATATCTTATTCCCCACCTATGTTTCCCCGCCTCTGATTCCCCGCCTCTGATTCCCCATCTCTGATTCCCAGACTCTGATTCCCCACCTCTGATTCCCTATCTCTGATTCTGCACATCCGATTCCCTGCCTCTGATTCCCCGCCTCTGATTCCCCACCTCTGATTCCCCACCTCTGATTCCCCATATCTGATTCCCCGCCTCTGTTTCCCCGCCTCTGATTCCCTGCCTCTGTTTCCTCATATCTGATTCCCCGCCTCTGATTCCCCAACACTGATTCCCCGCCTCTGATTCCCCAGCTCTGATTCACCACCTCTGATTCCCCGCGTCTGATTCCCCGCTTCTGATTCCCGGCCTCTTATTCCCCACCTCTGATTCCCGGCCTCTGATTCCCGGCCTCTGATTCCCGAACTCTCATTCCCGGCCTCTGATTCCCGGCCTCTGATTCCCCGCCTCTGATTCCCCGCCTCTGATTCCCTGCCTCTGATTCCCCATCTCTGATTCCGCACATCTGATTCCCTGCCTCTGATTCCCCGCCTCTGATTCCCTGCCTCTGATTCCCTGCCTCTGATTCCCAACCTCTGATTCCCCACCTCTGATTCCCCATATCTGATTCCCCGCCTCTGTTTCCCCGCCTCTGATTCCCCGCCTCTGTTTCCCCATATCTGATTCCCCGCCTCTGATTCCCCAACTCTGATTCCCCACCTCTGATCCCCAGCTCTGATTCCCCGCCTCTGATTCCCCGTGTTTGATTCCCTGCCTCTGATTCCCTGCCTCTGATTCCCAACCTCTGATTCCCCACCTCTGATTCCCCATATCTGATTCCCCGCCTCTGTTTCCCCGCCTCTGATTCCCCGCCTCTGTTTCCCCATATCTGATTCCCCGCCTTTGATTGGCCACCTCTGATTCCCCATATGTGATTCCCCGCCTCTGTTTCCCCGCATCTGATTCCCCGCCTCTGATTCCCCATATCTCATTCCCCGCCTCTGATTCCCCATATCTGATTCCCTGACTCTGATTCCCAACCTCTGATTCCCGGCCTTTTTTTCCCGGCATCTGATTCCCGGCATCTGATTCCCGGCCTCTGATTCCCGGCCTCTGATTCCCCGCCTCTGATTCCCCAGGTCTGATTCCCCGCCTCTGATTCCACGTGTTTGATTACCTGTCTCTGATTCCCCGCCTCTGCTTCCCCATCTCTGATTCACCGCCTTTGATTCGCCACCTCTGATTCCCCATATGTAATTCCCCGCCTCTGTTTCCCCGCCTCTGATTCCCCACCTCTGATTCCCCATATCTCATTCCCCGCCTCTGATTCCCCGCATCTGATTCCCTGCCTCTGAATCCCCACCTCTGATTCCCTGCCTCTGATTCCCAACCTCTTATTCCCCTCCTCTGATTCCCCATATCTGATTCCCCACCTCCATTTCCCTGCCTCTGATTCCCCGCCTCTGTTACCCAATATCTGATTCCCCGCCTCTGATTCCCCAACTCTGATTCTGCACATCTGATTCCCTGCCTCTTATTCCCCACCTCTAATTCCCGGCCTCTGATTCCCGGCCTCTGATTCCCCACCTCTGATTCTCCATATCTGATTCCCCGCCTCTGTTTCCCCGCCTCTGATTCCCCGCCTCTGTTTCCCCATATCTGATTCACCGCCTTTGATTCGCCACCTCTGATTACCCATATGTGATTCCCCTCCTCTGTTTCCCCGCCTCTGATTCCCCGCCTCTGATTCCCCATATCTCATTCCCCGCCTCTGATTCCCCGCATCTGATTCCCTGCCTCTGAATCCCCACCTCTGATTCCCTGCCTCTGATTCCCAACCTCTGATTCCCCTCCTCTGATTCCCCATATCTGATTCCTCGCCTCCGTTTCCCTGCCTCTGATTAACCGCCTCTGTTTCCCCATATCTGATTCCGCGCCTCTGATTCCCCAACTCTGATTCCCCGCCTCTGATTCCCCAGCTCTGATTCCCCGCCTCTGTTTCCCCGCGTCTGATTCCCAGCCTCTGATTCCCCATGTCTGATTTCCTGCCTCTGATTCCCCGCCTCTGATTCGCCATCTCTGATTCATCGCCTCTGATTCCCCACCTCTGATTCCCCATATCTTATTCCCCACCTATGTTTCCCCGCCTCTGATTCCCCGCCTCTGATTCCCCATCTCTGATTCCCGGACTCTGATTCCCCACCTCTGATTCCCTATCTCTGATTCCGCACATCCAATTCCCTGCCTCTGATTCCCCGCCTCTGATGCCCCGCCTCTGATTCCCAACCTCTGATTCCCCTCCTCTGATTCCCCATATCTGATTCCCCGCCTCCGTTTCCCTGCCTCTGATTCCCCGCCTCTGTTTCCCCATATCTGATTCCCCGCCTCTGATTCCCCAACTCTGATTCCCCGCCTCTGATTCCCCAGCTCTGATTCCCCGCCTCTGATTCCCCGCGTCTGATTCCCAGCCTCTGATTCCCCATGTCTTATTCCCCGCCTCTGATTCCCCGCCTCTGATTCGCCATCTCTGATTCATCGCCTCTGATTCCCCACCTCTGATTCCCCATATCTGATTCCCACCTATGTTTCCCCGCCTCTGATGCCCCGCCTCTGATTCCATGCCTCTGATTCCCAACCTCTGATTCCCCACCTCTGATTCCCCATATCTGATTCCCCGCCTCTGTTTCCCCGCCTCTGATTCCCTGCCTCTGTTTCCTCATATCTGATTCCCCGCCTCTGATTCCCCAACACTGATTCCCCTCCTCTGATACCCCAGCTCTGATTCACCACCTCTGATTCCCCACGTCTGATTCCCCGCCTCTGATTCCCCATCTCTGATTCCCTATCTCTGATTCCCCAATTCTGATTCCCCACCTTTGATTCCCTGCCTCTGATTCCCAACCTCTGATTCCCTACCTCTGATTCCCCAGCTCTGATTCCCCGCCTCTGATTCCCCGCGTCTGAATCCCTGCCTCTGATTCCCCGCCTCTGATTCCCCATCTCTGATTCACCACCTCTGATCCCCCGCCTCTGATTCCCCATGTCTGATTCACCGCCTCTGTTTCCCCACCTCTGATTCCCCGCCTCTGATTCCCCATATCTGATTCCCCGCCTCTGATTCCCTGACTCTGTTTCCCCGCCTCTGATTCCCCGCCTCTGATTCCCCATAACTCATTCCCCGCCTCTGATTCCCCGCATCTGATTCCCTGCCTCTGAATCCCCACCTCTGATTCCCTGCCTCTGATTCCCAACCTCTGATTCCCCTCCTCTGATTCCCCATATCTGATTCCCCGCCTCCGTTTCCCTGCCTCTGATTGCCCGCCTCTGTTTCCCCATATCTGATTCCCCGCCTCTGATTCCCCAAATCTGATTCCCCGCCTCTGATTCCCCAGCTCTGATTCCCCGCCTCTGATTCCCCGCGTCTGATTCCCAGCCTCTGATTCCCCATGTCTGATTTCCTGCCTCTGATTCCCCGCCTCTGATTCGCCATCTCTGATTCATCCCCTCTGATTCCCCACCTCTGATTCCCCATATCTTATTCCCCACCTATGTTTCCCCGCCTCTGATTCCCCGCCTCTGATTCCCCATCTGTGATTCCCAGACTCTGATTCCCCACCTCTGATTCCCTATCTCTGATTCTGCACATCCGATTCCCTGCCTCTGATTCCCCGCCTCTGATTCCCCACCTCTGATTCCCCACCTCTGATTCCCCATATCTGATTCCCCGCCTCTGTTTCCCCGCCTCTGATTCCCTGCCTCTGTTTCCTCATATCTGATTCCCCACCTCTGATTCCCCAACACTGATTCCCCGCCTCTGATTCCCCAGCTCTGATTCACCACCTCTGATTCCCCACGTCTGATTCCCCGCTTATGATTCCCGGCCTCTTATTCCCCACCTCTGATTCCCGGCCTCTGATTCCCGGCCTCTGATTCCCGACCTCTCATTCCCGGCCTCTGATTCCCGGCCTCTGATACCCCGGCTCTGATTCCCCGCCTCTGATTCCCTGCCTCTTATTCCCCATCTCTGATTCCGCACATCTGATTCCCTGCCTCTGATTCCCCGCCTCTGATTCCCTGCCTCTGATTCCCTGCCTCTGATTCCCAACCTCTGATTCCCCACCTCTGATTCCCCATATCTGATTCCCCGCCTCTGTTTCCCCGCCTCTGATTCTCCGCCTCTGTTTTCCATATCTGATTCCCCGCCTCTGATTCCCCAACTCTGATTCCCCACCTCTGATCCCCAGCTCTGATTCCCCGCCTCTGATTCCCCGTGTTTGATTCCCTGCCTCTGATTCCCTGCCTCTGATTCCCAACCTCTGATTCCCCACTTCTGATTCCCCATATCTGATTCCCCGCCTCTGTTTCCCCGCCTCTGATTCCCCGCCTCTGTTTCCCAATATCTGATTCCCCGCCTTTGATTCGCCACCTCTGATTCCCCATATGTGATTCCCCGCCTCTGTTTCCCCGCATCTGATTCCCCGCCTCTGATTCCCCATATCTCATTCCCCGCCTCTGATTCCCCATATCTGATTCCCGGACTCTGATTCCCCACCTCTGATTCCCGGCCTCTTTTTCCCGGCATCTGATTCCCGGCATCTGATTCCCGGACTCTGATTCCCGGCCTCTGATTCCCAGCTTCCGATTCTGATTCCCTGCCTCTGATTCCCCATCTCTGATTCCGCACATCTGATTCCCTGCCTCTGATTCCCCACTTCTGATTCCCCATATCTGATTCCCCGCCTCTGTTTCCCCGCCTCTGATTCCCCGCCTCTGTTTCCCCATATCTAATTCCCCGCCTCTGATTCCCCAACTCTGATTCCCCGCACTGATTCCCCAGCTCTGAATCCCCGCCTCAGATTCCCCGCATCTGATTCCCTGCCTCTGAATCCCCACCTCTGATTCCCTGCCTCTGATTCCCAACCTCTGATTCCCCTCCTCTGATTCCCCATATCTGATTCCCCGCCTCCGTTTCCCTGCCTCTGATTCCCCGCCTCTGTTTCCCCATATCTGATTCCCCGCCTCTGATTCCCCAACTCTGATTCCACGCCTCTGATTCCCCAGCTCTGATTCCCCGCCTCTGATTCCCCGCGTCTGATTCCCAGCCTCTGATTCCCCATGTCTTATTTCCCGCATCTGATTCCCCGCCTCTGATTCGCCATCTCTGATTCATCGCCTCTGATTCCCCACCTCTGATTCCCCATATCTGATTCCCCACCTATGTTTCCCCGCCTCTGATGCCCCGCCTCTGATTCCATGCCTCTGATTCCCAACCTCTGATTCCCCAACCTCTGATTCCCCATATCAGATTCCCCGCCTCTGTTTCCCCGCCTCTGATTCCCTGCCTCTGTTTCCTCATATCTGATTCCCCGCCTCTGATTCCCCAACACTGATTCCCCGCCTCTGATTCCCCAGCTCTGATTCACCACCTCTGATTCCCCGCGTCTGATTCCCCGCCTCTGATTCCCCATCTCTGATTCCCTATCTCTGATTCCCCAATTCTGATTCCCCGCCTTTGATTCCCTGCCTCTGATTCCCAACCTCTGATTCCCCACCTCTGATTCCCCATATCTGATTCCCCGCCTCTGTTTCCCCGCCTCTTATTCCCCGCCTCTGTTTCCACATATCTGATTCCCGGCCACTCATTCCCCAGCTCTGATTCCCCGCCTCTGATTCCCCATATCTGATTCCCCGCCGCTGATTCCCCAACTCTGATAGCCCGCCTCTGATTCCCCAGCTCTGATTCCCCGCCTCTTATTCCCCGCGTCTGAATCCCTGCCTCTGATTCACCGCCTCTGATTCCCCATCTCTGATTCACCACCTCTGATCCCCCGCCTCTCATTCCCCATGTCTGATTCACTGCCTCTGTTTCCCCATCTCTGATTCCCCGCCTCTGATTCCCCATATCTGATTCCCCGCCTCTGATTCGCCAACTCTGATTCCCCGCCTGTGATTCGCCAGCTATGATTCCCCGCCTCTGATTCCCCACGTCTGATTCCCTGCCTGTGATTCCCTGCCTCTTATTCCCCGCCTCTGATTCCCCGCATCTGATTCCCTGCCTCTGAATCCCCACCTCTGATTCCCTGCCTCTGATTCCCAACCTCTGATTCCCCTCCTCTGATTCCCCATATCTGATTCCCCGCCTCCATTTCCCTGCCTCTGATTCCCCGCCTCTGTTACCCCATATCTGATTCCCCGCCTCTGATTCCCCAACTCTGATTCTGCACATCTGATTCCCTGCCTCTTATTCCCCACCTCTAATTCCCGGCCTCTGATTCCCGTCCTCTGATTCCCCACCTCTGATTCTCCATATCTGATTCCCCGCCTCTGTTTCCCCGCCTCTGATTCCCCGCCTCTGTTTCCCCATATCTGATTCCCCGCCTCTGATTCCCCGCGTCTGATTCCCCGCCTCTGATTCCCCATCTCTGATTCCCTATCTCTGATTCCCCAATTCTGATTCCCCGCCTTTGATTCCCTGCCTCTGATTCCCAACCTCTGATTCCCCACCTCTGATTCCCCATATCTGATTCCCCGCCTCTGTTTCCCCGCCTCTTATTCCCCGCCTCTGTTTCCCCATATCTGATTCCCCTGCTCTGATTCCCCTCCTCTGATTCCCCATATCTGATTCCCCGCCTCTGATTCCCCAACTCTGATTCTGCACATCTGATTCCCTGCCTCTTATTCCCCACCTCTAATTCCCGGCCTCTGATTCCCGGCCTCTGATTCCCCACCTCTGATTCTCCATATCTGATTCCCCGCCTCTGTTTCCCCGCCTCTGATTCCCCGCCTCTGTTTCCCCATATCTGATTCACCGCCTTTGATTCGCCACCTCTGATTACCCATATGTGATTCCCCTCCTCTGTTTCCCCGCCTCTGATTCCCCGCCTCTGATTCCCCATATCTCATTCCCCGCCTCTGATTCCCCGCATCTGATTCCCTGCCTCTGAATCCCCACCTCTGATTCCCTGCCTCTGATTCCCAACCTCTGATTCCCCTCCTCTGATTCCCCATATCTGATTCCTCGCCTCCGTTTCCCTGCCTCTGATTAACCGCCTCTGTTTCCCCATATCTGATTCCGCGCCTCTGATTCCCCAACTCTGATTCCCCGCCTCTGATTCCCCAGCTCTGATTCCCCGCCTCTGTTTCCCCGCGTCTGATTCCCAGCCTCTGATTCCCCATGTCTGATTTCCTGCCTCTGATTCCCCGCCTCTGATTCGCCATCTCTGATTCATCGCCTCTGATTCCCCACCTCTGATTCCCCATATCTTATTCCCCACCTATGTTTCCCCGCCTCTGATTCCCCGCCTCTGATTCCCCATCTCTGATTCCCGGACTCTGATTCCCCACCTCTGATTCCCTATCTCTGATTCCGCACATCCGATTCCCTGCCTCTGATTCCCCGCCTCTGATGCCCCGCCTCTGATTCCCAACCTCTGATTCCCCTCCTCTGATTCCCCATATCTGATTCCCCGCCTCCGTTTCCCTGCCTCTGATTCCCCGCCTCTGTTTCCCCATATCTGATTCCCCGCCTCTGATTCCCCAACTCTGATTCCCCGCCTCTGATTCCCCAGCTCTGATTCCCCGCCTCTGATTCCCCGCGTCTGATTCCCAGCCTCTGATTCCCCATGTCTTATTCCCCGCCTCTGATTCCCCGCCTCTGATTCGCCATCTCTGATTCATCGCCTCTGATTCCCCACCTCTGATTCCCCATATCTGATTCCCACCTATGTTTCCCCGCCTCTGATGCCCCGCCTCTGATTCCATGCCTCTGATTCCCAACCTCTGATTCCCCACCTCTGATTCCCCATATCTGATTCCCCGCCTCTGTTTCCCCGCCTCTGATTCCCTGCCTCTGTTTCCTCATATCTGATTCCCCGCCTCTGATTCCCCAACACTGATTCCCCTCCTCTGATACCCCAGCTCTGATTCACCACCTCTGATTCCCCACGTCTGATTCCCCGCCTCTGATTCCCCATCTCTGATTCCCTATCTCTGATTCCCCAATTCTGATTCCCCACCTTTGATTCCCTGCCTCTGATTCCCAACCTCTGATTCCCTACCTCTGATTCCCCAGCTCTGATTCCCCGCCTCTGATTCCCCGCGTCTGAATCCCTGCCTCTGATTCCCCGCCTCTGATTCCCCATCTCTGATTCACCACCTCTGATCCCCCGCCTCTGATTCCCCATGTCTGATTCACCGCCTCTGTTTCCCCACCTCTGATTCCCCGCCTCTGATTCCCCATATCTGATTCCCCGCCTCTGATTCCCTGACTCTGTTTCCCCGCCTCTGATTCCCCGCCTCTGATTCCCCATAACTCATTCCCCGCCTCTGATTCCCCGCATCTGATTCCCTGCCTCTGAATCCCCACCTCTGATTCCCTGCCTCTGATTCCCAACCTCTGATTCCCCTCCTCTGATTCCCCATATCTGATTCCCCGCCTCCGTTTCCCTGCCTCTGATTGCCCGCCTCTGTTTCCCCATATCTGATTCCCCGCCTCTGATTCCCCAAATCTGATTCCCCGCCTCTGATTCCCCAGCTCTGATTCCCCGCCTCTGATTCCCCGCGTCTGATTCCCAGCCTCTGATTCCCCATGTCTGATTTCCTGCCTCTGATTCCCCGCCTCTGATTCGCCATCTCTGATTCATCCCCTCTGATTCCCCACCTCTGATTCCCCATATCTTATTCCCCACCTATGTTTCCCCGCCTCTGATTCCCCGCCTCTGATTCCCCATCTGTGATTCCCAGACTCTGATTCCCCACCTCTGATTCCCTATCTCTGATTCTGCACATCCGATTCCCTGCCTCTGATTCCCCGCCTCTGATTCCCCACCTCTGATTCCCCACCTCTGATTCCCCATATCTGATTCCCCGCCTCTGTTTCCCCGCCTCTGATTCCCTGCCTCTGTTTCCTCATATCTGATTCCCCACCTCTGATTCCCCAACACTGATTCCCCGCCTCTGATTCCCCAGCTCTGATTCACCACCTCTGATTCCCCACGTCTGATTCCCCGCTTATGATTCCCGGCCTCTTATTCCCCACCTCTGATTCCCGGCCTCTGATTCCCGGCCTCTGATTCCCGACCTCTCATTCCCGGCCTCTGATTCCCGGCCTCTGATACCCCGGCTCTGATTCCCCGCCTCTGATTCCCTGCCTCTGATTCCCCATCTCTGATTCCGCACATCTGATTCCCTGCCTCTGATTCCCCGCCTCTGATTCCCTGCCTCTGATTCCCTGCCTCTGATTCCCAACCTCTGATTCCCCACCTCTGATTCCCCATATCTGATTCCCCGCCTCTGTTTCCCCGCCTCTGATTCTCCGCCTCTGTTTTCCATATCTGATTCCCCGCCTCTGATTCCCCAACTCTGATTCCCCACCTCTGATCCCCAGCTCTGATTCCCCGCCTCTGATTCCCCGTGTTTGATTCCCTGCCTCTGATTCCCTGCCTCTGATTCCCAACCTCTGATTCCCCACTTCTGATTCCCCATATCTGATTCCCCGCCTCTGTTTCCCCGCCTCTGATTCCCCGCCTCTGTTTCCCAATATCTGATTCCCCGCCTTTGATTCGCCACCTCTGATTCCCCATATGTGATTCCCCGCCTCTGTTTCCCCGCATCTGATTCCCCGCCTCTGATTCCCCATATCTCATTCCCCGCCTCTGATTCCCCATATCTGATTCCCGGACTCTGATTCCCCATATCTGATTCCCACCTATGTTTCCCCGCCTCTGATGCCCCGCCTCTGATTCCATGCCTCTGATTCCCAACCTCTGATTCCCCACCTCTGATTCCCCATATCTGATTCCCCGCCTCTGTTTCCCCGCCTCTGATTCCCTGCCTCTGTTTCCTCATATCTGATTCCCCGCCTCTGATTCCCCAACACTGATTCCCCTCCTCTGATACCCCAGCTCTGATTCACCACCTCTGATTCCCCACGTCTGATTCCCCGCCTCTGATTCCCCATCTCTGATTCCCTATCTCTGATTCCCCAATTCTGATTCCCCACCTTTGATTCCCTGCCTCTGATTCCCAACCTCTGATTCCCTACCTCTGATTCCCCAGCTCTGATTCCCCGCCTCTGATTCCCCGCGTCTGAATCCCTGCCTCTGATTCCCCGCCTCTGATTCCCCATCTCTGATTCACCACCTCTGATCCCCCGCCTCTGATTCCCCATGTCTGATTCACCGCCTCTGTTTCCCCACCTCTGATTCCCCGCCTCTGATTCCCCATATCTGATTCCCCGCCTCTGATTCCCTGACTCTGTTTCCCCGCCTCTGATTCCCCGCCTCTGATTCCCCATAACTCATTCCCCGCCTCTGATTCCCCGCATCTGATTCCCTGCCTCTGAATCCCCACCTCTGATTCCCTGCCTCTGATTCCCAACCTCTGATTCCCCTCCTCTGATTCCCCATATCTGATTCCCCGCCTCCGTTTCCCTGCCTCTGATTGCCCGCCTCTGTTTCCCCATATCTGATTCCCCGCCTCTGATTCCCCAAATCTGATTCCCCGCCTCTGATTCCCCAGCTCTGATTCCCCGCCTCTGATTCCCCGCGTCTGATTCCCAGCCTCTGATTCCCCATGTCTGATTTCCTGCCTCTGATTCCCCGCCTCTGATTCGCCATCTCTGATTCATCCCCTCTGATTCCCCACCTCTGATTCCCCATATCTTATTCCCCACCTATGTTTCCCCGCCTCTGATTCCCCGCCTCTGATTCCCCATCTGTGATTCCCAGACTCTGATTCCCCACCTCTGATTCCCTATCTCTGATTCTGCACATCCGATTCCCTGCCTCTGATTCCCCGCCTCTGATTCCCCACCTCTGATTCCCCACCTCTGATTCCCCATATCTGATTCCCCGCCTCTGTTTCCCCGCCTCTGATTCCCTGCCTCTGTTTCCTCATATCTGATTCCCCACCTCTGATTCCCCAACACTGATTCCCCGCCTCTGATTCCCCAGCTCTGATTCACCACCTCTGATTCCCCACGTCTGATTCCCCGCTTATGATTCCCGGCCTCTTATTCCCCACCTCTGATTCCCGGCCTCTGATTCCCGGCCTCTGATTCCCGACCTCTCATTCCCGGCCTCTGATTCCCGGCCTCTGATACCCCGGCTCTGATTCCCCGCCTCTGATTCCCTGCCTCTGATTCCCCATCTCTGATTCCGCACATCTGATTCCCTGCCTCTGATTCCCCGCCTCTGATTCCCTGCCTCTGATTCCCTGCCTCTGATTCCCAACCTCTGATTCCCCACCTCTGATTCCCCATATCTGATTCCCCGCCTCTGTTTCCCCGCCTCTGATTCTCCGCCTCTGTTTTCCATATCTGATTCCCCGCCTCTGATTCCCCAACTCTGATTCCCCACCTCTGATCCCCAGCTCTGATTCCCCGCCTCTGATTCCCCGTGTTTGATTCCCTGCCTCTGATTCCCTGCCTCTGATTCCCAACCTCTGATTCCCCACTTCTGATTCCCCATATCTGATTCCCCGCCTCTGTTTCCCCGCCTCTGATTCCCCGCCTCTGTTTCCCAATATCTGATTCCCCGCCTTTGATTCGCCACCTCTGATTCCCCATATGTGATTCCCCGCCTCTGTTTCCCCGCATCTGATTCCCCGCCTCTGATTCCCCATATCTCATTCCCCGCCTCTGATTCCCCATATCTGATTCCCGGACTCTGATTCCCCACCTCTGATTCCCGGCCTCTTTTTCCCGGCATCTGATTCCCGGCATCTGATTCCCGGACTCTGATTCCCGGCCTCTGATTCCCAGCTTCCGATTCTGATTCCCTGCCTCTGATTCCCCATCTCTGATTCCGCACATCTGATTCCCTGCCTCTGATTCCCCACTTCTGATTCCCCATATCTGATTCCCCGCCTCTGTTTCCCCGCCTCTGATTCCCCGCCTCTGTTTCCCCATATCTAATTCCCCGCCTCTGATTCCCCAACTCTGATTCCCCGCACTGATTCCCCAGCTCTGAATCCCCGCCTCAGATTCCCCGCATCTGATTCCCTGCCTCTGAATCCCCACCTCTGATTCCCTGCCTCTGATTCCCAACCTCTGATTCCCCTCCTCTGATTCCCCATATCTGATTCCCCGCCTCCGTTTCCCTGCCTCTGATTCCCCGCCTCTGTTTCCCCATATCTGATTCCCCGCCTCTGATTCCCCAACTCTGATTCCACGCCTCTGATTCCCCAGCTCTGATTCCCCGCCTCTGATTCCCCGCGTCTGATTCCCAGCCTCTGATTCCCCATGTCTTATTTCCCGCATCTGATTCCCCGCCTCTGATTCGCCATCTCTGATTCATCGCCTCTGATTCCCCACCTCTGATTCCCCATATCTGATTCCCCACCTATGTTTCCCCGCCTCTGATGCCCCGCCTCTGATTCCATGCCTCTGATTCCCAACCTCTGATTCCCCAACCTCTGATTCCCCATATCAGATTCCCCGCCTCTGTTTCCCCGCCTCTGATTCCCTGCCTCTGTTTCCTCATATCTGATTCCCCGCCTCTGATTCCCCAACACTGATTCCCCGCCTCTGATTCCCCAGCTCTGATTCACCACCTCTGATTCCCCGCGTCTGATTCCCCGCCTCTGATTCCCCATCTCTGATTCCCTATCTCTGATTCCCCAATTCTGATTCCCCGCCTTTGATTCCCTGCCTCTGATTCCCAACCTCTGATTCCCCACCTCTGATTCCCCATATCTGATTCCCCGCCTCTGTTTCCCCGCCTCTTATTCCCCGCCTCTGTTTCCACATATCTGATTCCCGGCCACTCATTCCCCAGCTCTGATTCCCCGCCTCTGATTCCCCATATCTGATTCCCCGCCGCTGATTCCCCAACTCTGATAGCCCGCCTCTGATTCCCCAGCTCTGATTCCCCGCCTCTTATTCCCCGCGTCTGAATCCCTGCCTCTGATTCACCGCCTCTGATTCCCCATCTCTGATTCACCACCTCTGATCCCCCGCCTCTCATTCCCCATGTCTGATTCACTGCCTCTGTTTCCCCATCTCTGATTCCCCGCCTCTGATTCCCCATATCTGATTCCCCGCCTCTGATTCGCCAACTCTGATTCCCCGCCTGTGATTCGCCAGCTATGATTCCCCGCCTCTGATTCCCCACGTCTGATTCCCTGCCTGTGATTCCCTGCCTCTTATTCCCCGCCTCTGATTCCCCGCATCTGATTCCCTGCCTCTGAATCCCCACCTCTGATTCCCTGCCTCTGATTCCCAACCTCTGATTCCCCTCCTCTGATTCCCCATATCTGATTCCCCGCCTCCATTTCCCTGCCTCTGATTCCCCGCCTCTGTTACCCCATATCTGATTCCCCGCCTCTGATTCCCCAACTCTGATTCTGCACATCTGATTCCCTGCCTCTTATTCCCCACCTCTAATTCCCGGCCTCTGATTCCCGTCCTCTGATTCCCCACCTCTGATTCTCCATATCTGATTCCCCGCCTCTGTTTCCCCGCCTCTGATTCCCCGCCTCTGTTTCCCCATATCTGATTCCCCGCCTCTGATTCCCCGCGTCTGATTCCCCGCCTCTGATTCCCCATCTCTGATTCCCTATCTCTGATTCCCCAATTCTGATTCCCCGCCTTTGATTCCCTGCCTCTGTTTCCCAACCTCTGATTCCCCACCTCTGATTCCCCATATCTGATTCCCCGCCTCTGTTTCCCCGCCTCTTATTCCCCGCCTCTGTTTCCCCATATCTGATTCCCGGCCTCTCATTCCCCTGCTCTGATTCCCCTCCTCTGATTCCCCATATCTGATTCCCCGCCGCTGATTCCCAAACTCTGATTCCCCAGCTCTGATTCCCCACCTCTGATTCCCCGCGTCTGAATCCCTGCCTCTGATTCCCCGCCTCTGATTCCCCATCTCTGATTCACCACCTCTGATCCCCCGCCTCTGATTCCCCATGTCTGATTCACCGCCTCTGTTTCCCCACCTCTGATTCCCCGCCTCTGATTCCCCATATCTGATTCCCCGCCTCTGATTCCCCAACTCTGATTCCCCGCCTGTGATTCGCCAGCTATGATTCCCCGCCTCTGATTCCCCACGTCTGATTCCCTGCCTGTGATTCCCTGCCTCTTATTCCCCGCCTCTGATTCCCCGCATCTGATTCCCAACCTCTAATTCCCCTCCTCTGATTCCCCATATCTGATTCCCCGCCTCCATTTCCCTGCCTCTGATTCCCCGCCTCTGTTACCCCATATCTGATTCCCCGCCTCTGATTCCCCAACTCTGATTCTGCACATCTGATTCCCTGCCTCTTATTCCCCACCTCAAATTCCCGGCCTCTGATTCCCAGACTCTGATTCCCCACCTCTGATTCTCCATATCTGATTCGCCGCCTCTGTTTCCCCGCCTCTGATTCCCCGCCTCTGTTTCCCCATATCTGATTCCCCGCCTCTGATTCCCCAACTCTGATTCCCCGCCTCTGATTCCCCAGGTCTGATTCCCCGCCTCTGATTCCACGTGTTTGATTACCTGCCTCTGATTCCCCGCCTCTGCTTCCCCATCTCTGATTCACCGCCTTTGATTCGCCACCACTGATTCCCCATATGTGATTCCCCGCCTCTGTTTCCCCGCCTCTGATTCCCCGCCTCTGATTCCCCATATCTCATTCCCCGCCTCTGATTCCCCGCATCTGATTCCCTGCCTCTGAATCCCCACCTCTGATTCCCTGCCTCTGATTCCCCACCTCTGATTCCCGGCCTCTGATTCCCGGCCTCTGATTCCCGACCTCTCATTCCCGGCCTCTGATTCCCGGCCTCTGATTCCCCGCCTCTGATTCCCCGACTCTGATTCCCTGCCTCTGATTCCCCATCTCTGATTCTGCACATCTGATTCCCTGCCTCTTATTCCCCACCTCTGATTCCCGGCCTCTGATTCCCGGCCTCTGATTCCCGGCCTCTCATTCCCGGCCTCTCATTCCCGGCCTCTCATTCCCGGCCTCTGATTCCCCGCCTCTGATTCCCCGCCTCTGTTTCCCTGCCTCTGATTCCCCTTCTCTGATTCCGCACATCTGATTCCCTGCCTCTGATTCCCTGCCTCTGATTCCCGGCCTCTGATTCCCGGCCTCTGATTCCCGGCCTCTCATTCCCGGCCTCTCATTCCCGGCCTCTCATTCCCGGCCTCTCATTCCCGGCCTCTGATTCCCCGCCTCTGATTCCCTGCCTCTGATTCCCTGCCTCTGATTCCCAACCTCTGATTCCCCGCTTCTGATTCTGATTCCCTGCCTCTGATACCCCATCTCTGATTCCGCACATCTGATTCCCTGCCTCTGATTCCCCACTTCTGATTCCCCATATCTGATTCCCCGCCTCTGTTTCCCCGCCTCTGATTCCCCGCCTCTGTTTCCCCATATCTAATTCCCCGCCTCTGATACCCCAACTCTGATTCCCCGCACTGATTCCCCAGCTCTGAATCCCCACCTCAGATTCCCCACATCTGATTCCCTGCCTCTGAATCCCCACCTCTGATTCCCTGCCTCTGATTCCCAACCTCTGATTCCCCTCCTCTGATTCCCCATATCTGATTCCCCGCCTCCGTTTCCCTGCCTCTGATTCCCCGCCTCTGTTTCCCCATATCTGATTCCCCGCCTCTGATTCCCCAACTCTGATTCCCAGCCTCTGATTCCCCAGCTCTGATTCCCCGCCTCTGATTCCCCGCGTCTGATTCCCAGCCTCTGATTCCCCATGTCTTATTCCCCACCTCTGATTCGCCATCTCTGATTCATCGCCTCTGATTCCCCACCTCTGATTCCCCATATCTGATTCCCCACCTATGTTTCCCCGCCTCTGATGTCCCGCCTCTGATTCCATGCCTCTGATTCCCAACCTCTGATTCCCCGCCTCTGTTTCCCCGCCTCTGATTCCCTGCCTCTGTTTCCTCATATCTGATTCCCCGCCTCTGATTCCCCAACACTGATTCCCCGCCTCTGATTCCCCAGGTCTGATTCACCACCTCTGATTCCCCGCGTCTGATTCCCCGCCTCTGATTCCCCATCTCTGATTCCCTATCTCTGATTCCCCAATTCTGATTCCCCGCCTTTGATTCCCTGCCTCTGATTCCCAACCTCTGATTCTCCACCTCTAATTCCCCATATCTGATTCCCCGCCTCTGTTTCCCCGCCTCTTATTCCCCGCCTCTGTTTCCCCATATCTGATTCCCGGCCTCTCATTCCCCAGCTCCGATTCCCCGCCTCTGATTCCCCATATCTGATTCCCCGCCGCTTATTCCCCAACTCTGATAGCCCGCCTCTGATTCCCCAGCTCTGATTCCCCGCCTCTGATTCCCCGCGTCTGAATCCCTGCCTCTGATTCCCCGCCTCTGATTCCCCATCTCTGATTCACCACCTCTGATCCCCCGCCTCTGATTCCCCATGTCTGATTCACCGCCTCTGTTTCCCCACCTCTGATTCCCCGCCTCTGATTCCCCAGCTCTGATTCCCCGCATCTGATTCCCTGCCTCTGAATCCCCACCGCTATTCCCTGCCTCTGATTCCCAACCTCTGATTCCCCTCCTCTGATTCCCCATATCTGATTCCCCGCCTCCATTTCCCTGCCTCTGATTCCCCACCTCTGTTACCCCATATCTGATTCCCCGCCTCTGATTCCCCAACTCTGATTCTGCACATCTGATTCGCTGCCTCTTATTCCCCACCTCTAATTCCCGGCCTCTGATTCCCGGCCTCTGATTCCCCACCTCTGATTCTCCATATCTGATTCCCCGCCTCTGTTTCCCCGCCTCTGATTCCCCACCTCTGTTTCCCCATATCTGATTCCCCGCATCTGATTCCCCACGTCTGATTCCCTGCCTGTGATTCCCTGCCTCTTATTCCCCGCCTCTGATTCCCCGCATCTGATTCCCTGCCTCTGAATCCCCACCTTGATTCCCTGCCTCTGATTCCCAACCTCTGATTCCCCTCCTCTGATTCCCCATATCTGATTCCCCACCTCCATTTCCCTGCCTCTGATTCCCCGCCTCTGTTACCCAATATCTGATTCCCCGCCTCTGATTCCCCAACTCTGTTTCTGCACATCTGATTCCCTGCCTCTTATTCCCCACCTCTAATTCCCGGCCTCTGATTCCCGGCCTCTGATACCCTACCTCTGATTCTCCATATCTGATTCCCCGCCTCTGTTTCCCCGCCTCTGATTCCCCGCCTCTGTTTCCCCATATCTGATTCCCCGCCTCTGATTCCCCAACTCTGATTCCCCGCCTCTGATTCCCCAGGTCTGATTCCCCGCCTCTGATTCCACGTGTTTGATTACCTGCCTCTGATTCCCCGCCTCTGCTTCCCCATCTCTGATTCACCGCCTTTGATTCGCCACCTCTGATTCCCCATATGTGATTCCCCTCCTCTGTTTCCCCGCCTCTGATTCCCCGCCTCTGATTCCCCATATCTCATTCCCCGCCTCTGATTCCCCGCATCTGATTCCCTGCCTCTGAATCCCCACCTCTGATTCCCTGCCTCTGATTCCCAACCTCTGATTCCCCTCCTCTGATTCCCCATATCTGATTCCCCGCCTCCGTTTCCCTGCCTCTGATTAACCGCCTCTGTTTCCCCATATCTGATTCCCCGCCTCTGATTCCCCAACTCTGATTCCCCGCCTCTGATTCCCCAGCTCTGATTCCCCGCCTCTGATTCCCCGCGTCTGATTCCCAGCCTCTGATTCCCCATGTCTGATTTCCTGCCTCTGATTCCCCGCCTCTGATTCGCCATCTCTGATTCATCGCCTCTGATTCCCCACCTCTGATTCCCCATATCTTATTCCCCACCTATGTTTCCCCGCCTCTCATTCCCCGCCTCTGATTCCCCATCTCTGATTCCCGGACTCTGATTCCCCACCTCTGATTCCCTATCTCTGATTCCACACATCCGATTCCCTGCCTCTGATTCCCCGCCTCTGATGCCCCGCCTCTGATTCCCAATCTCTGATTCCCCTCCTCTGATTCCCCATATCTGATTCCCCGCCTCCGTTTCCCTGCCTCTGATTCCCCGCCTCTGTTTCCCCATATCTGATTCCCTGCCTCTGATTCCCCAACTCTGATTCCCCGCCTCTGATTCCCCAGCTCTGATTCCCCGCCTCTGATTCCCCGCGTCTGATTCCCAGCCTCTGATTCCCCATGTCTTATTCCCCGCCTCTGATTCGCCATCTCTGATTCATCGCCTCTGATTCCCCACCTCTGATTCCCCATATCTGATTCCCACCTATGTTTCCCCGCCTCTGATGCCCTGCCTCTGATTCCATGCCTCTGATTCCCAACCTCTGATTCCCCACCTCTGATTCCCCATATCTGATTCCCCGCCTCTGTTTCCCCTCCTCTGATTCCCTGCCTCTGTTTCCTCATATCTGATTCCCCGCCTCTGATTCCCCAAAACTGATTCCCCTCCTCTGATTCCCCAGCTCTGATTCACCACCTCTGATTCCCCGCGTCTGATTCCCCGCCTCTGATTCCCCATCTCTGATTCCCTATCTCTGATTCCCCAATTCTGATTCCCCGCCTTTGATTCCCTGCCTCTGATTCCCAACCTCTGATTCCCCACCTCTGATTCCCCATATCTGATTCCCCGCCTCTGTTTCCCCGCCTCTTATTCCCCGCCTCTGTTTCCCCATATCTGATTCCCGGCCTCTCATTCCCCAGCTCTGATTCCCCGCCTCTGATTCCCCATATCTGATTCCCCACCGCTGATTCCCCAACTCTGATTCCCCAGCTCCGATTCCCCGCCTCTGATTCCCCGCGTCTGAATCCCTGCCTCTGATTCCCCGCCTCTGATTCCCCATCTCTGATTCACCACCTCTGATCCCCCGCCTCTGATTCCCCATGTCTGATTCACCGCCTCTGTTTCCCCACCTCTGATTCCCCGCCTCTGATTCCACATATCTGATTCCCCGCCTCTGATTCCCCAACTCTGATTCCCAGCCTGTGATTCGCCAGCTATGATTCCCCGCCTCTGATTCCCCACGTCTAATTCCCTGCCTGTGATTCCCTGCCTCTTATTCCCCGCCTCTGATTCCCCGCATCTGATTCCCTGCCTCTGAATCCCCACCTCTATTCCCTGCCTCTGATTCCCAACCTCTGATACCCCTCCTCTGATTCCCCATATCTGATTCCCCGCCTCCATTTCCCTGCCTCTGATTCCCCGCCTCTGTTACCCCATATCTGATTCCCCGCCTCTGATTCCCCAACTCTGATTCTGCACATCTGATTCCCTGCCTCTTATTCCCCACCTCTAATTCCCGGCCTCTGATTCCCGGCCTCTGATTCCCCACCTCTGATTCTCCATATCTGATTCCCCGCCTCTGTTTCCCCGCCTCTGATTCCCCACCTCTGTTTCCCCATATCTGATTCCCCGCCTCTGATTCCCCAACTCTGATTCCCCGCCTCTGATTCCCCAGGTCTGATTCCCCGCCTCTGATTCCACGTGTTTGATTACCTGCCTCTGATTCCCCGCCTCTGCTTCCCCATCTCTGATTCACCGCCTTTGATTCGCCACCTCTGATTCCCCATATGTGATTCCCCGCCTCTGTTTCCCCGCCTCTGATTCCCCACCTCTGATTCCCCATATCTCATTCCCCGCCTCTGATTCCCCGCATCTGATTCCCTGCCTCTGAATCCCCACCTCTGATTCCCTGCCTCTGATTCCCAACCTCTGATTCCCCTCCTCTGATTCCCCATATCTGATTCCCCGCCTCCGTTTCCCTGCCTCTGATTGCCCGCCTCTGTTTCCCCATATCTGATTCCCCGCCTCTGATTCCCCAACTCTGATTCCCCGCCACTGATTCCCCAGCTCTGATTCCCCGCCTCTGATTCCCCGCGTCTGATTCCCAGCCTCTGATTCCCCATGTCTGATTTCCTGCCTCTGATTCCCCGCCTCTGATTCGCCATCTCTGATTCATCCCCTCTGATTCCCCACCTCTGATTCCCCATATCTTATTCCCCACCTATGTTTCCCCGCCTCTGATTCCCCGCCTCTGATTCCCCATCTCTGATTCCCAGACTCTGATTCCCCACCTCTGATTCCCTATCTCTTATTCTGCACATCCGATTCCCTGCCTCTGACTCCCCGCCTCTGATTCCCCACCTCTGATTCCCCACCTCTGATTCCCCATATCTGATTCCCCGCCTCTGTTTCCCCGCCTCTGATTCCCTGCCTCTGTTTCCTCATATCTGATTCCCCGCCTCTGATTCCCCAACACTGATTCCCCGCCTCTGATTCCCCAGCTCTGATTCACCACCTCTGATTCCCCGCGTCTGATTCCCCGCTTCTGATTCCCGGCCTCTTATTCCCCACCTCTGATTCCCGGCCTCTGATTCCCGGCCTCTGATTCCCGAACTCTCATTCCCGGCCTCTGATTCCCGGCCTCTGATTCCCCGCCTCTGATTCCCCGCCTCTGATTCCCTGCCTCTGATTCCCCATCTCTGATTCCGCACATCTGATTCCCTGCCTCTGATTCCCCGCCTCTGATTCCCTGCCTCTGATTCCCTGCCTCTGATTCCCAACCTCTGATTCCCCACCTCTGATTCCCCATATCTGATTCCCCGCCTCTGTTTCCCCGCCTCTGATTCCCCGCCTCTGTTTCCCCATATCTGATTCCCCGCCTCTGATTCCCCAACTCTGATTCCCCACCTCTGATCCCCAGCTCTGATTCCCCGCCTCTGATTCCCCGTGTTTGATTCCCTGCCTCTGATTCCCTGCCTCTGATTCCCAACCTCTGATTCCCCACCTCTGATTCCCCATATCTGATTCCCCGCCTCTGTTTCCCCGCCTCTGATTTTCCGCCTCTGTTTCCCCATATCTGATTCCCCGCCTTTGATTGGCCACCTCTGATTCCCCATATGTGATTCCCCGCCTCTGTTTCCCCGCATCTGATTCCCCGCCTCTGATTCCCCATATCTCATTCCCCGCCTCTGATTCCCCATATCTGATTCCCTGACTCTGATTCCCAACCTCTGATTCCCGGCCTCTTTTTCCCGGCATCTGATTCCCGGCATCTGATTCCCGGCCTCTGATTCCCCGCCTCTGATTCCCCAGGTCTGATTCCCCGCCTCTGATTCCACGTGTTTGATTACCTGTCTCTGATTCCCCGCCTCTGCTTCCCCATCTCTGATTCACCGCCTTTGATTCGCCACCTCTGATTCCCCATATGTAATTCCCCGCCTCTGTTTCCCCGCCTCTGATTCCCCACCTCTGATTCCCCATATCTCATTCCCCGCCTCTGATTCCCCGCATCTGATTCCCTGCCTCTGAATCCCCACCTCTGACTCCCTGCCTCTGATTCCCAACCTCTGATTCCCCTCCTCTGATTCCCCATATCTGATTCCCCGCCTCCGTTTCCCTGCCTCTGATTGCCCGCCTCTGTTTCCCCGCCTCTGATTCCCCACCTCTGATTCCCCATATCTCATTCCCCGCCTCTGATTCCCCGCATCTGATTCCCTGCCTCTGAATCCCCACCTCTGACTCCCTGCCTCTGATTCCCAACCACTGATTCCCCAGCTCTGATTCCCCGCCTCTGATTCCCCGCGTCTGATTCCCAGCCTCTGATTCCCCATGTCTGATTTCCTGCCTCTGATTCCCCGCCTCTGATTCCCTGACTCTGATTCCCTGCGTCTGATTCCCCATCTCTGATTCTGCACATCTGATTCCCTGCCTCTTATTCCCCACCTCTGATTCCCGGCCTCTGATTCCCGGCCTCTGATTCCCGGCCTCTCATTCCCGGCCTCTCATTCCCGGCCTCTCATTCCCGGCCTCTCATTCCCGGCCTCTGATACCCCGCCTCTGATTCCCCGCCTCTGTTTCCCTGCCTCTGATTCCCCTTCTCTGATTCCGCACATCTGATTCCCTGCCTCTGATTCCCTGCCTCTGATTCCCTGCCTCTGATTCCCTGCCTCTGATTCCCAACCTCTGATTCCCCACCTCTGATTCCCCATATCTGATTCCCCGCCTCTGTATCCCCGCCTCTGATTTCCCGCCTCTGTTTCCCCATATCTGATTCCCCGCCTCTGATTCCCCAACTTTGATTCCCCACCTCTGATCCCCAGCTCTGATTCCCCGCCTTTGATTCCCCGTGTTTGATTCCCTGCCTCTGATTCCCTGCCTCTGATTCCCAACCTCTGATTCCCCACCTCTGATTCTCCATATCTGATTCCCCGCCTCTGTTTCCCCGCCTCTGATTCCCCTCCTCTGTTTCCCCATATCTGATTCCCCGCCTTTGATTCGCCACCTCTGATTCCCCATATGTGATTCCCCGCCTCTGTTTCCCCGCCTCTGATTCCCCGCCTCTGATACCCCATATCTCATTCCCCGCCTCTGATTCCCCATATCTGATTCCCGGACTCTGATTCCCCACATCTGATTCCCGGCCTCTTATTCCCGGCATCTGATTCCCGCACTCTGATTCCCGGCCTCTGATTCCCCGCTTCTGATTCTGATTCCCTGCCTCTGATTCCCCATCTCTGATTCCGCACATCTGATTCTCTGCCTCTGATTCCCCACTTCTGATTCCCCATATCTGATTCCCCGCCTCTGTTTCCCCGCCTCTGATTCCCCGCCTCTGTTTCCCCATATCTAATTCCCCGCCTCTGATTCCCCAACTCTGATTCCCCGCACTGATTCCCCAGCTCTGAATCCCCACCTCAGATTCCCCGCATCTGATTCCCTGCCTCTGAATCCCCACCTCTGATTCCCTGCCTCTGATTCCCAACCTCTGATTCCCCTCCTCTGATTCCCCATATCTGATTCCCCGCCTCCGTTTCCCTGCCTCTGATTCCCCGCCTCTGTTTCCCCATATCTGATTCCCCGCCTCTGATTCCCCAACTCTGATTCCCCGCCTCTGATTGCCCAGCTCTGATTCCCCGCCTCTGATTCCCCGCGTCTGATTCCCAGCCTCTGATTCCCCATGTCTTATTCCCCAACTCTGATTCGCCATCTCTGATTCATCGCCTCTGATTCCCCACCTCTGATTCCCCATATCTGATTCCCCACCTATGTTTCCCCGCCTCTGATGCCCCGCCTCTGATTCCATGCCTCTGATTCCCAACCTCTGATTCCCCGCCTCTCTTTCCCCGCCTCTGATTCCCTGCCTCTGTTTCCTCATATCTGATTCCCCGCCTCTGATTCCCCAACACTGATTCCCCGCCTCTGATTCCCCAGGTCTGATTCACCACCTCTGATTCCCCGCGTCTGATTCCCCGCCTCTGATTCCCCATCTCTGATTCCCTATCTCTGATTCCCCAATTCTGATTCCCCGCCTTTGATTCCCTGCCTCTGATTCCCAACCTCTGATTCTCCACCTCTAATTCCCCATATCTGATTCCCCGCCTCTGTTTCCCCGCCTCTTATTCCCCGCCTCTGTTTCCCCATATCTGATTCCCGGCCTCTCATTCCCCAGCTCCGATTCCCCGCCTCTGATTCCCCATATCTGATTCCCCGCCGCTGATTCCCCAACTCTGATAGCCCGCCTCTGATTCCCCAGCTCTTATTCCCCGCCTCTGATTCCCCGCGTCTGAATCCCTGCCTCTGATTCCCCGCCTCTGATTCCCCATCTCTGATTCACCACCTCTGATCCCCCGCCTCTGATTCCCCATGTCTGATTCACCGCCTCTGTTTCCCCACCTCTGATTCCCCGCCTCTGATTCCCCAGCTCTGATTCCCCGCATCTGATTCCCTGCCTCTGAATCCCCACCGCTATTCCCTGCCTCTGATTCCCAACCTCTGATTCCCCTCCTCTGATTCCCCATATCTGATTCCCCGCCTCCATTTCCCTGCCTCTGATTCCCCGCTTCTGTTACCCCATATCTGATTCCCCGCCTCTGATTCCCCAACTCTGATTCTGCACATCTGATTCCCTGCCTCTTGTTCCCCACCTCTAATTCCCTGCCTCTGATTCCCGGCCTCTGATTCCCCACCTCTGATTCTCCATATCTGATTCCCCGCCTCTGTTTCCCCGCCTCTGATTCCCCACCTCTGTTTCCCCATATCTGATTCCCCGCATCTGATTCCCCACGTCTGATTCCCTGCCTGTGATTCCCTGCCTCTTATTCCCCGCCTCTGATTCCCCGCATCTGATTCCCTGCCTCTGAATCCCCACCTTGATTCCCTGCCTCTGATTCCCAACCTCTGATTCCCCTCCTCTGACTCCCCATATCTGATTCCCCACCTCCATTTCCCTGCCTCTGATTCCCCGCCTCTGTTACCCAATATCTGATTCCCCGCCTCTGATTCCCCAACTCTGTTTCTGCACATCTGATTCCCTGCCTCTTATTCCCCACCTCTAATTCCCGGCCTCTGATTCCCGGCCTCTGATACCCTACCTCTGATTCTCCATATCTGATTCCCCGCCTCTGTTTCCCTGCCTCTGATTCCCCGCCTCTGTTTCCCCATATCTGATTCCCCGCCTCTGATTCCCCAACTCTGATTCCCCGCCTCTGATTCCCCAGGTCTGATTCCCCGCCTCTGATTCCACGTGTTTGATTACCTGCCTCTGATTCCCCGCCTCTGCTTCCCGATCTCTGATTCACCGCCTTTGATTCGCCACCTCTGATTCCCCATATGTGATTCCCCTCCTCTGTTTCCCCGCCTCTGATTCCCCGCCTCTGATTCCCCATATCTCATTCCCCGCCTCTGATTCCCCGCATCTGATTCCCTGCCTCTGAATCCCCACCTCTGATTCCCTGCCTCTGATTCCCAACCTCTGATACCCCTCCTCTGATTCCCCATATCTGATTCCCCGCCTCCGTTTCCCTGCCTCTGATTAACCGCCTCTGTTTCCCCATATCTGATTCCCCGCCTCTGATTCCCCAACTCTGATTCCCCGCCTCTGATTCCCCAGCTCTGATTCCCCGCCTCTGATTCCCCGCGTCTGATTCCCAGCCTCTGATTCCCCATGTCTGATTTCCTGCCTCTGATTCCCCGCCTCTGATTCGCCATCTCTGATTCATCGCCTCTGATTCCCCACCTCTGATTCCCCATATCTTATTCCCCACCTATGTTTCCCCGCCTCTCATTCCCCGCCTCTGATTCCCCATCTCTAATTCCCGGACTCTGATTCCCCACCTCTGATTCCCTATCTCTGATTCCACACATCCGATTCCCTGCCTCTGATTCCCCGCCTCTGATGCCCCGCCTCTGATTCCCAATCTCTGATTCCCCTCCTCTGATTCCCCATATCTGATTCCCCGCCTCCGTTTCCCTGCCTCTGATTCCCCGCCTCTGTTTCCCCATATCTGATTCCCTGCCTCTGATTCCCCAACTCTGATTCCCCGCCTCTGATTCCCCAGCTCTGATTCCCCGCCTCTGATTCCCCGCGTCTGATTCCCAGCCTCTGATCCCCCATGTCTTATTCCCCGCCTCTGATTCGCCATCTCTGATTCATCGCCTCTGATTCCCCACCTCTGATTCCCCATATCTGATTCCCACCTATGTTTCCCCGCCTCTGATGCCCCGCCTCTGATTCCATGCCTCTGATTCCCAACCTCTGATTCCCCACCTCTGATTCCCCATATCTGATTCCCCGCCTCTGTTTCCCCTCCTCTGATTCCCTGCCTCTGTTTCCTCATATCTGATTCCCCGCCTCTGATTCCCCAAAACTGATTCCCCTCCTCTGATTCCCCAGCTCTGATTCACCACCTCTGATTCCCCACGTCTGATTCCCCGCCTCTGATTCCCCATCTCTGATTCCCTATCTCTGATTCCCCAATTCTGATTCCCGGCCTTTGATTCCCTGCCTCTGATTCCCAACCTCTGATTCCCCACCTCTGATTCCCCATATCTGATTCCCCGCCTCTGTTTCCCCGCCTCTTATTCCCCGCCTCTGTTTCCCCATATCTGATTCCCGGCCTCTCATTCCCCAGCTCTGATTCCCCGCCTCTGATTCCCCATATCTGATTCCCCGCCGCTGATTCCCCAACTCTGATTCCCCAGCTCCGATTCCCCGCCTCTGATTCCCCGCGTCTGAATCCCTGCCTCTGATTCCCCGCCTCTGATTCCCCATCTCTGATTCACCACCTCTGATCCCCCGCCTCTGATTCCCCATGTCTGATTCACCGCCTCTGTTTCCCCACCTCTGATTCCCCGCCTCTGATTCCACATATCTGATTCCCCGCCTCTGATTCCCCAACTCTGATTCCCAGCCTGTGATTCGCCAGCTATGATTCCCCGCCTCTGATTCCCCACGTCTAATTCCCTGCCTGTGATTCCCTGCCTCTTATTCCCCGCCTCTGATTCCCCGCATCTGATTCCCTGCCTCTGAATCCCCACCTCTATTCCCTGCCTCTGATTCCCAACCTCTGATTCCCCTCCTCTGATTCCCCATATCTGATTCCCCGCCTCCATTTCCCTGCCTCTGATTCCCCGCCTCTGTTACCCCATATCTGATTCCCCGCCTCTGATTCCCCAACTCTGATTCTGCACATCTGATTCCCTGCCTCTTATTCCCCACCTCTAATTCCCGGCCTCTGATTCCCGGCCTCTGATTCCCCACCTCTGATTCTCCATATCTGATTCCCCGCCTCTGTTTCCCCGCCTCTGATTCCCCACCTCTGTTTCCCCATATCTGATTCCCCGCCTCTGATTCCCCAACTCTGATTCCCCGCCTCTGATTCCCCAGGTCTGATTCCCCGCCTCTGATTCCACGTGTTTGATTACCTGCCTCTGATTCCCCGCCTCTGCTTCCCCATCTCTGATTCACCGCCTTTGATTCGCCACCTCTGATTCCCCATATGTGATTCCCCACCTCTGTTTCCCCGCCTCTGATTCCCCACCTCTGATTCCCCATATCTCATTCCCCACCTCTGATTCCCCGCATCTGATTCCCTGCCTCTGAATCCCCACCTCTGATTCCCTGCCTCTGATTCCCATCCTCTGATTCCCCTCCTCTGATTCCCCATATCTGATTCCCCGCCTCCGTTTCCCTGCCTCTGATTGCCCGCCTCTGTTTCCCCATATCTGATTCCCCGCCTCTGATTCCCCAACTCTGATTCCCCGCCACTGATTCCCCAGCTCTGATTCCCCGCCTCTGATTCCCCGCGTCTGATTCCCAGCCTCTGATTCCCCATGTCTGATTTCCTGCCTCTGATTCCCCGCCTCTGATTCGCCATCTCTGATTCATCCCCTCTGATTCCCCACCTCTGATTCCCCATATCTTATTCCCCACCTATGTTTCCCCGCCTCTGATTCCCCGCCTCTGATTCCCCATCTCTGATTCCCAGACTCTGATTCCCCACCTCTGATTCCCTATCTCTGATTCTGCACATCCGATTCCCTGCCTCTGATTCCCCGCCTCTGATTCCCCACCTCTGATTCCCCACCTCTGATTCCCCATATCTGATTCCCCGCCTCTGTTTCCCCGCCTCTGATTCCCTGCCTCTGTTTCCTCATATCTGATTCCCCGCCTCTGATTCCCCAACACTGATTCCCCGCCTCTGATTCCCCAGCTCTGATTCACCACCTCTGATTCCCCGCGTCTGATTCCCCGCTTCTGATTCCCGGCCTCTTATTCCCCACCTCTGATTCCCGGCCTCTGATTCCCGGCCTCTGATTCCCGAACTCTCATTCCCGGCCTCTGATTCCCGGCCTCTGATTCCCCGCCTCTGATTCCCCGCCTCTGATTCCCTGCCTCTGATTCCCCATCTCTGATTCCGCACATCTGATTCCCTGCCTCTGATTCCCCGCCTCTGATTCCCTGCCTCTGATTCCCTGCCTCTGATTCCCAACCTCTGATTCCCCACCTCTGATTCCCCATATCTGATTCCCTGCCTCTGTTTCCCGCCTCTGATTCACCGCCTCTGTTTCCCCATATCTGATTCCCCGCCTCTGATTCCCCAACTCTGATTCCCCACCTCTGATCCCCAGCTCTGATTCCCCGCCTCTGATTCCCCGTGTTTGATTCCCTGCCTCTGATTCCCTGCCTCTGATTCCCAACCTCTGATTCCCCACCTCTGATTCCCCATATCTGATTCCCCGCCTCTGTTTCCCCGCCTCTGATTCCCCGCCTCTGTTTCCCCATATCTGATTCCCCGCCTTTGATTGGCCACCTCTGATTCCCCATATGTGATTCCCCGCCTCTGTTTCCCCGCATCTGATTCCCCGCCTCTGATTCCCCATATCTCATTCCCCGCCTCTGATTCCCCATATCTGATTCCCTGACTCTGATTCCCAAACTCTGATTCCCGGCCTCTTTTTCCCGGCATCTGATTCCCGGCATCTGATTCCCGGCCTCTGATTCCCGGCCTCTGATTCCCCGCCTCTGATTCCCCAGGTCTGATTCCCCGCCTCTGATTCCACGTGTTTGATTACCTGCCTATGATTCCCCGCCTCTGCTTCCCCATCTCTGATTCACCGCCTTTGATTCGCCACCTCTGATTCCCCATATGTAATTCCCCGCCTCTGTTTCCCCGCCTCTGATTCCCCACCTCTGATTCCCCATATCTCATTCCCCGCCTCTGATTCCCCGCATCTGATTCCCTGCCTCTGAATCCCCACCTCTGATTCCCTGCCTCTTATTCCCAACCTCTGATTCCCCTCCTCTGATTCCCCATATCTGATTCCCCGCCTCCGTTTCCCTGCCTCTGATTGCCCGCCTCTGTTTCCCCAACTCTGATTCCCCGCCACTGATTCCCCAGCTCTGATTCCCCGCCTCTGATTCCCCGCGTCTGATTCCCAGCCTCTGATTCCCCATGTCTGATTTCCTGCCTCTGATTCCCCGCCTCTGATTCGCCATCTCTAATTCATCCCCTCTGATTCCCCACCTCTGATTCCCCATATCTTATTCCCCACCTATGTTTCCCCGCCTCTGATTCCCCGCCTCTGATTCCCCATCTCTGATTCCCAGACTCTGATTCCCCACCTCTGATTCCCTATCTCTGATTCTGCACATCCGATTCCCTGCCTCTGATTCCCCGCCTCTGATTCCCCACCTCTGATTCCCCACCTCTGATTCCCCATATCTGATTCCCCGCCTCTGTTTCCCCGCCTCTGATTCCCTGCCTCTGTTTCCTCATATCTGATTCCCCGCCTCTGATTCCCCAACACTGATTCCCCGCCTCTGATTCCCCAGCTCTGATTCACCACCTCTGATTCCCCGCGTCTGATTCCCCGGTTCTGATTCCCGGCCTCTTATTCCCCACCTCTGATTCCCGGCCTCTGATTCCCGGCCTCTGATTCCCGAACTCTCATTCCCGGCCTCTGATTCCCGGCCTCTGATTCCCCGCCTCTGATTCCCCGCCTCTGATTCCCTGCCTCTGATTCCCCATCTCTGATTCCGCAAATCTGATTCCCTGCCTCTGATTCCCCGCCTCTGATTCCCTGCCTCTGATTCCCTGCCTCTGATTCCCAACCTCTGATTCCCCACCTCTGATTCCCCATATCTGATTCCCCGCCTCTGTTTCCCCGCCTCTGATTCCCCGCCTCTGTTTCCCCATATCTGATTCCCCGCCTCTGATTCCCCAACTCTGATTCCCCACCTCTGATCCCCAGCTCTGATTCCCCGCCTCTGATTCCCCGTGTTTGATTCCCTGCCTCTGATTCCCTGCCTCTGATTCCCAACCTCTGATTCCCCACCTCTGATTCCCCATATCTGATTCCCCGCCTCTGTTTCCCCGCCTCTGATTCCCCGCCTCTGTTTCCCCATATCTGATTCCCCGCCTTTGATTGGCCACCTCTGATTCCCCATATGTGATTCCCCGCCTCTGTTTCCCCGCATCTGATTCCCCGCCTCTGATTCCCCATATCTCATTCCCCGCCTCTGATTCCCCATATCTGATTCCCTGACTCTGATTCCCCACCTCTGATTCCCGGCCTCTTTTTCCCGGCATCTGATTCCCGGCATCTGATTCCCGGCCTCTGATTCCCGGCCTCTGATTCCCCGCTTCTGATTCTGATTCCCTGCCTCTGATTCCCCATACCTGATTCCGCACATCTGATTCCCGCCTCTGATTCCCCGCCTCTGATTCCCCATATCTCATTCCTTGCCTCTGATTCCCCGCATCTGATTCCCTGCCTCTGAATCCCCACCTCTGATTCCCTGCCTTTGATTCCCAACCTCTGATTCCCCTCCTCTGATTCCCCATATCTGATTCCCCGCCTCCGTTTCCCTGCCTCTGATTGCCCGCCTCTGTTTCCCCATATCTGATTCCCCGCCTCTGATTCCCCAACTCTGATTCCCCGCCTCTGATTCCCCAGCTCTGATTCCCCGCCTCTGATTCCCCGCGTCTGATTCCCAGCCTCTGATTCCCCATGTCTGATTTCCTGCCTCTGATTCCCCGCCTCTGATTCGCCATCTCTGATTCATCCCCTCTGATTCCCCACCTCTGATTCCCCATATCTTATTCCCCACCTATGTTTCCCCGCCTCTGATTCCCCGCCTCTGATTCCCCATCTCTGATTCCCAGACTCTGATTCCCCACCTCTGATTCCCTATCTCTGATTCTGCACATCCGATTCCCTGCCTCTGAATCCCCACCTCTGATTCCCTGCCTCTGATTCCCAACCTCTGATTCCCCTCCTCTGATTCCCCATATCTGATTCCCCGCCTCCGTTTCCCTGCCTCTGATTGCCCGCCTCTGTTTCCCCATATCTGATTCCCCGCCTCTGATTCCCCAACTCTGATTCCCCGCCACTGATTCCCCAACTCTGATTCCCCGCCTCTGATTCCCCGCGTCTGATTCCCAGCCTCTGATTCCCCATGTCTGATTTCCTGCCTCTGATTCCCCGCCTCTGATTCGCCATCTCTGATTCATCCCCTCTGATTCCCCACCTCTGATTCCCCATATCTTATTCCCCACCTATGTTTCCCCGCCTCTGATTCCCCGCCTCTGATTCCCCATCTCTGATTCCCAGACTCTGATTCCCCACCTCTGATTCCCTATCTCTGATTCTGCACATCCGATTCCCTGCCTCTGATTCCCCGCCTCTGATTCCCCACCTCTGATTCCCCACCTCTGATTCCCCATATCTGATTCCCCGCCTCTGTTTCCCCGCCTCTGATTCCCTGCCTCTGTTTCCTCATATCTGATTCCCCGCGTCTGATTCCCCAACACTGATTCCCCGCCTCTGATTCCCCAGCTCTGATTCACCACCTCTGATTCCCCGCGTCTGATTCCCCGATTCTGATTCCCGGCCTCTTATTCCCCACCTCTGATTCCCGGCCTCTGATTCCCGGCCTCTGATTCCCGAACTCTCATTCCCGGCCTCTGATTCCCGGCCTCTGATTCCCCGCCTCTGATTCCCCGCCTCTGATTCCCTGCCTCTGATTCCCCATCTCTGATTCCGCACATCTGATTCCCTGCCTCTGATTCCCCGCCTCTGATTCCCTGCCTCTGATTCCCTGCCTCTGATTCCCAACCTCTGATTCCCCACCTCTGATTCCCCATATCTGATTCCCCGCCTCTGTTTCCCCGCCTCTGATTCCCCGCCTCTGTTTCCCCATATCTGATTCCCCGCCTCTGATTCCCCAACTCTGATTCCCCACCTCTGATCCCCAGCTCTGATTCCCCGCCTCTGATTCCCCGTGTTTGATTCCCTGCCTCTGATTCCCTGCCTCTGATTCCCAACCTCTGATTCCCCACCTCTGATTCACCATATCTGATTCCCCGCCTCTGTTTCCCCGCCTCTGATTCCCCGCATCTGTTTCCCCATATCTGATTCCCCGCCTTTGATTGGCCACCTCTGATTCCCCATATGTGATTCCCCGCCTCTGTTTCCCCGCATCTGATTCCCCGCCTCTGATTCCCCATATCTCATTCCCCGCCTCTGATTCCCCATATCTGATTCCCTGACTCTGATTCCCCACCTCTGATTCCCGGCCTCTTTTTCCTGGCATCTGATTCCCGGCATCTGATTCCCGGCCTCTGATTCCCGGCCTCTGATTCCCCGCCTCTGATTCCCCAGGTCTGATTCCCCGCCTCTGATTCCACGTGTTTGATTACCTGCTCTGATTCCCCGCCTCTGCTTCCCCATCTCTGATTCACCGCCTTTGATTCGCCACCTCTGATTCCCCATATGTAATTCCCCGCCTCTGTTTCCCCGCCTCTGATTCCCCACCTCTGATTCCCCATATCTCATTCCCCGCCTCTGATTCCCCGCATCTGATTCCCTGCCTCTGAATCCCCACCTCTGATTCCCTGCCTCTGATTCCCAACCTCTGATTCCCCTCCTCTGATTCCCCATATCTGATTCCCCGCCTCCGTTTCCCTGCCTCTGATTGCCCGCCTCTGTTTCCCCAACTCTGATTCCCCGCCACTGATTCCCCAGCTCTGATTCCCCGCCTCTGATTCCCCGCGTCTGATTCCCAGCCTCTGATTCCCCATGTCTGATTTCCTGCCTCTGATTCCCCACCTCTGATTCGCCATCTCTGATTCATCCCCTCTGATTCCCCACCTCTGATTCCCCATATCTTATTCCCCACCTATGTTTCCCCGCCTCTGATTCCCCGCCTCTGATTCCCCATCTCTGATTCCCAGACTCTGATTCCCCACCTCTGATTCCCTATCTCTGATTCTGCACATCCGATTCCCTGCCTCTGATTCCCCGCCTCTGATTCCCCACCTCTGATTCCCCATATCTGATTCCCCGCCTCTGTTTCCCCGCCTCTGATTCCCTGCCTCTGTTTCCTCATATCTGATTCCCCGCCTCTGATTCCCCAACACTGATTCCCCGCCTCTGATTCCCCAGCTCTGATTCACCACCTCTGATTCCCCGCGTCTGATTCCCCGCTTCTGATTCCCGGCCTCTTATTCCCCACCTCTGATTCCCGGCCTCTGATTCCCGGCCTCTGATTCCCGAACTCTCATTCCCGGCCTCTGATTCCCGTCCTCTGATTCCCTGCCTCTGATTCCCCGCCTCTGATTCCCTGCCTCTGATTCCCCATCTCTGATTCCGCACATCTGATTCCCTGCCTCTGATTCCCCGCCTCTGATTCCCTGCCTCTGATTCCCTGCCTCTGATTCCCAACCTCTGATTCCCCACCTCTGATTCCCCATATCTGATTCCCCGCCTCTGTTTCCCCGCCTCTGATTCCCCGCCTCTGATTCCCCAACTCTGATTCCCCACCTCTGATCCCCAGCTCTGACTCCCCGCCTCTGATTCCCCGTGTTTGATTCCCTGCCTCTGATTCCCTGCCTCTGATTCCCAACCTCTGATTCCCCACCTCTGATTCCCCATATCTGATTCCCCGCCTCTGTTTCCCCGCCTCTGATTCCCCGCCTCTGTTTCCCCATATCTGATTCCCCGCCTTTGATTGGCCACCTCTGATTCCCCATATGTGATTCCCCGCCTCTGTTTCCCCGCATCTGATTCCCCGCCTCTGATTCCCCACATCTCATTCCCCGCCTCTGATTCCCCATATCTGATTCCCTGACTCTGATTCCCCACCTCTGATTCCCGGCCTCTTTTTCCCGGCATCTGATTCCCGGCATCTGATTCCCGGCCTCTGATTCCCGGCCTCTGATTCCCCGCTTCTGATTCTGATTCCCTGCCTCTGATTCCCCATACCTGATTCCGCACATCTGATTCCCGCCTCTGATTCCCCGCCTCTGATTCCCCATATCTCATTCCCCGCCTCTGATTCCCCGCATCTGATTCCCTGCCTCTGAATCCCCACCTCTGATTCCCTGCCTCTGATTCCCAACCTCTGATTCCCCTCCTCTGATTCCCCATATCTGATTCCCCGCCTCCGTTTCCCTGCCTCTGATTGCCCGCCTCTGTTTTCCCATATCTGATTCCCCGCCTCTGATTCCCCAACTCTGATACCCCGCCTCTGATTCCCCAGCTCTGATTCCCCGCCTCTGATTCCCCGCGTCTGATTACCAGCCTCTGATTCCCCATGTCTGATTTCCTGCCTCTGATTCCCCGCCTCTGATTCGCCATCTCTGATTCATCCCCTCTGATTCCCCACCTCTGATTCCCCATATCTTATTCCCCACCTATGTTTCCCCGCCTCTGATTCCCCGCCTTTGATTCCCCATCTCTGATTCCCAGACTCTGATTCCCCACCTCTGATTCCCTATCTCTGATTCTGCACATCCGATTCCCTGCCTCTGATTCCCCGCCTCTGATCCCCACCTCTGATTCCCCACCTCTGATTCCCCATATCTGATTCCCCGCCTCTGTTTCCCCGCCTCTGATTCCCTGCCTCTGTTTCCTCATATCTGATTCCCCGCCTCTGATTCCCCAACACTGATTCCCCGCCTCTGATTCCCCAGCTCTGATTCACCACCTCTGATTCCCCGCGTCTGATTCCCCGCTTCTGATTCCCGGCCTCTGATTCCCCACCTCTGATTCCCGGCCTCTGATTCCCGGCCTCTGATTCCCTAACTCTCATTCCCGGCCTCTGATTCCCGGCCTCTGATTCCCCGCCTCTGATTCCCCGCCTCTGATTCCCTGCCTCTGATTCCCCATCTCTGATTCCGCACATCTGATTCCCTGCCTCTGATTCCCCGCCTCTGATTCCCTGCCTCTGATTCCCTGCCTCTGATTCCCAACCTCTGATTCCCCACCTCTGATTCCCCATATCTGATTCCCCGCCTCTGTTTCCCCGCCTCTGATTCCCCGCCTCTGTTTCCCCATATCTGATTCCCCGCCTCTGATTCCCCAACTCTGATTCCCCACCTCTGATCCCCAGCTCTGATTCCCCGCCTCTGATTCCCCGTGTTTGATTCCCTGCCTCTGATTCCCTGCCTCTGATTCCCAACCTCTGATTCCCCACCTCTGATTCCCCATATCTGATTCCCCGCCTCTGTTTCCCCGCCTCTGATTCCCCGCCTCTGTTTCCCCATATCTGATTCCCCGCCTTTGATTGGCCACCTCTGATTCCCCATATGTGATTCCCCGCCTCTGTTTCCCCGCATCTGATTCCCCGCCTCTGATTCCCCATATCTCATTCCCCGCCTCTGATTCCCCATATCTGATTCCCTGACTCTGATTCCCCACCTCTGATTCCCGGCCTCTTTTTCCCGGCATCTGATTCCTGGCATCTGATTCTCGGCCTCTGATTCCCGGCCTCTGATTCCCCGCTTCTGATTCTGATTCCCTGCCTCTGATTCCCCATCCCTGATTCCGCACATCTGATTCCCTGCCTCTGATTCCCCACTTCTGATTCCCCATATCTGATTCCCCGCCTCTGTTTCCCCGCCTCTGATTCACCGCCTCTGTTTCCCCATATCTAATTCCCCGCCTCTGATTCCCCAACTCTTATTCCCCGCACTGATTCCCCAGCTCTGAATCCCCGCCTCAGATTCCCCGCATCTGATTCCCTGCCTCTAAATCCCCACCTCTGATTCCCTGCCTCTGATTCCCAACCTCTGATTCACCTCCTCTGATTCCCCATATCTGATTTTCCGCCTCCGTTTCCCTGCCTCTCATTCCCCGCCTCTGTTTCCCCATATCTGATTCCCCGCCTCTGATTCTCTGATTCCCCAACTCTGATTCCCCGCCTCTGATTCCCCGCGTCTGATTCCCAGCCTCTGATTCCCCATGTCTTATTCCCCGCCTCTGATTCGCCATCTCTGATTCATCGCCTCTGATTCCCCACCTCTGATTCCCCATATCTGATTCCCCACCTCTGTTTCCCCGCCTCTGATGCCCCACCTCTGATTCCATGCCTCTGATTCCCAACCTCTGATTCCCCACCTCTGATTCCCCATATCTGATTCCCCGCCTCTGATTCCCTGCCTCTGTTTCCTCATATCTGATTCCCCGCCTCTGATTCCCCAACACTGATTCCCTGCCTCTGATTCCCCAGCTCTGATTCACCACCTCTGATTCCCCGCGTCTGATTCCCCGCCTCTGATTCCCCATCTCTGATTCCCTATCTCTGATTCCCCAATTCTGATTCCCCGCCTTTGATTCCCTGCCTCTGATTCCTAACCTCTGATTCCCCACCTCTGATTCCCCGCCACTGTTTCCCCGCCTCTTATTCCCCGCCTCTGTTTCCCCATATCTGATTCCCGGCCTCTCATTCCCCAGCTCTGATTCCCCGCCTCTGATTCCCCATATCTGATTCCCCGCCGCTGATTCCCCAACTCTGATAGCCCGCCACTGATTCCCCAGCTCTGATTCCCCGCCTCTGATTCCCCGCGTCTGAATCCCTGCCTCTGATTCCCCGCCTCTGATTCCCCATCTCTGATTCACCACCTCTGATCCCCCGCCTCTGATTCCCCATGTCTGATTCACCGCCTCTGTTTCCCCACCTCTGATTCCCCGCCTCCGATTCCCCATATCTGATTCCCCGCCTCTGATTCCCTGCCTCTTATTCCCCGCCTCTGATTCCCCGCATCTGATTCCCAACCTCTGATTCCCCTCCTCTGATTCCCCATATCTGATTCCCCGCCTTCATTTCCCTGCCTCTGATTCCCCGCCTCTGATTCCCCAACTCTGATTCCCCGCATCTGATTCCCCACGTCTGATTCCCTGCCTGTGATTCCCTGCCTCTTATTCCCCGCCTCTGATTCCCCGCCTCTTATTCCCCGCCTCTGATTCCCCGCCTCTGATTCCCCGCATCTGATTCCCTGCCTCTGAATCCCCACCTCTGATTCCCTGCCTCTGATTCCCAACCTCTGATTCCCCTCCTCTGATTCCCCATATCTGATTCCCCACCTCCATTTCCCTGCCTCTGATTCCCCGCCTCTGTTACCCAATATCTGATTCCCTGCCTCTGATTCCCCAACCCTGATTCTGCACATCTGATTCCCTGCCTCTTATTCCCCACCTCTAATTCCCGGCCTCTGATTCCCGGCCTCTGATTCCCCACCTCTGATTCCCCATATCTGATTCCCGGACTCCGATTCCCCACCTCTGATTCCCGGCCTCTTATTCCCGGCATCTGATTCCCGGCCTCTGATTCCCGGCCTCTGATTCCCCGCTTCTGATTCTGATTCCCTGCCTCTGATTCCCCATCTCTGATTCCGCACATCTGATTCCCTGCCTCTGATTCCCCACTTCTGATTCCCCATATCTGATTCCCCGCCTCTGTTTCCCCGCCTCTGATTCCCCGCCTCTGTTTCCCCATATCTAATTCCTCGCATCTGATTCCCCAACTCTGATTCCCCGCACTGATTCCCCAGCTCTGAATCCCCGCCTCAGATTCCCCGCATCTGATTCCCTGCCTCTGAATCCCCACCTCTGATTCCCTGCCTCTGATTCCCAACCTCTGATTCCCCTCCTCCGATTCCCCATATCTGATTCCCCGCCTCCGTTTCCCTGCCTCTGATTCCCCGCCTCTGTTTCCCCATATCTGATTCCCCGCCTCTGATTCCCCAACTCTGATTCCCCGCCTCTGATTCCCCAGCTCTGATTCCCCGCCTCTGATTCCCCGCGTCTGATTCCCAGCCTCTGATTCCCCATGTCTTATTCCCCGCCTCTGATTCGCCATCTCTGATTCATCGCCTCTGATTCCCCACCTCTGATTCCCCATATCTGATTCCCCACCTATGTTTCCCCGCCTCTGATGCCCCACCTCTGATTCCATGCCTCTGATTCCCAACCTCTGATTCCCCACCTCTGATTCCCCATATCTGATTCCCCGCCTCTGTTTCCCCGCCTCTGATTCCCTGCCTCTGTTTCCTCATATCTGATTCCCCGCCTCTGATTCCCCAACACTGATTCCCCGCCTCTGATTCCCCAGGTTAGATTCACCACCTCTGATTCCCCGCGTCTGATTCCCCGCCTCTGATTCCCCATCTCTGATTCCCTATCTCTGATTCCCCAATTCTGATTCCCCGCCTTTGATTCCCTGCCTCTGATTCCCAACCTCTGATTCCCCACCTCTGATATCCCATATCTGATTCCCCGCCTCTGTTTCCCCGCCTCTTATTCCCCGCCTCTGTTTCCCCATATCTGATTCCCGGCCTCTCATTCCCCAGCTCTGATTCCCCGCCTCTGATTCCCCATATCTGATTCCCCGCCACTGATTCCCCAACTCAGATAGCCCGCCTCTGATTCCCCAGCTCTGATTCCCCGCCTCTGATTCCCAACCTCTGATTCCCCTCCTCTGATTCCCCATATCTGATTCCCCGCCTCCGTTTCCCTGCCTCTGATTGCCCGCCTCTGTTTCCCCATATCTGATTCCCCGCCTCTGATTCCCCAACTCTGATTCCCCGCCTCTGATTCCCCAGCTCTGATTCCCCGCCTCTGATTCCCCGCGTCTGATTACCAGCCTCTGATTCCCCATGTCTGATTTCCTGCCTCTGATTCCCCGCCTCTGATTCGCCATCTCTGATTCATCCCCTCTGATTCCCCACCTCTGATTCCCCATATCTTATTCCCCACCTATGTTTCCCCGCCTCTGATTCCCCGCCTTTGATTCCCCATCTCTGATTCCCAGACTCTGATTCCCCACCTCTGATTCCCTATCTCTGATTCTGCACATCCGATTCCCTGCCTCTGATTCCCCGCCTCTGATTCCCCACCTCTGATTCCCCACCTCTGATTCCCCATATCTGATTCCCCGCCTCTGTTTCCCCGCCTCTGATTCCCTGCCTCTGTTTCCTCATATCTGATTCCCCGCCTCTGATTCCCCAACACTGATTCCCCGCCTCTGATTCCCCAGCTCTGATTCACCACCTCTCATTCCCCGCGTCTGATTCCCCGCTTCTGATTCCCGGCCTCTTATTCCCCACCTCTGATTCCCGGCCTCTGATTCCCGGCCTCTGATTCCCTAACTCTCATTCCCGGCCTCTGATTCCCGGCCTCTGATTCCCCGCCTCTGATTCCCCGCCTCTGATTCCCTGCCTCTGATTCCCCATCTCTGATTCCGCACATCTGATTCCCTGCCTCTGATTCCCCGCCTCTGATTCCCTGCCTCTGATTCCCTGCCTCTGATTCCCAACCTCTGATTCCCCACCTCTGATTCCCCATATCTGATTCCCCGCCTCTGTTTCCCCGCCTCTGATTCCCCGCCTCTGTTTCCCCATATCTGATTCCCCGCCTCTGATTCCCCAACTCTGATTCCCCACCTCTGATCCCCAGCTCTGATTCCCCGCCTCTGATTCCCCGTGTTTGATTCCCTGCCTCTGATTCCCTGCCTCTGATTCCCAACCTCTGATTCCCCACCTCTGATTCCCCATATCTGATTCCCCGCCTCTGTTTCCCTGCCTCTGATTCCCCATCTCTGATTCCGCACATCTGATTCCCTGCCTCTGATTCCCCACTTCTGATTCCCCATATCTGATTCCCCGCCTCTGTTTCCCCGCCTCTGATTCCCCGCCTCTGTTTCCCCATATCTAATTCCTCGCATCTGATTCCCCAACTCTGATTCCCCGCACTGATTCCCCAGCTCTGAATCCCCGCCTCAGATTCCCCGCATCTGATTCCCTGCCTCTGAATCCCCACCTCTGATTCCCTGCCTCTGATTCCCAACCTCTGATTCCCCTCCTCCGATTCCCCATATCTGATTCCCCGCCTCCGTTTCCCTGCCTCTGATTCCCCGCCTCTGTTTCCCCATATCTGATTCCCCGCCTCTGATTCCCCAACTCTGATTCCCCGCCTCTGATTCCCCAGCTCTGATTCCCCGCCTCTGATTCCCCGCGTCTGATTCCCAGCCTCTGATTCCCCATGTCTTATTCCCCGCCTCTGATTCGCCATCTCTGATTCATCGCCTCTGATTCCCCACCTCTGATTCCCCATATCTGATTCCCCACCTATGTTTCCCCGCCTCTGATGCCCCACCTCTGATTCCATGCCTCTGATTCCCAACCTCTGATTCCCCACCTCTGATTCCCCATATCTGATTCCCCGCCTCTGTTTCCCCGCCTCTGATTCCCTGCCTCTGTTTCCTCATATCTGATTCCCCGCCTCTGATTCCCCAACACTGATTCCCCGCCTCTGATTCCCCAGGTTAGATTCACCACCTCTGATTCCCCGCGTCTGATTCCCCGCCTCTGATTCCCCATCTCTGATTCCCTATCTCTGATTCCCCAATTCTGATTCCCCGCCTTTGATTCCCTGCCTCTGATTCCCAACCTCTGATTCCCCACCTCTGATATCCCATATCTGATTCCCCGCCTCTGTTTCCCCGCCTCTTATTCCCCGCCTCTGTTTCCCCATATCTGATTCCCGGCCTCTCATTCCCCAGCTCTGATTCCCCGCCTCTGATTCCCCATATCTGATTCCCCGCCACTGATTCCCCAACTCAGATAGCCCGCCTCTGATTCCCCAGCTCTGATTCCCCGCCTCTGATTCCCAACCTCTGATTCCCCTCCTCTGATTCCCCATATCTGATTCCCCGCCTCCGTTTCCCTGCCTCTGATTGCCCGCCTCTGTTTCCCCATATCTGATTCCCCGCCTCTGATTCCCCAACTCTGATTCCCCGCCTCTGATTCCCCAGCTCTGATTCCCCGCCTCTGATTCCCCGCGTCTGATTACCAGCCTCTGATTCCCCATGTCTGATTTCCTGCCTCTGATTCCCCGCCTCTGATTCGCCATCTCTGATTCATCCCCTCTGATTCCCCACCTCTGATTCCCCATATCTTATTCCCCACCTATGTTTCCCCGCCTCTGATTCCCCGCCTTTGATTCCCCATCTCTGATTCCCAGACTCTGATTCCCCACCTCTGATTCCCTATCTCTGATTCTGCACATCCGATTCCCTGCCTCTGATTCCCCGCCTCTGATTCCCCACCTCTGATTCCCCACCTCTGATTCCCCATATCTGATTCCCCGCCTCTGTTTCCCCGCCTCTGATTCCCTGCCTCTGTTTCCTCATATCTGATTCCCCGCCTCTGATTCCCCAACACTGATTCCCCACCTCTGATTCCCCAGCTCTGATTCACCACCTCTGATTCCCCGCGTCTGATTCCCCGCTTCTGATTCCCGGCCTCTTATTCCCCACCTCTGATTCCCGGCCTCTGATTCCCGGCCTCTGATTCCCTAACTCTCATTCCCGGCCTCTGATTCCCGGCCTCTGATTCCCCGCCTCTGATTCCCCGCCTCTGATTCCCTGCCTCTGATTCCCCATCTCTGATTCCGCACATCTGATTCCCTGCCTCTGATTCCCCGCCTCTGATTCCCTGCCTCTGATTCCCTGCCTCTGATTCCCAACCTCTGATTCCCCACCTCTGATTCCCCATATCTGATTCCCCGCCTCTGTTTCCCCGCCTCTGATTCCCCGCCTCTGTTTCCCCATATCTGATTCCCCGCCTCTGATTCCCCAACTCTGATTCCCCACCTCTGATCCCCAGCTCTGATTCCCCGCCTCTGATTCCCCGTGTTTGATTCCCTGCCTCTGATTCCCTGCCTCTGATTCCCAACCTCTGATTCCCCACCTCTGATTCCCCATATCTGATTCCCCGCCTCTGTTTCCCCGCCTCTGATTCCCCGCCTCTGTTTCCCCATATCTGATTCCCCGCCTTTGATTGGCCACCTCTGATTCCCCATATGTGATTCCCCGCCTCTGTTTCCCCGCATCTGATTCCCCGCCTCTGATTCCCCATATCTCATTCCCCGCCTCTGATTCCCCATATCTGATTCCCTGACTCTGATTCCCCACCTCTGATTCCCGGCCTCTTTTTCCCGGCATCTGATTCCTGGCATCTGATTCTCGGCCTCTGATTCCCGGCCTCTGATTCCCCGCTTCTGATTCTGATTCCCTGCCTCTGATTCCCCATCCCTGATTCCGCACATCTGATTCCCTGCCTCTGATTCCCCACTTCTGATTCCCCATATCTGATTCCCCGCCTCTGTTTCCCCGCCTCTGATTCACCGCCTCTGTTTCCCCATATCTAATTCCCCGCCTCTGATTCCCCAACTCTTATTCCCCGCACTGATTCCCCAGCTCTGAATCCCCGCCTCAGATTCCCCGCATCTGATTCCCTGCCTCTAAATCCCCACCTCTGATTCCCTGCCTCTGATTCCCAACCTCTGATTCACCTCCTCTGATTCCCCATATCTGATTTTCCGCCTCCGTTTCCCTGCCTCTCATTCCCCGCCTCTGTTTCCCCATATCTGATTCCCCGCCTCTGATTCTCTGATTCCCCAACTCTGATTCCCCGCCTCTGATTCCCCGCGTCTGATTCCCAGCCTCTGATTCCCCATGTCTTATTCCCCGCCTCTGATTCGCCATCTCTGATTCATCGCCTCTGATTCCCCACCTCTGATTCCCCATATCTGATTCCCCACCTCTGTTTCCCCGCCTCTGATGCCCCACCTCTGATTCCATGCCTCTGATTCCCAACCTCTGATTCCCCACCTCTGATTCCCCATATCTGATTCCCCGCCTCTGATTCCCTGCCTCTGTTTCCTCATATCTGATTCCCCGCCTCTGATTCCCCAACACTGATTCCCTGCCTCTGATTCCCCAGCTCTGATTCACCACCTCTGATTCCCCGCGTCTGATTCCCCGCCTCTGATTCCCCATCTCTGATTCCCTATCTCTGATTCCCCAATTCTGATTCCCCGCCTTTGATTCCCTGCCTCTGATTCCTAACCTCTGATTCCCCACCTCTGATTCCCCGCCACTGTTTCCCCGCCTCTTATTCCCCGCCTCTGTTTCCCCATATCTGATTCCCGGCCTCTCATTCCCCAGCTCTGATTCCCCGCCTCTGATTCCCCATATCTGATTCCCCGCCGCTGATTCCCCAACTCTGATAGCCCGCCACTGATTCCCCAGCTCTGATTCCCCGCCTCTGATTCCCCGCGTCTGAATCCCTGCCTCTGATTCCCCGCCTCTGATTCCCCATCTCTGATTCACCACCTCTGATCCCCCGCCTCTGATTCCCCATGTCTGATTCACCGCCTCTGTTTCCCCACCTCTGATTCCCCGCCTCCGATTCCCCATATCTGATTCCCCGCCTCTGATTCCCTGCCTCTTATTCCCCGCCTCTGATTCCCCGCATCTGATTCCCAACCTCTGATTCCCCTCCTCTGATTCCCCATATCTGATTCCCCGCCTTCATTTCCCTGCCTCTGATTCCCCGCCTCTGATTCCCCAACTCTGATTCCCCGCATCTGATTCCCCACGTCTGATTCCCTGCCTGTGATTCCCTGCCTCTTATTCCCCGCCTCTGATTCCCCGCCTCTTATTCCCCGCCTCTGATTCCCCGCCTCTGATTCCCCGCATCTGATTCCCTGCCTCTGAATCCCCACCTCTGATTCCCTGCCTCTGATTCCCAACCTCTGATTCCCCTCCTCTGATTCCCCATATCTGATTCCCCACCTCCATTTCCCTTCCTCTGATTCCCCGCCTCTGTTACCCAATATCTGATTCCCTGCCTCTGATTCCCCAACCCTGATTCTGCACATCTGATTCCCTGCCTCTTATTCCCCACCTCTAATTCCCGGCCTCTGATTCCCGGCCTCTGATTCCCCACCTCTGATTCCCCATATCTGATTCCCGGACTCCGATTCCCCACCTCTGATTCCCGGCCTCTTATTCCCGGCATCTGATTCCCGGCCTCTGATTCCCGGCCTCTGATTCCCCGCTTCTGATTCTGATTCCCTGCCTCTGATTCCCCATCTCTGATTCCGCACATCTGATTCCCTGCCTCTGATTCCCCACTTCTGATTCCCCATATCTGATTCCCCGCCTCTGTTTCCCCGCCTCTGATTCCCCGCCTCTGTTTCCCCATATCTAATTCCTCGCATCTGATTCCCCAACTCTGATTCCCCGCACTGATTCCCCATCTCTGAATCCCCGCCTCAGATTCCCCGCATCTGATTCCCTGCCTCTGAATCCCCACCTCTGATTCCCTGCCTCTGATTCCCAACCTCTGATTCCCCTCCTCCGATTCCCCATATCTGATTCCCCGCCTCCGTTTCCCTGCCTCTGATTCCCCGCCTCTGTTTCCCCATATCTGATTCCCCGCCTCTGATTCCCCAACTCTGATTCCCCGCCTCTGATTCCCCAGCTCTGATTCCCCGCCTCTGATTCCCCGCGTCTGATTCCCAGCCTCTGATTCCCCATGTCTTATTCCCCGCCTCTGATTCGCCATCTCTGATTCATCGCCTCTGATTCCCCACCTCTGATTCCCCATATCTGATTCCCCACCTATGTTTCCCCGCCTCTGATGCCCCACCTCTGATTCCATGCCTCTGATTCCCAACCTCTGATTCCCCACCTCTGATTCCCCATATCTGATTCCCCGCCTCTGTTTCCCCGCCTCTGATTCCCTGCCTCTGTTTCCTCATATCTGATTCCCCGCCTCTGATTCCCCAACACTGATTCCCCGCCTCTGATTCCCCAGGTTAGATTCACCACCTCTGATTCCCCGCGTCTGATTCCCCGCCTCTGATTCCCCATCTCTGATTCCCTATCTCTGATTCCCCAATTCTGATTCCCCGCCTTTGATTCCCTGCCTCTGATTCCCAACCTCTGATTCCCCACCTCTGATATCCCATATCTGATTCCCCGCCTCTGTTTCCCCGCCTCTTATTCCCCGCCTCTGTTTCCCCATATCTGATTCCCGGCCTCTCATTCCCCAGCTCTGATTCCCCGCCTCTGATTCCCCATATCTGATTCCCCGCCACTGATTCCCCAACTCAGATAGCCCGCCTCTGATTCCCCAGCTCTGATTCCCCGCCTCTGATTCCCAACCTCTGATTCCCCTCCTCTGATTCCCCATATCTGATTCCCCGCCTCCGTTTCCCTGCCTCTGATTGCCCGCCTCTGTTTCCCCATATCTGATTCCCCGCCTCTGATTCCCCAACTCTGATTCCCCGCCTCTGATTCCCCAGCTCTGATTCCCCGCCTCTGATTCCCCGCGTCTGATTACCAGCCTCTGATTCCCCATGTCTGATTTCCTGCCTCTGATTCCCCGCCTCTGATTCGCCATCTCTGATTCATCCCCTCTGATTCCCCACCTCTGATTCCCCATATCTTATTCCCCACCTATGTTTCCCCGCCTCTGATTCCCCGCCTTTGATTCCCCATCTCTGATTCCCAGACTCTGATTCCCCACCTCTGATTCCCTATCTCTGATTCTGCACATCCGATTCCCTGCCTCTGATTCCCCGCCTCTGATTCCCCACCTCTGATTCCCCACCTCTGATTCCCCATATCTGATTCCCCGCCTCTGTTTCCCCGCCTCTGATTCCCTGCCTCTGTTTCCTCATATCTGATTCCCCGCCTCTGATTCCCCAACACTGATTCCCCGCCTCTGATTCCCCAGCTCTGATTCACCACCTCTCATTCCCCGCGTCTGATTCCCCGCTTCTGATTCCCGGCCTCTTATTCCCCACCTCTGATTCCCGGCCTCTGATTCCCGGCCTCTGATTCCCTAACTCTCATTCCCGGCCTCTGATTCCCGGCCTCTGATTCCCCGCCTCTGATTCCCCGCCTCTGATTCCCTGCCTCTGATTCCCCATCTCTGATTCCGCACATCTGATTCCCTGCCTCTGATTCCCCGCCTCTGATTCCCTGCCTCTGATTCCCTGCCTCTGATTCCCAACCTCTGATTCCCCACCTCTGATTCCCCATATCTGATTCCCCGCCTCTGTTTCCCCGCCTCTGATTCCCCGCCTCTGTTTCCCCATATCTGATTCCCCGCCTCTGATTCCCCAACTCTGATTCCCCACCTCTGATCCCCAGCTCTGATTCCCCGCCTCTGATTCCCCGTGTTTGATTCCCTGCCTCTGATTCCCTGCCTCTGATTCCCAACCTCTGATTCCCCACCTCTGATTCCCCATATCTGATTCCCCGCCTCTGTTTCCCTGCCTCTGATTCCCCATCTCTGATTCCGCACATCTGATTCCCTGCCTCTGATTCCCCACTTCTGATTCCCCATATCTGATTCCCCGCCTCTGTTTCCCCGCCTCTGATTCCCCGCCTCTGTTTCCCCATATCTAATTCCTCGCATCTGATTCCCCAACTCTGATTCCCCGCACTGATTCCCCAGCTCTGAATCCCCGCCTCAGATTCCCCGCATCTGATTCCCTGCCTCTGAATCCCCACCTCTGATTCCCTGCCTCTGATTCCCAACCTCTGATTCCCCTCCTCCGATTCCCCATATCTGATTCCCCGCCTCCGTTTCCCTGCCTCTGATTCCCCGCCTCTGTTTCCCCATATCTGATTCCCCGCCTCTGATTCCCCAACTCTGATTCCCCGCCTCTGATTCCCCAGCTCTGATTCCCCGCCTCTGATTCCCCGCGTCTGATTCCCAGCCTCTGATTCCCCATGTCTTATTCCCCGCCTCTGATTCGCCATCTCTGATTCATCGCCTCTGATTCCCCACCTCTGATTCCCCATATCTGATTCCCCACCTATGTTTCCCCGCCTCTGATGCCCCACCTCTGATTCCATGCCTCTGATTCCCAACCTCTGATTCCCCACCTCTGATTCCCCATATCTGATTCCCCGCCTCTGTTTCCCCGCCTCTGATTCCCTGCCTCTGTTTCCTCATATCTGATTCCCCGCCTCTGATTCCCCAACACTGATTCCCCGCCTCTGATTCCCCAGGTTAGATTCACCACCTCTGATTCCCCGCGTCTGATTCCCCGCCTCTGATTCCCCATCTCTGATTCCCTATCTCTGATTCCCCAATTCTGATTCCCCGCCTTTGATTCCCTGCCTCTGATTCCCAACCTCTGATTCCCCACCTCTGATATCCCATATCTGATTCCCCGCCTCTGTTTCCCCGCCTCTTATTCCCCGCCTCTGTTTCCCCATATCTGATTCCCGGCCTCTCATTCCCCAGCTCTGATTCCCCGCCTCTGATTCCCCATATCTGATTCCCCGCCACTGATTCCCCAACTCAGATAGCCCGCCTCTGATTCCCCAGCTCTGATTCCCCGCCTCTGATTCCCAACCTCTGATTCCCCTCCTCTGATTCCCCATATCTGATTCCCCGCCTCCGTTTCCCTGCCTCTGATTGCCCGCCTCTGTTTCCCCATATCTGATTCCCCGCCTCTGATTCCCCAACTCTGATTCCCCGCCTCTGATTCCCCAGCTCTGATTCCCCGCCTCTGATTCCCCGCGTCTGATTACCAGCCTCTGATTCCCCATGTCTGATTTCCTGCCTCTGATTCCCCGCCTCTGATTCGCCATCTCTGATTCATCCCCTCTGATTCCCCACCTCTGATTCCCCATATCTTATTCCCCACCTATGTTTCCCCGCCTCTGATTCCCCGCCTTTGATTCCCCATCTCTGATTCCCAGACTCTGATTCCCCACCTCTGATTCCCTATCTCTGATTCTGCACATCCGATTCCCTGCCTCTGATTCCCCGCCTCTGATTCCCCACCTCTGATTCCCCACCTCTGATTCCCCATATCTGATTCCCCGCCTCTGTTTCCCCGCCTCTGATTCCCTGCCTCTGTTTCCTCATATCTGATTCCCCGCCTCTGATTCCCCAACACTGATTCCCCGCCTCTGATTCCCCAGCTCTGATTCACCACCTCTGATTCCCCGCGTCTGATTCCCCGCTTCTGATTCCCGGCCTCTTATTCCCCACCTCTGATTCCCGGCCTCTGATTCCCGGCCTCTGATTCCCTAACTCTCATTCCCGGCCTCTGATTCCCGGCCTCTGATTCCCCGCCTCTGATTCCCCGCCTCTGATTCCCTGCCTCTGATTCCCCATCTCTGATTCCGCACATCTGATTCCCTGCCTCTGATTCCCCGCCTCTGATTCCCTGCCTCTGATTCCCTGCCTCTGATTCCCAACCTCTGATTCCCCACCTCTGATTCCCCATATCTGATTCCCCGCCTCTGTTTCCCCGCCTCTGATTCCCCGCCTCTGTTTCCCCATATCTGATTCCCCGCCTCTGATTCCCCAACTCTGATTCCCCACCTCTGATCCCCAGCTCTGATTCCCCGCCTCTGATTCCCCGTGTTTGATTCCCTGCCTCTGATTCCCTGCCTCTGATTCCCAACCTCTGATTCCCCACCTCTGATTCCCCATATCTGATTCCCCGCCTCTGTTTCCCTGCCTCTGATTCCCCATCTCTGATTCCGCACATCTGATTCCCTGCCTCTGATTCCCCACTTCTGATTCCCCATATCTGATTCCCCGCCTCTGTTTCCCCGCCTCTGATTCCCCGCCTCTGTTTCCCCATATCTAATTCCTCGCATCTGATTCCCCAACTCTGATTCCCCGCACTGATTCCCCAGCTCTGAATCCCCGCCTCAGATTCCCCGCATCTGATTCCCTGCCTCTGAATCCCCACCTCTGATTCCCTGCCTCTGATTCCCAACCTCTGATTCCCCTCCTCTGATTCCCCATATCTGATTCCCCGCCTCCGTTTCCCTGCCTCTGATTCCCCGCCTCTGTTTCCCCATATCTGATTCCCCGCCTCTGATTCCCCAACTCTGATTCCCCGCCTCTGATTCCCCAGCTCTGATTCCCCGCCTCTGATTCCCCGCGTCTGATTCCCAGCCTCTGATTCCCCATGTCTTATTCCCCGCCTCTGATTCGCCGTCTCTGATTCATCGCCTCTGATTCCCCACCTCTGATTCCCCATATCTGATTCCCCACCTATGTTTCCCCGCCTCTGATGCCCCACCTCTGATTCCATGCCTCTGATTCCCAACCTCTGATTCCCCACCTCTGATTCCCCATATCTGATTCCCAGCCTCTGTTTCCCCGCCTCTGATTCCCTGCCTCTGTTTCCTCATATCTGATTCCCCGCCTCTGATTCCCCAACACTGATTCCCCGCCTCTGATTCCCCAGGTTAGATTCACCACCTCTGATTCCCCGCGTCTGATTCCCCGCCTCTGATTCCCCATCTCTGATTCCCTATCTCTGATTCCCCAATTCTGATTCCCCGCCTTTGATTCCCTGCCTCTGATTCCCAACCTCTGATTCCCCACCTCTGATATCCCATATCTGATTCCCCGCCTCTGTTTCCCCGCCTCTTATTCCCCGCCTCTGTTTCCCCATATCTGATTCCCGGCCTCTCATTCCCCAGCTCTGATTCCCCGCCTCTGATTCCCCATATCTGATTCCCCGCCACTGATTCCCCAACTCAGATAGCCCGCCTCTGATTCCCCAGCTCTGATTCCCCGCCTCTGATTCCCAACCTCTGATTCCCCTCCTCTGATTCCCCATATCTGATTCCCCGCCTCCGTTTCCCTGCCTCTGATTGCCCGCCTCTGTTTCCCCATATCTGATTCCCCGCCTCTGATTCCCCAACTCTGATTCCCCGCCTCTGATTCCCCAGCTCTGATTCCCCGCCTCTGATTCCCCGCGTCTGATTACCAGCCTCTGATTCCCCATGTCTGATTTCCTGCCTCTGATTCCCCGCCTCTGATTCGCCATCTCTGATTCATCCCCTCTGATTCCCCACCTCTGATTCCCCATATCTTATTCCCCACCTATGTTTCCCCGCCTCTGATTCCCCGCCTTTGATTCCCCATCTCTGATTCCCAGACTCTGATTCCCCACCTCTGATTCCCTATCTCTGATTCTGCACATCCGATTCCCTGCCTCTGATTCCCCGCCTCTGATTCCCCACCTCTGATTCCCCACCTCTGATTCCCCATATCTGATTCCCCGCCTCTGTTTCCCCGCCTCTGATTCCCTGCCTCTGTTTCCTCATATCTGATTCCCCGCCTCTGATTCCCCAACACTGATTCCCCGCCTCTGATTCCCCAGCTCTGATTCACCACCTCTGATTCCCCGCGTCTGATTCCCCGCTTCTGATTCCCGGCCTCTTATTCCCCACCTCTGATTCCCGGCCTCTGATTCCCGGCCTCTGATTCCCTAACTCTCATTCCCGGCCTCTGATTCCCGGCCTCTGATTCCCCGCCTCTGATTCCCCGCCTCTGATTCCCTGCCTCTGATTCCCCATCTCTGATTCCGCACATCTGATTCCCTGCCTCTGATTCCCCGCCTCTGATTCCCTGCCTCTGATTCCCTGCCTCTGATTCCCAACCTCTGATTCCCCACCTCTGATTCCCCATATCTGATTCCCCGCCTCTGTTTCCCCGCCTCTGATTCCCCGCCTCTGTTTCCCCATATCTGATTCCCCGCCTCTGATTCCCCAACTCTGATTCCCCACCTCTGATCCCCAGCTCTGATTCCCCGCCTCTGATTCCCCGTGTTTGATTCCCTGCCTCTGATTCCCTGCCTCTGATTCCCAACCTCTGATTCCCCACCTCTGATTCCCCATATCTGATTCCCCGCCTCTGTTTCCCCGCCTCTGATTCCCCGCCTCTGTTTCCCCATATCTGATTCCCCGCCTTTGATTGGCCACCTCTGATACCCCATATGTGATTCCCCGCCTCTGTTTCCCCGCATCTGATTCCCCGCCTCTGATTCCCCATATCTCATTCCCCGCCTCTGATTCCCCATATCTGATTCCCTGACTCTGATTCCCCACCTCTGATTCCCGGCCTCTTTTTCCCGGCATCTGATTCCCGGCATCTGATTCTCGGCCTCTGATTCCCGGCCTCTGATTCCCCGCTTCTGATTCTGATTCCCTGCCTCTGATTCCCCATCCCTGATTCCGCACATCTGATTCCCTGCCTCTGATTCCCCACTTCTGATTCCCCATATCTGATTCCCCGCCTCTGTTTCCCCGCCTCTGATTCACCGCCTCTGTTTCCCCATATCTAATTCCCCGCCTCTGATTCCCCAACTCTTATTCCCCGCACTGATTCCCCAGCTCTGAATCCCCGCCTCAGATTCCCCGCATCTGATTCCCTGCCTCTAAATCCCCACCTCTGATTCCCTGCCTCTGATTCCCAACCTCTGATTCACCTCCTCTGATTCCCCATATCTGATTTTCCGCCTCCGTTTCCCTGCCTCTCATTCCCCGCCTCTGTTTCCCCATATCTGATTCCCCGCCTCTGATTCCCCAACTCTGATTCCCCGCCTCTGATTCCCCGCGTCTGATTCCCAGCCTCTGATTCCCCATGTCTTATTCCCCGCCTCCGATTCGCCATCTCTGATTCATCGCCTCTGATTCCCCACCTCTGATTCCCCATATCTGATTCCCCATATCTGATTCCCCAACACTGATTCCCCGCCTCTGATTCCCCAGCTCTGATTCACCACCTCTGATTCCCCACGTCTGATTCCCCGCCTCTGATTCCCCATCTCTGATTCCCTATCTCTGATTCCCCAATTCTGATTCCCCGCCTTTGATTCCCTGCCTCTGATTCCTAACCTCTGATTCCCCACCTCTGATTCCCCGCCACTGTTTCCCCGCCTCTTATTCCCCGCCTCTGTTTCCCCATATCTGATTCCCGGCCTCTCATTCCCCAGCTCTGATTCCCCGCCTCTGATTCCCCATATCTGATTCCCCGCCGCTGATTCCCCAACTCTGATAGCCCGCCTCTGATTCCCCAGCTCTGATTCCCTGCCTCTGATTCCCCGCGTCTGAATCCCTGCCTCTGATTCCCCGCCTCTGATTCCCCATCTCTGATTCAACACCTCTGATCCCCCGCCTCTGATTCCCCATGTCTGATTCACCGCCTCTGTTTCCCCACCTCTGATTCCCCGCCTCCGATTCCCCATATCTGATTCCCCGCCTCTGATTCCCTGCCTCTTATTCCCCGCCTCTGATTCCCCGCATCTGATTCCCAACCTCTGATTCCCCTCCTCTGATTCCCCATATCTGATTCCCCGCCTCCATTTCCCTGCCTCTGATTCCCCGCCTCTGATTCCCCAACTCTGATTCCCCGCCTGTGATTCGCCAGCTATGATTCCCCGCATCTGATTCCCCACGTCTGATTCCCTGCCTGTGATTCCCTGCCTCTTATTCCCCGCCTCTGATTCCCCGCCTCTGATTCCCCGCATCTGATTCCCTGCCTCTGAATCCCCACCTCTGATTCCCTGCCTCTGATTCCCAACCTCTGATTCCCCTCCTCTGATTCCCCATATCTGATTCCCCACCTCCATTTCCCTGCCTCTGATTCCCCGCCTCTGTTACCCAATATCTGATTCCCCGCCTCTGATTCCCCAACTCTGATTCTGCACATCTGATTCCCTGCCTCTTATTCCCCACCTCTAATTCCCGGCCTCTGATTCCCGGCCTCTGATTCCCCACCTCTGATTCCCCATATCTGATTCCCGGACTCCGATTCCCCACCTCTGATTCCCGGCCTCTTATTCCCGGCATCTGATTCCCGGCCTCTGATTCCCGGCCTCTGATTCCCCGCTTCTGATTCTGATTCCCTGCCTCTGATTCCCCATCTCTGATTCCGCACATCTGATTCCCTGCCTCTGATTCCCCACTTCTGATTCCCCATATCTGATTCCCCGCCTCTGTTTCCCCGCCTCTGATTCCCCGCCTCTGTTTCCCCATATCTAATTCCTCGCATCTGATTCCCCAACTCTGATTCCCCGCACTGATTCCCCAGCTCTGAATCCCCGCCTCAGATTCCCCGCATCTGATTCCCTGCCTCTGAATCCCCACCTCTGATTCCCTGCCTCTGATTCCCAACCTCTGATTCCCCTCCTCTGATTCCCCATATCTGATTCCCCGCCTCCGTTTCCCTGCCTCTGATTCCCCGCCTCTGTTTCCCCATATCTGATTCCCCGCCTCTGATTCCCCAACTCTGATTCCCCGCCTCTGATTCCCCAGCTCTGATTCCCCGCCTCTGATTCCCCGCGTCTGATTCCCAGCCTCTGATTCCCCATGTCTTATTCCCCGCCTCTGATTCGCCATCTCTGATTCATCGCCTCTGATTCCCCACCTCTGATTCCCCATATCTGATTCCCCACCTATGTTTCCCCACCTCTGATGCCCCACCTCTGATTCCATGCCTCTGATTCCCAACCTCTGATTCCCCACCTCTGATTCCCCATATCTGATTCCCCGCCTCTGTTTCCCCGCCTCTGATTCCCCGCCTCTGTTTCCCCATATCTGATTCACCGCCTTTGATTCGCCACCTCTGATTCCCCATATGTGATTCCCCTCCTCTGTTTCCCCGCCTCTGATTCCCCGCCTCTGATTCCCCATATCTCATTCCCCTCCTCTGATTCCCCGCATCTGATTCCCTGCCTCTGATTCCCCATTTCTGATTCCCTATCTCTGATTCCCCAATTCTGATTCCCCGCCTTTGATTCCCTGCCTCTGATTCCCAACCTCTGATTCCCCACCTCTGATATCCCATATCTGATTCCCCGCCTCTGTTTCCCCGCCTCTTATTCCCCGCCTCTGTTTCCCCATATCTGATTCCCGGCCTCTCATTCCTCAGCTCTGATTCCCCGCCTCTGATTCCCCATATCTGATTCCCCGCCACTGATTCCCCAACTCAGATAGCCCGCCTCTGATTCCCCAGCTCTGATTCCCCGCCTCTGATTCCCCGCGTCTGAATCCCTGCCTCTGATTCCCCGCCTCTGATTCCCCATCTCTGATTCACCACCTCTGATCCCCCGCCTCTGATTCCCCATGTCTGATTCACCGCCTCTGTTTCCCCACCTCTGATTCCCCGCCTCTGATTCCCCATATCTGATTCCCCGCCTTGATTCCCCAACTCTGATTCGCCGCCTGTGATTCGCCAGCTATGATTCCCCGCATCTGATTCCCCACGTCTGATTCCCTGCCTGTGATTCCCTGCCTCTTATTCCCCGCCTCTGATTCCCGGCATCTGATTCCCTGCCTCTGAATCCCCACCTCTGATTCCCTGCCTCTGATTCCCAACCTCTTATTCCCCTCCTCTGATTCCCCATATCTGATTCCCCACCTCCATTTCCCTGCCTCTGATTCCCCGCCTCTGTTACCCAATATCTGATTCCCCGCCTCTGATTCCCCAACTCTGATTCTGCACATCTGATTCCCTGCCTCTTATTCCCCACCTCTAATTCCCGGCCTCTGATTCCCGGCCTCTGATTCCCCACCTCTGATTCTCCATATCTGATTCCCCGCCTCTGTTTCCCCGCCTCTGATTCCCCGCCTCTGTTTCCCCATATCTGATTCACCGCCTTTGATTCGCCACCTCTGATTCCCCATATGTGATTCCCCTCCTCTGTTTCCCCGCCTCTGATTCCCCGCCTCTGATTCCCCATATCTCATTCCCCTCCTCTGATTCCCCGCATCTGATTCCCTGCCTCTGAATCCCCACCTCTGATTCCCTGCCTCTGATTCCCAACCTCTGATTCCCCTCCTCTGATTCCACATATCTGATTCCTCGCCTCCGTTTCCCTGCCTCTGATTAACCGCCTCTGTTTCCCCATATCTGATTCCGCGCCTCTGATTCCCCAACTCTGATTCCCCACCTCTGATTCCCCAGCTCTGATTCCCCGCCTCTGTTTCCCCGCGTCTGATTCCCAGCCTCTGATTCCCCATGTCTGATTTCCTGCCTCTGATTCCCCGCCTCTGATTCGCCATCTCTGATTCATCGCCTCTGATTCCCCACCTCTGATTCCCCATATCTTATTCCCCACCTATGTTTCCCCGCCTCTGATTCCCCGCCTCTGATTCCCCATCTCTGATTCCCGGACTCTGATTCCCCACCTCTGATTCCCTATCTCTGATTCCGCACATCCGATTCCCTGCCTCTGATTCCCCGCCTCTGATGCCCCGCCTCTGATTCCCAACCTCTGATTCCCCTCCTCTGATTCCCCATATCTGATTCCCCGCCTCCGTTTCCCTGCCTCTGATTCCCCGCCTCTGTTTCCCCATATCTGATTCCCCGCCTCTGATTCCCCAACTCTGATTCCCCGCCTCTGATTCCCCAGCTCTGATTCCCCGCCTCTGATTCCCCGCGTCTGATTCCCAGCCTCTGATTCCCCATGTCTTATTCCCCGCCTCTGATTCCCCGCCTCTGATTCGCCATCTCTGATTCATCGCCTCTGATTCCCCACCTCTGATTCCCCATATCTGATTCCCACCTATGTTTCCCCGCCTCTGATGCCCCGCCTCTGATTCCATGCCTCTGATTCCCAACCTCTGATTCCCCACCTCTGATTCCCCATATCTGATTCCCCGCCTCTGTTTCCCCGCCTCTGATTCCCTGCCTCTGTTTCCTCATATCTGATTCCCCGCCTCTGATTCCCCAACACTGATTCCCCTCCTCTGATACCCCAGCTCTGATTCACCACCTCTGATTCCCCGCGTCTGATTCCCCGCGTCTGATTCCCCATCTCTGATTCCCTATCTCTGATTCCCCAATTCTGATTCCCTGCCTTTGATTCCCTGCCTCTGATTCCCAACCTCTGATTCCCCACCTCTGATTCCCCAGCTCTGATTCCCCGCCTCTGATTCCCCACGTCTGAATCCCTGCCTCTGATTCCCCGCCTCTGATTCGCCATCTCTGATTCATCGCCTCTGATTCCCCACCTCTGATTCCCCATATCTTATTCCCCACCTATGTTTCCCCGCCTCTGATTCCCCGCCTCTGATTCCCCATCTCTGATTCCCGGACTCTGATTCCCCACCTCTGATTCCCTATCTCTGATTCCGCACATCCGATTCCCTGCCTCTGATTCCCCGCCTCTGATGCCCCGCCTCTGATTCCCAACCTCTGATTCCCCTCCTCTGATTCACCATATCTGATTCCCCGCCTCCGTTTCCCTGCCTCTGATTCCCCACCTCTGTTTCCCCATATCTGATTCCCCGCCTCTGATTCCCCAACTCTGATTCCCCGCCTCTGATTCCCCAGCTCTGATTCCCCGCCTCTGATTCCCCGCGTCTGATTCCCAGCCTCTGATTCCCCATGTCTTATTCCCCGCCTCTGATTCCCCGCCTCTGATTCGCCATCTCTGATTCATCGCCTCTGATTCCCCACCTCTGATTCCCCATATCTGATTCCCACCTATGTTTCCCCGACTCTGATGGCCCGCCTCTGATTCCATGCCTCTGATTCCCAACCTCTGATTCCCCACCTCTGATTCCCCATATCTGATTCCCCGCCTCTGTTTCCCCGCCTCTGATTCCCTGCCTCTGTTTCCTCATATCTGATTCCCCGCCTCTGATTCCCCAACACTGATTCCCCTCCTCTGATACCCCAGCTCTGATTCACCACCTCTGATTCCCCGAGTCTGATTCCCCGCCTCTGATTCCCCATCTCTGATTCCCTATCTCTGATTCCCCAATTCTCATTCCCCGCCTTTGATTCCCTGCCACTGATTCCCAACCTCTGATTCCCCACCTCTGATTCCCCAGCTCTGATTCCCCGCCTCTGATTCCCCGCGTCTGAATCCCTGCCTCTGATTCCCCGCCTCTGATTCCCCATCTCTGATTCACCACCTCTGATCCCCCGCCTCTGATTCCCCATGTCTGATTCACCGCCTCTGTTTCCCCACCTCTGATTCCCCGCCTCTGATTCCCCATATCTGATTCCCCGCCTCTGATTCCCTGAATCTGTTTCCCCGCCTCTGATTCCCCGCCTCTGATTCCCCATATCTCATTCCCCGCCTCTGATTCCCCGCATCTGATTCCCTGCCTCTGAATCCCCACCTCTGATTCCCTGCCTCTGATTCCCAACCTCTGATTCCCCTCCTCTGATTCCCCATATCTGATTCCCCGCCTCCGTTTCCCTGCCTCTGATTGCCCGCCTCTGTTTCCCCATATCTGATTCCCCGCATCTGATTCCCCAAATCTGATTCCCCGCCTCTGATTCCCCAGCTCTGATTCCCCGCCTCTGATTCCCCGCGTCTGATTCCCAGCCTCTGATTCCCCATGTCTGATTTCCTGCCTCTGATTCCCCGCCTCTGATTCGCCATCTCTGATTCATCCCCTCTGATTCCCCACCTCTGATTCCCCATATCTTATTCCCCACCTATGTTTCCCCGCCTCTGATTCCCCGCCTCTGATTCCCCATCTCTGATTCCCAGACTCTGATTCCCCACCTCTGATTCCCTATCTCTGATTCTGCACATCCGATTCCCTGCCTCTGATTCCCCGCCTCTGATTCCCCACCTCTGATTCCCCACCTCTGATTCCCCATATCTGATTCCCCGCCTCTGTTTCCCCGCCTCTGATTCCCTGCCTCTGTTTCCTCATATCTGATTCCCCGCCTCTGATTCCCCAACACTGATTCCCCGCCTCTGATTCCCCAGCTCTGATTCACCACCTCTGATTCCCCACGTCTGATTCCCCGCTTCTGATTCCCGGCCTCTTATTCCCCACCTCTGATTCCCGGCCTCTGATTCCCGGCCTCTGATTCCCGACCTCTCATTCCCGGCCTCTGATTCCCGGCCTCTGATACCCCGGCTCTGATTCCCCGCCTCTGATTCCCTGCCTCTGATTCCCCATCTCTGATTCCGCACATCTGATTCCCTGCCTCTGATTCCCCGCCTCTGATTCCCTGCCTCTGATTCCCTGCCTCTGATTCCCAACCTCTGATTCCCCACCTCTGATTCCCCATATCTGATTCCCCGCCTCTGTTTCCCCGCCTCTGATTCTCTGCCTCTGTTTCCCCATATCTGATTCCCCGCCTCTGATTCCCCAACTCTGATTCCCCACCTCTGATCCCCAGCTCTGATTCCCCGCCTCTGATTCCCCGTGTTTGATTCCCTGCCTCTGATTCCCTGCCTCTGATTCCCAACCTCTGATTCCCCACCTCTGATTCCCCATATCTGATTCCCCGCCTCTGTTTCCCCACCTCTGATTCCCCGCCTCTGTTTCCCCATATCTGAATCCCCGCCTTTGATTCGCCACCTCTGATTCCCCATATGTGATTCCCCGCCTCTGTTTCCCCGCATCTGATTCCCCGCCTCTGATTCCCCATATCTCATTCCCCGCCTCTGATTCCCCATATCTGATTCCCGGACTCTGATTCCCCACCTCTGATTCCCGGCCTCTTTTTCCCGGCATCTGATTCCCGGCATCTGATTCCCGGCCTCTGATTCCCGGCCTCTGATTCCCAGCTTCTGATTCTGATTCCCTGCCTCTGATTCCCCATCTCTGATTCCGCACATCTGATTCCCTGCCTCTGATTCCCCACTTCTGATTCCCCATATCTGATTCCCCGCCTCTGTTTCCCCGCCTCTGATTCCCTGCCTCTGTTTCCCCATATCTAATTCCCCGCCTCTGATTCCCCAACTCTGATTCCCCGCACTGATTCCCCAGCTCTGAATCCCCGCCTCAGATTCCCCGCATCTGATTCCCTGCCTCTGAATCCCCACCTCTGATTCCCTGCCTCTGATTCCCAACCTCTGATTCCCCTCCTCTGATTCCCCATATCTGATTCCCCGCCTCCGTTTCCCTGCCTCTGATTCCCCGCCTCTGTTTCCCCATATCTGATTCCCCGCCTCTGATTCCCCAACTCTGATTCCCCGCCTTTGATTCCCCAGCTCTGATTCCCCGCCTCTGATTCCCCGCGTCTGATTCCCAGCCTCTGATTCCCCATGTCTTATTTCCCGCCTCTGATTCCCCGCCTCTGATTCGCCATCTCTGATTCATCGCCTCTGATTCCCCACCTCTGATTCCCCACCTCTGATTCCCCATATCTGATTCCCCGCCTCTGTTTCCCCGCCTCTGATTCCCTGCCTCTGTTTCCTCATATCTGATTCCCCGCCTCTGATTCCCCAACACTGATTCCCCGCCTCTGATTCCCCAGCTCTGATTCACCACCTCTGATTCCCCGCGTCTGATTCCCCGCTTCTGATTCCCGGCCTCTTATTCCCCACCTCTGATTCCCGGCCTCTGATTCCCGGCCTCTGATTCCCTAACTCTCATTCCCGGCCTCTGATTCCCGGCCTCTGATTCCCCGCCTCTGATTCCCCGCCTCTGATTCCCTGCCTCTGATTCCCCATCTCTGATTCCGCACATCTGATTCCCTGCCTCTGATTCCCCGCCTCTGATTCCCTGCCTCTGATTCCCTGCCTCTGATTCCCAACCTCTGATTCCCCACCTCTGATTCCCCATATCTGATTCCCCGCCTCTGTTTCCCCGCCTCTGATTCCCCGCCTCTGTTTCCCCATATCTGATTCCCCGCCTCTGATTCCCCAACTCTGATTCCCCACCTCTGATCCCCAGCTCTGATTCCCCGCCTCTGATTCCCCGTGTTTGATTCCCTGCCTCTGATTCCCTGCCTCTGATTCCCAACCTCTGATTCCCCACCTCTGATTCCCCATATCTGATTCCCCGCCTCTGTTTCCCCGCCTCTGATTCCCCGCCTCTGTTTCCCCATATCTGATTCCCCGCTTTTGATTGGCCACCTCTGATTCCCCATATGTGATTCCCCGCCTCTGTTTCCCCGCATCTGATTCCCCGCCTCTGATTCCCCATATCTCATTCCCCGCCTCTGATTCCCCATATCTGATTCCCTGACTCTGATTCCCCACCTCTGATTCCCGGCCTCTTTTTCCCGGCATCTGATTCCCGGCATCTGATTCTCGGCCTCTGATTCCCGGCCTCTGATTCCTCGCTTCTGATTCTGATTCCCTGCCTCTGATTCCCCATCCCTGATTCCGCACATCTGATTCCCTGCCTCTGATTCCCCACTTCTGATTCCCCATATCTGATTCCCCGCCTCTGTTTCCCCGCCTCTGATTCACCGCCCCTGTTTCCCCATATCTAATTCCCCGCCTCTGATTCCCCAACTCTTATTCCCCGCACTGATTCCCCAGCTCTGAATCCCCGCCTCAGATTCCCCGCATCTGATTCCCTGCCTCTAAATCCCCACCTCTGATTCCCTGCCTCTGATTCCCAACCTCTGATTCACCTCCTCTGATTCCCCATATCTGATTTTCCGCCTCCGTTTCCCTGCCTCTCATTCCCCGCCTCTGTTTCCCCATATCTGATTCCCCGCCTCTGATTCCCCAACTCTGATTCCCCGCCTCTGATTCCCCGCGTCTGATTCCCAGCCTCTGATTCCCCATGTCTTATTCCCCGCCTCTGATTCGCCATCTCTGATTCATCGCCTCTGATTCCCCACCTCTGATTCCCCATATCTGATTCCCCACCTATTTTTCCCCGCCTCTGATGCCCCACCTCTGATTCCATGCCTCTGATTCCCAACCTCTGATTCCCCACCTCTGATTCCCCATATCTGATTCCCCGCCTCTGTTTCCCCGCCTCTGATTCCCTGCCTCTGTTTCCTCATATCTGATTCCCCGCCTCTGATTCCCCAACACTGATTCCCCGCCTCTGATTCCCCAGCTCTGATTCACCACCTCTGATTCCCCGCGTCTGATTCCCCGCCTCTGATTCCCCATCTCTGATTCCCTATCTCTGATTCCCCAATTCTGATTCCCCGCCTTTGATTCCCTGCCTCTGATTCCTAACCTCTGATTCCCCACCTCTGATTCCCCGCCACTGTTTCCCCGCCTCTTATTCCCCGCCTCTGTTTCCCCATATCTGATTCCCGGCCTCTCATTCCCCAGCTCTGATTCCCCGCCTCTAATTCCCCATATCTGATTCCCCGCCGCTGATTCCCCAACTCTGATAGCCCGCCTCTGATTCCCCAGCTCTGATTCCCCGCCTCTGATTCCCCGCGTCTGAATCCCTGCCTCTGATTCCCCGCCTCTGATTCCCCATCTCTGATTCACCACCTCTGATCCCCCGCCTCTGATTCCCCATGTCTGATTCACCGCATCTGTTTCCCCACCTCTGATTCCCCGCCTCCGATTCCCCATATCTGATTCCCTGCCTCTGATTCCCTGCCTCTTATTCCCCGCCTCTGATTCCCCGCATCTGATTCCCAACCTCTGATTCCCCTCCTCTGATTCCCCTATCTGATTCCCCGCCTCCATTTCCCTGCCTCTGATTCCCCGCCTCTGATTCCCCAACTCTGATTCCCCGCCTGTGATTCGCCAGCTATGATTCCCCGCATCTGATTCCCCACGTCTGATTCCCTGCCTGTGATTCCCTGCCTCTTATTCCCCGCCTCTGATTCCCCGCCTCTGATTCCCCGCATCTGATTCCCTGCCTCTGAATCCCCACCTCTGATTCCCTGCCTCTGATTCCCAACCTCTGATTCCCCTCCTCTGATTCCCCATATCTGATTCCCCACCTCCATTTCCCTGCCTCTGATTCCCCGCCTCTGTTACCCAATATCTGATTCCCCGCCTCTGATTCCCCAACTCTGATTCTGCACATCTGATTCCCTGCCTCTTATTCCCCACCTCTAATTCCCGGCCTCTGATTCCCGGCCTCTGATTCCCCACCTCTGATTCCCCATATCTGATTCCCGGACTCTGATTCCCCACCTCTGATTCCCGGCCTCTTATTCCCGGCATCTGATTCCCGGCCTCTGATTCCCGGCCTCTGATTCCCCGCTTCTGATTCTGATTCCCTGCCTCTGATTCCCCATCTCTGATTCCGCACATCTGATTCCCCGCCTCTGTTTCCCCATATCTAATTCCTCGCATCTGATTCCCCAACTCTGATTCCCCGCACTGATTCCCCAGCTCTGAATCCCCGCCTCAGATTCCCCGCATCTGATTCCCTGCCTCTGAATCCCCACCTCTGATTCCCTGCCTCTGATTCCCAACCTCTGATTCCCCTCCTCTGATTCCCCATATCTGATTCCCCGCCTCCGTTTCCCTGCCTCTGATTCCCCGCCTCTGTTTCCCCATATCTGATTCCCCGCCTCTGATTCCCCAACTCTGATTCCCCGCCTCTGATTCCCCAGCTCTGATTCCCCGCCTCTGATTCCCCGCGTCTGATTCCCAGCCTCTGATTCCCCATGTCTTATTCCCCGCCTCTGATTCGCCATCTCTGATTCATTGCCTCTGATTCCCCACCTCTGATTCCCCATATCTGATTCCCCACCTATGTTTCCCCGCCTCTGAGGCCCCACCTCTGATTCCATGCCTCTGATTCCCAACCTCTGATTCCCCACCTCTGATTCCCCATATCTGATTCCCCGCCTCTGTTTCCCCGCCTCTGATTCCCTGCCTCTGTTTCCTCATATCTGATTCCCCGCCTCTGATTCCCCAACACTGATTCCCCGCCTCTGATTCCCCAGGTCTGATTCACCACCTCTGATTCCCCGCGTCTGATTCCCCGCCTCTGATTCCCCATCTCTGATTCCCTATCTCTGATTCCCCAATTCTGATTCCCCGCCTTTGATTCCCTGCCTCTGATTCCCAACCTCTGATTCCCCACCTCTGATATCCCATATCTGATTCCCCGCCTCTGTTTCCCCGCCTCTTATTCCCCGCCTCTGTTTCCCCATATCTGATTCCCGGCCTCTCATTCCCCAGCTCTGATTCCCCGCCTCTGATTCCCCATATCTGATTCCCCGCCACTGATTCCCCAACTCAGATAGCCCGCCTCTGATTCCCCAGCTCTGATTCCCCGCCTCTGATTCCCCGCGTCTGAATCCCTGCCTCTGATTCCCCGCCTCTGATTCCCCATCTCTGATTCACCACCTCTGATCCCCCGCCTCTGATTCCCCATGTCTGATTCACCGCCTCTGTTTCCCCACCTCTGATTCCCCGCCTCTGATTCCCCATATCTGATTCCCCGCCTCTGATTCCCCAACTCTGATTCGCCGCCTGTGATTCGCCAGCTATGATTCCCCGCATCTGATTCCCCACGTCTGATTCCCTGCCTGTGATTCCCTGCCTCTTATTCCCCTCCTCTGATTCCCCGCATCTGATTCCCTGCCTCTGAATCCCCACCTCTGATTCCCTGCCTCTGATTCCCAACCTCTTATTCCCCTCCTCTGATTCCCCATATCTGATTCCCCACCTCCATTTCCCTGCCTCTGATTCCCCGCCTCTGTTACCCAATATCTGATTCCCCGCCTCTGATTCCCCAACTCTGATTCTGCACATCTGATTCCCTGCCTCTTATTCCCCACCTCTAATTCCCGGCCTCTGATTCCCGGCCTCTGATTCCCCACCTCTGATTCTCCATATCTGATTCCCCGCCTCTGTTTCCCCGCCTCTGATTCCCCGCCTCTGTTTCCCCATATCTGATTCACCGCCTTTGATTCGCCACCTCTGATTCCCCATATGTGATTCCCCTCCTCTGTTTCCCCGCCTCTGATTCCCCGCCTCTGATTCCCCATATCTCATTCCCCGCCTCTGATTCCCCGCATCTGATTCCCTGCCTCTGAATCCCCACCTCTGATTCCCTGCCTCTGATTCCCAACCTCTGATTCCCCTCCTCTGATTCCACATATCTGATTCCTCGCCTCCGTTTCCCTGCCTCTGATTAACCGCCTCTGTTTCCCCATATCTGATTCCGCGCCTCTGATTCCCCAACTCTGATTCCCCGCCTCTGATTCCCCAGCTCTGATTCCCCGCCTCTGATTCCCCGCGTCTGATTCCCAGCCTCTGATTCCCCATGTCTTATTCCCCGCCTCTGATTCCCCGCCTCTGATTCGCCATCTCTGATTCATCGCCTCTGATTCCCCACCTCTGATTCCCCATATCTGATTCCCACCTATGTTTCCCCGCCTCTTATTCCCCGCCTCTGTTTCCCCATATCTGATTCCCGGCCTCTCATTCCCCAGCTCTGATTCCCCGCCTCTGATTCCCCATATCTGATTCCCCGCCACTGATTCCCCAACTCAGATAGCCCGCCTCTGATTCCCCAGCTCTGATTCCCCGCCTCTGATTCCCCGCGTCTGAATCCCTGCCTCTGATTCCCCGCCTCTGATTCCCCATCTCTGATTCACCACCTCTGATCCCCCGCCTCTGATTCCCCATGTCTGATTCACCGCCTCTGTTTCCCCACCTCTGATTCCCCGCCTCTGATTCCCCATATCTGATTCCCCGCCTCTGATTCCCCAACTCTGATTCGCCGCCTGTGATTCGCCAGCTATGATTCCCCGCATCTGATTCCCCACGTCTGATTCCCTGCCTGTGATTCCCTGCCTCTTATTCCCCTCCTCTGATTCCCCGCATCTGATTCCCTGCCTCTGAATCCCCACCTCTGATTCCCTGCCTCTGATTCCCAACCTCTTATTCCCCTCCTCTGATTCCCCATATCTGATTCCCCACCTCCATTTCCCTGCCTCTGATTCCCCGCCTCTGTTACCCAATATCTGATTCCCCGCCTCTGATTCCCCAACTCTGATTCTGCACATCTGATTCCCTGCCTCTTATTCCCCACCTCTAATTCCCGGCCTCTGATTCCCGGCCTCTGATTCCCCACCTCTGATTCTCCATATCTGATTCCCCGCCTCTGTTTCCCCGCCTCTGATTCCCCGCCTCTGTTTCCCCATATCTGATTCACCGCCTTTGATTCGCCACCTCTGATTCCCCATATGTGATTCCCCTCCTCTGTTTCCCCGCCTCTGATTCCCCGCCTCTGATTCCCCATATCTCATTCCCCGCCTCTGATTCCCCGCATCTGATTCCCTGCCTCTGAATCCCCACCTCTGATTCCCTGCCTCTGATTCCCAACCTCTGATTCCCCTCCTCTGATTCCACATATCTGATTCCTCGCCTCCGTTTCCCTGCCTCTGATTAACCGCCTCTGTTTCCCCATATCTGATTCCGCGCCTCTGATTCCCCAACTCTGATTCCCCGCCTCTGATTCCCCAGCTCTGATTCCCCGCCTCTGATTCCCCGCGTCTGATTCCCAGCCTCTGATTCCCCATGTCTTATTCCCCGCCTCTGATTCCCCGCCTCTGATTCGCCATCTCTGATTCATCGCCTCTGATTCCCCACCTCTGATTCCCCATATCTGATTCCCACCTATGTTTCCCCGCCTCTGATGCCCCGCCTCTGATTCCATGCCTCTGATTCCCAACCTCTGATTCCCCACCTCTGATTCCCCATATCTGATTCCCCGCCTCTGTTTCCCCGCCTCTGATTCCCTGCCTCTGTTTCCTCATATCTGATTCCCCGCCTCTGATTCCCCAACACTGATTCCCCTCCTCTGATACCCCAGCTCTGATTCACCACCTCTGATTCCCCGCGTCTGATTCCCCGCGTCTGATTCCCCATCTCTGATTCCCTATCTCTGATTCCCCAATTCTGATTCCCCGCCTTTGATTCCCTGCCTCTGATTCCCAACCTCTGATTCCGCACATCCGATTCCCTGCCTCTGATTCCCCGCCTCTGATGCCCCGCCTCTGATTCCCAACCTCTGATTCCCCTCCTCTGATTCCCCATATCTGATTCCCCGCCTCCGTTTCCCTGCCTCTGATTCCCCGCCTCTGTTTCCCCATATCTGATTCCCCGCCTCTGATTCCCCATATCTGATTCCCCGCCTCTGTTTCCCCGCCTCTGATTCCCTGCCTCTGTTTCCTCATATCTGATTCCCCGCCTCTGATTCCCCAACACTGATTCCCCTCCTCTGATACCCCAGCTCTGATTCACCACCTCTGATTCCCCGCGTCTGATTCCCCGCCTCTGATTCCCCATCTCTGATTCCCTATCTCTGATTCCCAAATTCTCATTCCCCGCCTTTGATTCCCTGCCACTGATTCCCAACCTCTGATTCCCCACCTCTGATTCCCCAGCTCTGATTCCCCGCCTCTGATTCCCCGCGTCTGAATCCCTGCCTCTGATTCCCCGCCTCTGATTCCCCATCTCTGATTCACCACCTCTGATCCCCCGCCTCTGATTCCCCATGTCTGATTCACCGCCTCTGTTTCCCCACCTCTGATTCCCCGCCTCTGATTCCCCATATCTGATTCCCCGCCTCTGATTCCCTGAATCTGTTTCCCCGCCTCTGATTCCCCGCCTCTGATTCCCCATATCTCATTCCCCGCCTCTGATTCCCCGCATCTGATTCCCTGCCTCTGAATCCCCACCTCTGATTCCCTGCCTCTGATTCCCAACCTCTGATTCCCCTCCTCTGATTCCCCATATCAGATTCCCCGCCTCCGTTTCCCTGCCTCTGATTGCCCGCCTCTGTTTCCCCATATCTGATTCCCCGCCTCTGATTCCCCAACTCTGATTCCCCGCCTCTGATTCCCCAGCTCTGATTCCCCGCCTCTGATTCCCCGCGTCTGATTCCCAGCCTCTGATTCCCCATGTCTGATTTCCTGCCTCTGATTCCCCGCCTCTGATTCGCCATCTCTGATTCATCCCCTCTGATTCCCCACCTCTGATTCCCCATATCTTATTCCCCACCTATGTTTCCCCGCCTCTGATTCCCCGCCTCTGATTCCCCATCTCTGATTCCCTATCTCTGATTCTGCACATCCGATTCCCTGCCTCTGATTCCCCGCCTCTGATTCCCCACCTCTGATTCCCCACCTCTGATTCCCCATATCTGATTCCCCGCCTCTGTTTCCCCGCCTCTGATTCCCTGCCTCTGTTTCCTCATATCTGATTCCCCGCCTCTGATTCCCCAACACTGATTCCCCGCCTCTGATTCCCCAGCTCTGATTCACCACCTCTGATTCCCCACGTCTGATTCCCCGCTTCTGATTCCCGGCCTCTTATTCCCCACCTCTGATTCCCGGCCTCTGATTCCCGGCCTCTGATTCCCGACCTCTCATTCCCGGCCTCTGATTCCCGGCCTCTGATACCCCGGCTCTGATTCCCCGCCTCTGATTCCCTGCCTCTGATTCCCCATCTCTGATTCCGCACATCTGATTCCCTGCCTCTGATTCCCCGCCTCTGATTCCCTGCCTCTGATTCCCTGCCTCTGATTCCCAACCTCTGATTCCCCACCTCTGATTCCCCATATCTGATTCCCCGCCTCTGTTTCCCCGCCTCTGATTCTCCGCCTCTGTTTCCCCATATCTGATTCCCCGCCTCTGATTCCCCAACTCTGATTCCCCACCTCTGATCCCCAGCTCTGATTCCCCGCCTCTGATTCCCCGTGTTTGATTCCCTGCCTCTGATTCCCTGCCTCTGATTCCCAACCTCTGATTCCCCACCTCTGATTCCCCATATCTGATTCCCCGCCTCTGTTTCCCCACCTCTGAATCCCCGCCTCTGTTTCCCCATATCTGATTCCCCGCCTTTGATTCGCCACCTCAGATTCCCCATATGTGATTCCCCGCCTCTGTTTCCCCGCATCTGATTCCCCGCCTCTGATTCCCCATATCTCATTCCCCGCCTCTGATTCCCCATATCTGATTCCCGGACTCTGATTCCCCACCTCTGATTCCCGGCCTCTTTTTCCCGGCATCTGATTCCCGGCATCTGATTCCCGGCCTCTGATTCCCGGCCTCTGATTCCCAGCTTCTGATTCTGATTCCCTGCCTCTGATTCCCCATCTCTGATTCTGCACATCTGATTCCCTGCCTCTGATTCCCCACTTCTGATTCCCCATATCTGATTCCCCGCCTCTGTTTCCCCGCCTCTGATTCCCTGCCTCTGTTTCCCCATATCTAATTCCCCGCCTCTGATTCCCCATCTCTGATTCCCCGCACTGATTCCCCAGCTCTGAATCCCCGCCTCAGATTCCCCGCATCTGATTCCCTGCCTCTGAATCCCCACCTCTGATTCCCTGCCTCTGATTCCCAACCTCTGATTCCCCTCCTCTGATTCCCCATATCTGATTCCCCGCCTCCGTTTCCCTGCCTCTGATTCCCCGCCTCTGTTTCCCCATATCTGATTCCCCGCCTCTGATTCCCCAACTCTGATTCCCCGCCTTTGATTCCCCAGCTCTGATTCCCCGCCTCTGATTCCCCGCGTCTGATTCCCAGCCTCTGATTCCCCATGTCTTATTTCCCGCCTCTGATTCCCCGCCTCTGATTCGCCATCTCTGATTCATCGCCTCTGATTCCCCACCTCTGATTCCCCTCCTCTGATTCCCCATATCTGATTCCCCGCCTCTGTTTCCCCGCCTCTGATTCCCTGCCTCTGTTTCCTCATATCTGATTCCCCGCCTCTGATTCCCCAACACTGATTCCCCGCCTCTGATTCCCCAGCTCTGATTCACCACCTCTGATTCCCCGCGTCTGATTCCCCGCTTCTGATTCCCGGCCTCTTATTCCCCACCTCTGATTCCCGGCCTCTGATTCCCGGCCTCTGATTCCCTAACTCTCATTCCCGGCCTCTGATTCCCGGCCTCTGATTCCCCGCCTCTGATTCCCCGCCTCTGATTCCCTGCCTCTGATTCCCCATCTCTGATTCCGCACATCTGATTCCCTGCCTCTGATTCCCCGCCTCTGATTCCCTGCCTCTGATTCCCTGCCTCTGATTCCCAACCTCTGATTCCCCACCTCTGATTCCCCATATCTGATTCCCCGCCTCTGTTTCCCCGCCTCTGATTCCCCGCCGCTGATTCCCCAACTCTGATAGCCCGCCTCTGATTCCCCAGCTCTGATTCCCCGCCTCTGATTCCCCGCGTCTGAATCCCTGCCTCTGATTCCCCGCCTCTGATTCCCCATCTCAGATTCACCACCTCTGATCCCCCGCCTCTGATTCCCCATGTCTGATTCACCGCCTCTGTTTCCCCACCTCTGATTCCCCGCCTCCGATTTCCCATATCTGATTCCCCGCCTCTGATTCCCTGCCTCTTATTCCCCGCCTCTGATTCCCCACATCTGATTCCCAACCTCTGATTCCCCTCCTCTGATTCCCCTATCTGATTCCCCGCCTCCATTTCCCTGCCTCTGATTCCCCGCCTCTGATTCCCCAACTCTGATTCCCCGCCTTTGATTCGCCAGCTATGATTCCCCGCATCTGATTCCCCACGTCTGATTCCCTGCCTGTGATTCCCTGCCTCTTATTCCCCGCCTCTGATTCCCCGCCTCTGATTCCCCGCATCTGATTCCCTGCCTCTGAATCCCCACCTCTGATTCCCTGCCTCTGATTCCCAACCTCTGATTCCCCTCCTCTGATTCCCCATATCTGATTCCCCACCTCCATTTCCCTGCCTCTGATTCCCCGCCTCTGTTACCCAATATCTGATTCCCCGCCTCTGATTCCCCAACTCTGATTCTGCACATCTGATTCCCTGCCTCTTATTCCCCACCTCTAATTCCCGGCCTCTGATTCCCGGCCTCTGATTCCCCACCTCTGATTCCCCATATCTGATTCCCGGACTCTGATTCCCCACCTCTGATTCCCGGCCTCTTATTCCCGGCATCTGATTCCCGGCCTCTGATTCCCGGCCTCTGATTCCCCGCTTCTGATTCTGATTCCCTGCCTCTGATTCCCCATCTCTGATTCCGCACATCTGATTCCCTGCCTCTGATTCCCCACTTCTGATTCCCCATATCTGATTCCCCGCCTCTGTTTCCCCGCCTCTGATTCCCCGCCTCTGTTTCCCCATATCTAATTCCTCGCATCTGATTCCCCAACTCTGATTCCCGCACTGATTCCCCAGCTCTGAATCCCCGCCTCAGATTCCCCGCATCTGATTCCCTGCCTCTGAATCCCCACCTCTGATTCCCTGCCTCTGATTCCCAACCTCTGATTCCCCTCCTCTGATTCCCCATATCTGATTGCCCGCCTCCGTTTCCCTGCCTCTGATTCCCCGCCTCTGTTTCCCCATATCTGATTCCCCGCCTCTGATTCCCCAACTCTGATTCCCCGCCTCTGATTCCCCAGCTCTGATTCCCCGCCTCTGATTCCCCGCGTCTGATTCCCAGCCTCTGATTCCCCATGTCTTATTCCCCGCCTCTGATTCGCCATCTCTGATTCATCGCCTCTGATTCCCCACCTCTGATTCCCCATATCTGATTCCCCACCTATGTTTCCCCGCCTCTGATGCCCCACCTCTGATTCCATGCCTCTGATTCCCAACCTCTGATTCCCCACCTCTGATTCCCCATATCTGATTCCCCGCCTCTGTTTCCCCGCCTCTGATTCCCTGCCTCTGTTTCCTCATATCTGATTCCCCGCCTCTGATTCCCCAACACTGATTCCCCGCCTCTGATTCCCCAGGTCTGATTCACCACCTCTGATTCCCCGCGTCTGATTCCCCGCCTCTGATTCCCCATCTCTGATTCCCTATCTCTGATTCCCCAATTCTGATTCCCCGCCTTTGATTCCCTGCCTCTGATTCCCAACCTCTGATTCCCCACCTCTGATATCCCATATCTGATTCCCCGCCTCTGTTTCCCCGCCTCTTATTCCCCGCCTCTGTTTCCCCATATCTGATTCCCGGCCTCTCATTCCCCAGCTCTGATTCCCCGCCTCTGATTCCCCATATCTGATTCCCCGCCACTGATTCCCCAACTCAGATAGCCCGCCTCTGATTCCCCAGCTCTGATTCCCCGCCTCTGATTCCCCGCGTCTGAATCCCTGCCTCTGATTCCCCGCCTCTGATTCCCCATCTCTGATTCACCACCTCTGATCCCCCGCCTCTGATTCCCCATGTCTGATTCACCGCCTCTGTTTCCCCACCTCTGATTCCCCGCCTCTGATTCCCCATATCTGATTCCCCGCCTCTGATTCCCCAACTCTGATTCGCCGCCTGTGATTCGCCAGCTATGATTCCCCGCATCTGATTCCCCACGTCTGATTCCCTGCCTGTGATTCCCTGCCTCTTATTCCCCGCCTCTGATTCCCCGCATCTGATTCCCTGCCTCTGAATCCCCACCTCTGATTCCCTGCCTCTGATTCCCAACCTCTTATTCCCCTCCTCTGATTCCCCATATCTGATTCCCCACCTCCATTTCCCTGCCTCTGATTCCCCGCCTCTGTTACCCAATATCTGATTCCCCGCCTCTGATTCCCCAACTCTGATTCTGCACATCTGATTCCCTGCCTCTTATTCCCCACCTCTAATTCCCGGCCTCTGATTCCCGGCCTCTGATTCCCCACCTCTGATTCTCCATATCTGATTCCCCGCCTCTGTTTCCCCGCCTCTGATTCCCCGCCTCTGTTTCCCCATATCTGATTCACCGCCTTTGATTCACCACCTCTGATTCCCCATATGTGATTCCCGTCCTCTGTTTCCCCGCCTCTGATTCCCCGCATCTGATTCCCTGCCTCTGAATCCCCACCTCTGATTCCCTGCCTCTGATTCCCAACCTCTGATTCCCCTCCTCTGATTCCACATATCTGATTCCTCGCCTCCGTTTCCCTGCCTCTGATTAACCGCCTCTGTTTCCCCATATCTGATTCCGCGCCTCTGATTCCCCAACTCTGATTCCCCGCCTCTGATTCCCCAGCTCTGATTCCCCGCCTCTGATTCCCCGCGTCTGATTCCCAGCCTCTGATTCCCCATGTCTTATTCCCCGCCTCTGATTCCCCGCCTCTGATTCGCCATCTCTGATTCATCGCCTCTGATTCCCCACCTCTGATTCCCCATATCTGATTCCCACCTATGTTTCCCCGCCTCTGATTCCCCGCCTCTGTTTCCCCATATCTGATTCACCGCCTTTGATTCGCCACCTCTGATTCCCCATATGTGATTCCCCTCCTCTGTTTCCCCGCCTCTGATTCCCCGCCTCTGATTCCCCATATCTCATTCCCCGCCTCTGATTCCCCGCATCTGATTCCCTGCCTCTGAATCCCCACCTCTGATTCCCTGCCTCTGATTCCCAACCTCTGATTCCCCTCCTCTGATTCCACATATCTGATTCCTCGCCTCCGTTTCCCTGCCTCTGATTAACCGCCTCTGTTTCCCCATATCTGATTCCGCGCCTCTGATTCCCCAACTCTGATTCCCCGCCTCTGATTCCCCAGCTCTGATTCCCCGCCTCTGATTCCCCGCGTCTGATTCCCAGCCTCTGATTCCCCATGTCTTATTCCCCGCCTCTGATTCCCCGCCTCTGATTCGCCATCTCTGATTCATCGCCTCTGATTCCCCACCTCTGATTCCCCATATCTGATTCCCACCTATGTTTCCCCGCCTCTGATGCCCCGCCTCTGATTCCATGCCTCTGATTCCCAACCTCTGATTCCCCACCTCTGATTCCCCATATCTGATTCCCCGCCTCTGTTTCCCCGCCTCTGATTCCCTGCCTCTGTTTCCTCATATCTGATTCCCCGCCTCTGATTCCCCAACACTGATTCCCCTCCTCTGATACCCCAGCTCTGATTCACCACCTCTGATTCCCCGCGTCTGATTCCCCGCGTCTGATTCCCCATCTCTGATTCCCTATCTCTGATTCCCCAATTCTGATTCCCCGCCTTTGATTCCCTGCCTCTGATTCCCAACCTCTGATTCCGCACATCCGATTCCCTGCCTCTGATTCCCCGCCTCTGATGCCCCGCCTCTGATTCCCAACCTCTGATTCCCCTCCTCTGATTCCCCATATCTGATTCCCCGCCTCCGTTTCCCTGCCTCTGATTCCCCGCCTCTGTTTCCCCATATCTGATTCCCCGCCTCTGATTCCCCAACTTTGATTCCCCGCCTCTGATTCCCCAGCTCTGATTCCCCGCCTCTGATTCCCCGCATCTGATTCCCAGCCTCTGATTCCCCATGTCTTATTCCCCGCCTCTGATTCCCCGCCTCTGATTCGCCATCTCTGATTCATCGCCTCTGATTCCCCACCTCTGATTCCCCATATCTGATTCCCACCTATGTTTCCCCGCCTCTGATGCCCCGCCTCTGATTCCATGCCTCTGATTCCCAACCTCTGATTCCCCACCTCTGATTCCCCATATCTGATTCCCCGCCTCTGTTTCCCCGCCTCTGATTCCCTGCCTCTGTTTCCTCATATCTGATTCCCCGCCTCTGATTCCCCAACACTGATTCCCCTCCTCTGATACCCCAGCTCTGATTCACCACCTCTGATTCCCCGCGTCTGATTCCCCGCCTCTGATTCCCCATCTCTGATTCCCTATCTCTGATTCCCAAATTCTCATTCCCCGCCTTTGATTCCCTGCCACTGATTCCCAACCTCTGATTCCCCACCTCTGATTCCCCAGCTCTGATTCCCCGCCTCTGATTCCCCGCGTCTGAATCCCTGCCTCTGATTCCCCGCCTCTGATTCCCCATCTCTGATTCACCACCTCTGATCCCCCGCCTCTGATTCCCCATGTCTGATTCACCGCCTCTGTTTCCCCACCTCTGATTCCCCGCCTCTGATTCCCCATATCTGATTCCCCGCCTCTGATTCCCTGAATCTGTTTCCCCGCCTCTGATTCCCCGCCTCTGATTCCCCATATCTCATTCCCCGCCTCTGATTCCCCGCATCTGATTCCCTGCCTCTGAATCCCCACCTCTGATTCCCTGCCTCTGATTCCCAACCTCTGATTCCCCTCCTCTGATTCCCCATATCAGATTCCCCGCCTCCGTTTCCCTGCCTCTGATTGCCCGCCTCTGTTTCCCCATATCTGATTCCCCGCCTCTGATTCCCCAACTCTGATTCCCCGCCTCTGATTCCCCAGCTCTGATTCCCCGCCTCTGATTCCCCGCGTCTGATTCCCAGCCTCTGATTCCCCATGTCTGATTTCCTGCCTCTGATTCCCCGCCTCTGATTCGCCATCTCTGATTCATCCCCTCTGATTCCCCACCTCTGATTCCCCATATCTTATTCCCCACCTATGTTTCCCCGCCTCTGATTCCCCGCCTCTGATTCCCCATCTCTGATTCCCTATCTCTGATTCTGCACATCCGATTCCCTGCCTCTGATTCCCCGCCTCTGATTCCCCACCTCTGATTCCCCACCTCTGATTCCCCATATCTGATTCCCCGCCTCTGTTTCCCCGCCTCTGATTCCCTGCCTCTGTTTCCTCATATCTGATTCCCCGCCTCTGATTCCCCAACACTGATTCCCCGCCTCTGATTCCCCAGCTCTGATTCACCACCTCTGATTCCCCACGTCTGATTCCCCGCTTCTGATTCCCGGCCTCTTATTCCCCACCTCTGATTCCCGGCCTCTGATTCCCGGCCTCTGATTCCCGACCTCTCATTCCCGGCCTCTGATTCCCGGCCTCTGATACCCCGGCTCTGATTCCCCGCCTCTGATTCCCTGCCTCTGATTCCCCATCTCTGATTCCGCACATCTGATTCCCTGCCTCTGATTCCCCGCCTCTGATTCCCTGCCTCTGATTCCCTGCCTCTGATTCCCAACCTCTGATTCCCCACCTCTGATTCCCCATATCTGATTCCCCGCCTCTGTTTCCCCGCCTCTGATTCTCCGCCTCTGTTTCCCCATATCTGATTCCCCGCCTCTGATTCCCCAACTCTGATTCCCCACCTCTGATCCCCAGCTCTGATTCCCCGCCTCTGATTCCCCGTGTTTGATTCCCTGCCTCTGATTCCCTGCCTCTGATTCCCAACCTCTGATTCCCCACCTCTGATTCCCCATATCTGATTCCCCGCCTCTGTTTCCCCACCTCTGAATCCCCGCCTCTGTTTCCCCATATCTGATTCCCCGCCTTTGATTCGCCACCTCAGATTCCCCATATGTGATTCCCCGCCTCTGTTTCCCCGCATCTGATTCCCCGCCTCTGATTCCCCATATCTCATTCCCCGCCTCTGATTCCCCATATCTGATTCCCGGACTCTGATTCCCCACCTCTGATTCCCGGCCTCTTTTTCCCGGCATCTGATTCCCGGCATCTGATTCCCGGCCTCTGATTCCCGGCCTCTGATTCCCAGCTTCTGATTCTGATTCCCTGCCTCTGATTCCCCATCTCTGATTCTGCACATCTGATTCCCTGCCTCTGATTCCCCACTTCTGATTCCCCATATCTGATTCCCCGCCTCTGTTTCCCCGCCTCTGATTCCCTGCCTCTGTTTCCCCATATCTAATTCCCCGCCTCTGATTCCCCATCTCTGATTCCCCGCACTGATTCCCCAGCTCTGAATCCCCGCCTCAGATTCCCCGCATCTGATTCCCTGCCTCTGAATCCCCACCTCTGATTCCCTGCCTCTGATTCCCAACCTCTGATTCCCCTCCTCTGATTCCCCATATCTGATTCCCCGCCTCCGTTTCCCTGCCTCTGATTCCCCGCCTCTGTTTCCCCATATCTGATTCCCCGCCTCTGATTCCCCAACTCTGATTCCCCGCCTTTGATTCCCCAGCTCTGATTCCCCGCCTCTGATTCCCCGCGTCTGATTCCCAGCCTCTGATTCCCCATGTCTTATTTCCCGCCTCTGATTCCCCGCCTCTGATTCGCCATCTCTGATTCATCGCCTCTGATTCCCCACCTCTGATTCCCCTCCTCTGATTCCCCATATCTGATTCCCCGCCTCTGTTTCCCCGCCTCTGATTCCCTGCCTCTGTTTCCTCATATCTGATTCCCCGCCTCTGATTCCCCAACACTGATTCCCCGCCTCTGATTCCCCAGCTCTGATTCACCACCTCTGATTCCCCGCGTCTGATTCCCCGCTTCTGATTCCCGGCCTCTTATTCCCCACCTCTGATTCCCGGCCTCTGATTCCCGGCCTCTGATTCCCTAACTCTCATTCCCGGCCTCTGATTCCCGGCCTCTGATTCCCCGCCTCTGATTCCCCGCCTCTGATTCCCTGCCTCTGATTCCCCATCTCTGATTCCGCACATCTGATTCCCTGCCTCTGATTCCCCGCCTCTGATTCCCTGCCTCTGATTCCCTGCCTCTGATTCCCAACCTCTGATTCCCCACCTCTGATTCCCCATATCTGATTCCCCGCCTCTGTTTCCCCGCCTCTGATTCCCCGCCGCTGATTCCCCAACTCTGATAGCCCGCCTCTGATTCCCCAGCTCTGATTCCCCGCCTCTGATTCCCCGCGTCTGAATCCCTGCCTCTGATTCCCCGCCTCTGATTCCCCATCTCAGATTCACCACCTCTGATCCCCCGCCTCTGATTCCCCATGTCTGATTCACCGCCTCTGTTTCCCCACCTCTGATTCCCCGCCTCCGATTTCCCATATCTGATTCCCCGCCTCTGATTCCCTGCCTCTTATTCCCCGCCTCTGATTCCCCACATCTGATTCCCAACCTCTGATTCCCCTCCTCTGATTCCCCTATCTGATTCCCCGCCTCCATTTCCCTGCCTCTGATTCCCCGCCTCTGATTCCCCAACTCTGATTCCCCGCCTTTGATTCGCCAGCTATGATTCCCCGCATCTGATTCCCCACGTCTGATTCCCTGCCTGTGATTCCCTGCCTCTTATTCCCCGCCTCTGATTCCCCGCCTCTGATTCCCCGCATCTGATTCCCTGCCTCTGAATCCCCACCTCTGATTCCCTGCCTCTGATTCCCAACCTCTGATTCCCCTCCTCTGATTCCCCATATCTGATTCCCCACCTCCATTTCCCTGCCTCTGATTCCCCGCCTCTGTTACCCAATATCTGATTCCCCGCCTCTGATTCCCCAACTCTGATTCTGCACATCTGATTCCCTGCCTCTTATTCCCCACCTCTAATTCCCGGCCTCTGATTCCCGGCCTCTGATTCCCCACCTCTGATTCCCCATATCTGATTCCCGGACTCTGATTCCCCACCTCTGATTCCCGGCCTCTTATTCCCGGCATCTGATTCCCGGCCTCTGATTCCCGGCCTCTGATTCCCCGCTTCTGATTCTGATTCCCTGCCTCTGATTCCCCATCTCTGATTCCGCACATCTGATTCCCTGCCTCTGATTCCCCACTTCTGATTCCCCATATCTGATTCCCCGCCTCTGTTTCCCCGCCTCTGATTCCCCGCCTCTGTTTCCCCATATCTAATTCCTCGCATCTGATTCCCCAACTCTGATTCCCGCACTGATTCCCCAGCTCTGAATCCCCGCCTCAGATTCCCCGCATCTGATTCCCTGCCTCTGAATCCCCACCTCTGATTCCCTGCCTCTGATTCCCAACCTCTGATTCCCCTCCTCTGATTCCCCATATCTGATTGCCCGCCTCCGTTTCCCTGCCTCTGATTCCCCGCCTCTGTTTCCCCATATCTGATTCCCCGCCTCTGATTCCCCAACTCTGATTCCCCGCCTCTGATTCCCCAGCTCTGATTCCCCGCCTCTGATTCCCCGCGTCTGATTCCCAGCCTCTGATTCCCCATGTCTTATTCCCCGCCTCTGATTCGCCATCTCTGATTCATCGCCTCTGATTCCCCACCTCTGATTCCCCATATCTGATTCCCCACCTATGTTTCCCCGCCTCTGATGCCCCACCTCTGATTCCATGCCTCTGATTCCCAACCTCTGATTCCCCACCTCTGATTCCCCATATCTGATTCCCCGCCTCTGTTTCCCCGCCTCTGATTCCCTGCCTCTGTTTCCTCATATCTGATTCCCCGCCTCTGATTCCCCAACACTGATTCCCCGCCTCTGATTCCCCAGGTCTGATTCACCACCTCTGATTCCCCGCGTCTGATTCCCCGCCTCTGATTCCCCATCTCTGATTCCCTATCTCTGATTCCCCAATTCTGATTCCCCGCCTTTGATTCCCTGCCTCTGATTCCCAACCTCTGATTCCCCACCTCTGATATCCCATATCTGATTCCCCGCCTCTGTTTCCCCGCCTCTTATTCCCCGCCTCTGTTTCCCCATATCTGATTCCCGGCCTCTCATTCCCCAGCTCTGATTCCCCGCCTCTGATTCCCCATATCTGATTCCCCGCCACTGATTCCCCAACTCAGATAGCCCGCCTCTGATTCCCCAGCTCTGATTCCCCGCCTCTGATTCCCCGCGTCTGAATCCCTGCCTCTGATTCCCCGCCTCTGATTCCCCATCTCTGATTCACCACCTCTGATCCCCCGCCTCTGATTCCCCATGTCTGATTCACCGCCTCTGTTTCCCCACCTCTGATTCCCCGCCTCTGATTCCCCATATCTGATTCCCCGCCTCTGATTCCCCAACTCTGATTCGCCGCCTGTGATTCGCCAGCTATGATTCCCCGCATCTGATTCCCCACGTCTGATTCCCTGCCTGTGATTCCCTGCCTCTTATTCCCCGCCTCTGATTCCCCGCATCTGATTCCCTGCCTCTGAATCCCCACCTCTGATTCCCTGCCTCTGATTCCCAACCTCTTATTCCCCTCCTCTGATTCCCCATATCTGATTCCCCACCTCCATTTCCCTGCCTCTGATTCCCCGCCTCTGTTACCCAATATCTGATTCCCCGCCTCTGATTCCCCAACTCTGATTCTGCACATCTGATTCCCTGCCTCTTATTCCCCACCTCTAATTCCCGGCCTCTGATTCCCGGCCTCTGATTCCCCACCTCTGATTCTCCATATCTGATTCCCCGCCTCTGTTTCCCCGCCTCTGATTCCCCGCCTCTGTTTCCCCATATCTGATTCACCGCCTTTGATTCACCACCTCTGATTCCCCATATGTGATTCCCGTCCTCTGTTTCCCCGCCTCTGATTCCCCGCATCTGATTCCCTGCCTCTGAATCCCCACCTCTGATTCCCTGCCTCTGATTCCCAACCTCTGATTCCCCTCCTCTGATTCCACATATCTGATTCCTCGCCTCCGTTTCCCTGCCTCTGATTAACCGCCTCTGTTTCCCCATATCTGATTCCGCGCCTCTGATTCCCCAACTCTGATTCCCCGCCTCTGATTCCCCAGCTCTGATTCCCCGCCTCTGATTCCCCGCGTCTGATTCCCAGCCTCTGATTCCCCATGTCTTATTCCCCGCCTCTGATTCCCCGCCTCTGATTCGCCATCTCTGATTCATCGCCTCTGATTCCCCACCTCTGATTCCCCATATCTGATTCCCACCTATGTTTCCCCGCCTCTGATGCCCCGCCTCTGATTCCATGCCTCTGATTCCCAACCTCTGATTCCCCACCTCTGATTCCCCATATCTGATTCCCCGCCTCTGTTTCCCCGCCTCTGATTCCCTGCCTCTGTTTCCTCATATCTGATTCCCCGCCTCTGATTCCCCAACACTGATTCCCCTCCTCTGATACCCCAGCTCTGATTCACCACCTCTGATTCCCCGCGTCTGATTCCCCGCGTCTGATTCCCCATCTCTGATTCCCTATCTCTGATTCCCCAATTCTGATTCCCCGCCTTTGATTCCCTGCCTCTGATTCCCAACCTCTGATTCCCCACCTCTGATTCCCCAGCTCTGATTCCCCGCCTCTGATTCCCCGCGTCTGAATCCCTGCCTCTGATTCCCCGCCTCTGATTCGCCATCTCTGATTCATCGCCTCTGATTCCCCACCTCTGATTCCCCATATCTTATTCCCCACCTATGTTTCCCCGCCTCTGATTCCCCGCCTCTGATTCCCCATCTCTGATTCCCCATCTCTGATTCCCGGACTCTGATTCCCCACCTCTGATTCCCTATCTCTGATTCCGCAAATCCGATTCCCTGCCTCTGATGCCCCGCCTCTGATGCCCCGCCTCTGATTCCCAACCTCTGATTCCCCTCCTCTGATTCCCCATATCTGATTCCCCGCCTCCGTTTCCCTGCCTCTGATTCCCCGCCTCTGTTTCCCCATATCTGATTCCCCGCCTCTGATTCCCCAACTCTGATTCCCCGCCTCTGATTCCCCAGCTCTGATTCCCCGCCTCTGATTCCCCGCGTCTGATTCCCAGCCTCTGATTCCCCATGTCTTATTCCCCGCCTCTGATTCCCCGCCTCTGATTCGCCATCTCTGATTCATCGCCTCTGATTCCCCACCTCTGATTCCCCATATCTGATTCCCACCTATGTTTCCCCGCCTCTGATGCCCCGCCTCTGATTCCATGCCTCTGATTCCCAACCTCTGATTCCCCACCTCTGATTCCCCATATCTGATTCCCCGCCTCTGTTTCCCCGCCTCTGATTCCCTGCCTCTGTTTCCTCATATCTGATTCCCCGCCTCTGATTCCCCAACACTGATTCCCCTCCTCTGATACCCCAGCTCTGATTCACCACCTCTGATTCCCCGCGTCTGATTCCCCGCCTCTGATTCCCCATCTCTGATTCCCTATCTCTGATTCCCCAATTCTCATTCCCCGCCTTTGATTCCCTGCCACTGATTCCCAACCTCTGATTCCCCACCTCTGATTCCCCAGCTCTGATTCCCCGCCTCTGATTCCCCGCGTCTGAATCCCTGCCTCTGATTCCCCGCTTCTGATTCCCCATCTCTGATTCACCACCTCTGATCCCCCGCCTCTGATTCCCCATGTCTGATTTACTGCCTCTGTTTCCCCACCTCTGATTCCCCGCCTCTGATTCCCCATATCTGATTCCCCGCCTCTGATTCCCTGAATCTGTTTCCCCGCCTCTGATTCCCCGCCTCTGATTCCCCATATCTCATTCCCCGCCTCTGATTCCCCGCATCTGATTCCCTGCCTCTGAATCCCCACCTCTGATTCCCTGCCTCTGATTCCCAACCTCTGATTCCCCTCCTCTGATTCCCCATATCTGATTCCCCGCCTCCGTTTCCCTGCCTCTGATTGCCCGCCTCTGTTTCCCCATATCTGATTCCCCGCATCTGATTCCCCAACTCTGATTCCCCGCCTCTGATTCCCCGCCTCTGATTCCCCAGCTCTGATTCCCCGCCTCTGATTCCCCGCGTCTGATTCCCAGCCTCTGATTCCCCATGTCTGATTTCCTGCCTCTGATTCCCCGCCTCTGATTCGCCATCTCTGATTCATCCCCTCTGATTCCCCACCTCTGATTCCCCATATCTGATTCCCCGCCTCTGTTTCCCCGCCTCTGATTCCCTGCCTCTGTTTCCTCATATCTGATTCCCCACCTCTGATTCCCCAACACTGATTCCCCGCCTCTGATTCCCCAGCTCTGATTCACCACCTCTGATTCCCCACGTCTGATTCCCCGCTTCTGATTCCCGGCCTCTTATTCCCCACCTCTGATTCCCGGCCTCTGATTCCCGGCCTCTGAATCCCGACCTCTCATTCCCGGCCTCTGATTCCCGGCCTCTGATACCCCGGCTCTGATTCACCGCCTCTGATTCCCTGCCTCTGATTCCCCATCTCTGATTCCGCACATCTGATTCCCTGCCTCTGATTCCCCGCCTCTGATTCCCTGCCTCTGATTCCCTGCCTCTGATTCCCAACCTCTGATTCCCCACCTCTGATTCCCCATATCTGATTCCCCGCCTCTGTTTCCCCGCCTCTGATTCTCCGCCTCTGTTTCCCCATATCTGATTCCCCGCCTCTGATTCCCCAACTCTGATTCCCCACCTCTGATCCCCAGCTCTGATTCCCCGCCTCTGATTCCCCGTGTTTGATTCCCTGCCTCTGATTCCCTGCCTCTGATTCCCAACCTCTGATTCCCCACCTCTGATTCCCCATATCTGATTCCCCGCCTCTGTTTCCCCACCTCTGATTCCCCGCCTCTGTTTCCCCATATCTGATTCCCCGCCTTTGATTCGCCACCTCTGATTCCCCATATGTGACTCCCCGCCTCTGTTTCCCCGCATCTGATTCCCCGCCTCTGATTCCCCATATCTCATTCCCCGCCTCTGATTCCCCATATCTGATTCCCGGACTCTGATTCCCCACCTCTGATTCCCGGCCTCTTTTTCCCGGCATCTGATTCCCGGCATCTGATTCCCGGCCTCTGATTCCCGGCCTCTGATTCCCAGCTTCTGATTCTGATTCCCTGCCTCTGATTCCCCATCTCTGATTCCGCACATCTGATTCCCTGCCTCTGATTCCCCATCTCTGATTCCGCACATCTGATTCCCTGCCCCTGATTCCCCACTTCTGATTCCCCATATC